>NC_058084.1:32457943-32813230 GCF_014858855.1 Bufo gargarizans
ACACAAGGCTTTTCAACATATAAGTGCAATGCTGAACGACGAATATATTTTTCTTTTGCCTATGGAGTCCTTTTGCTATGGCTTTGCACAGGGAGCAAGAATGTTACGCAGAATTCTGATGGAACTCCTGATCTTAAGAAACTGCACTTGGGCTCCAATGCAGAGGCTCTCCTATCATGTCTTGTGTGCTGTGGAGATCGAATGCAGACGGAGCAGATAAAAACGCATGTGTCACGGGTGAAGTTGCAGATAGCTGGAACTTATACATAAACGACTGACTGGCTTGATCCCAAACTAAGGAGCATATAGGTGAGCCCTGTAAAACCCTAAGAGCTCTCCCTGACTGCTAAGCACATGCAAGGGTCTCAATGGTAGACGATTGCATGTCCACGTACCTAAGACTGTGTGACACCTGAAAACCCTATAATAGTGAGGGGACACGACCACCGGCTCCATGCACTTAATACGGACGGAGTCAGGGTCACCTAGAATCAAGCCAGCAAGGAAACACAATAAAGGAAAAGACATCAGAGCAAACAACAGCAACAGCCTCCAGCAGTGAACATTTCATCCAGGAAGTAGTATAAACCGCAAAAGTGAGGCAGTATGGGAGGGAATATAAAGGAAGACAATTAGTCTAAATAAGTGACACCTGGCAGAAGGAAAGGAGATGACAAAGTGAAACCAAAACAAAGAACGTCATACAAGAGGTTGAGAAGAACGTCTGTCAGACCTTCTCACAGAACTGGCGGTGACAGCATGAATGTTTTCAACTTACTGAAGCTGCTTGACTTAATTGTGAATAGATTGTAAAGGCAAAGTCTGCTGATGTGTTGTCATCAGCATCTTCATTATGTTTACTGCAGGACCCACTACGACGTAATTTGGTCCATACAGCAAAAGGAGGTGTACAATCACCCATAAATTTCCCCCCCAAAAAACTGTTTCACGTAAAAAATGTCACCACTACGTAATTCAGTCCATAGAGCAAAAAGAGGTCTAAAATCACCCATCAATTTTCATGAAAAAAACCTGTTTAAAATAAAAAATGTCACCAATAAAAGGATAATGGAATTCGGTTCATACACAACAAAGTCTACAACCACCCATCAATTTTCCCAAGAAAAGCCTATTTCGCATAAAAAATGTCACCATTACGTAATTCGGTTCATACAGCAAAATGGGCTTCACCACATATAACTGTACAGCTGAACGGCCCTTATTTTTTTCCACTTTTCCACTACACATGCCTTTTCAACATATACGTGCAACGGTAAACAGTAAATATATTTTTCTTTAGCCACTAATACAGACAGGGCTTTAGAATATATAACTGCACCGCTGAACAGCAATTAGGCCCTATTTTTTTTCCACTTTTCCACTACACAAAAGGCTTTTCAAGATATACCGTATTTTTCGCCGTATAAGACGCACTTTCCCCCCCCCAAAAGTGGGGGGGAAATAGCAGTGCGTCTTATACGGCGAATGTAGCCGATTTTGCCTAGTTTTCAATGATACACCCGCCGCGATGCCGTGCGGCGGGTGTATCAGCTGTGAGGGAGGAGGGGCTGGGGTGGCATCTGCATTTATAATGACAGCGGGGCCCGTGCAGTGACTGTATTCTACTACACGGGCCCCGCTTACTGTATAATCATATCCCTAATAGTTAATTGTTGTGTGCATGTAAAAGCATAATGAGCGATAATGATGAGCGCTGTCTATTACTTACAATTAGAAGCGCTCGCCGTTCGGAGCAGAGAGGAGAGAGGAGGCAGGAGGCAGGCCGGGAGGACGGGCGCTGGCAACGTGAGTCATACGTCACGCGCCTGCGCCGCCCACTTTATGAATGAAGCAGTCGGCGTGGGCGCATGACGGATGACTCACACAGCCAGCGCCCGTCCTCCCGGCCTGCCTCCTCCCTCCTCTCTCCTCTCTGCTCCGAACGGCGAGCGCTTCTAATTGTAAGTAATAGACAGCGCTCATCATTATCGCTCATTGTGCTTTTACATGCACACAACAATTAACTATTAGGGATATGATTATACAGTAAGCGGGGCCCGTGTAGTAGAATACAGTCACTGCACGGGCCCCGCTGTCATTATAAATGCAGATGCCGCCCCCAGCCCCATTATAAAAGCAAATGCGACCCCCACACTTATGGAGGGGATCTGTGGATGACACATAGCATAAGATGCTATATATGTGTCATCCACAGATCCCGCCCATAACTGTCATACACAGATCCTCATAACAGCGCCATCCAGAGAGGATCCCCCATAAGTGTCACCCACAGATCCCCCATAACAGTGCGTCACTCACAGATCCCCCATAACAGTGCGTCACCCACAGATCCCCCATAACAGTGCGTCACCCACAGATCCCCCATAACAGTGCGTCACCCACAGATCCCCCATAACAGTGCGTCACCCACAGATCCCCCATAACAGTGCGTCACCCACAGATCCCCCATAACAGTGCGTCATCCACAGATCCCCATAACAGTGCGTCACCCACAGATCCCCCATAACAGTGCGTCACCCACAGATCCCCCATAACAGTGCGTCATCCACAGATCCCCCATAACAGTGCGTCACCCACAGACCACAATTAGTTCAAAAGCACACCTTTTGGTTCAAAATATTTTTTTTCTTATTTTCCTCCCCAAAAACCTAGGTGCGTCTTCTACGCCGGTGCGTCTTATACGGCGAAAAATACGGTAAGTGCAATGTTGAACGGCAAATATATTTTTATTTTGCCACTAATACACGGCAAACAGGGCTTTAGAATATATCACTGCACCACTGATCGGCAATTAGGCCCTAATTTTTTTCTACTTTTACACAACACAAAAGGCTTTTCAACAGATAAGTGTAACGATGAATGGCGAATATATTTTTATTTTGACACTAATGAACGGCAAACAGGGCTTTAGAATATATCACTGCACTGCTGATTTCTACTTTTACACAACACAAAAGGCTTTTCAACAGATAAAGGTACTTTCACACTAGCGTTTTGCTTTTCCGGTATTGAGTTCTGTCACAGGGGCTCAATACCGGAAAAAATCTGATCAGTTTTATCCTAATGCATTCTGAATGGAGAGCGACGGAACTGCCTGCCGGAATCCTCTGCCGCAAGTGTGAAAGTACCAGTGCAAAGCTGAACGGCGAATATATTTTTATTTCACCACTAATACATGGCAAACAGGGCTTTAAAGTATATCACTGAATCGCTGAATGGCAATTAGGCCCTCATTTTTTTCTACTTTTACACAACACAAAAGACTTTTCAACAGATAAGTGCAACTCAGGACGGTGAATATATTTTTATTTCGCCAATAATACACGGCAAACAGGGCTTTAGAATATATCACTGCACCACACAAGGGCAAATATATTTTTCTTTTGCCACTAATACATGGCAAAAAGGGCTTCACAACATATAACTGCACCGCACAAAGGCAAATAATACGTACTCTAGAAACATTTACTTGTAATAAACCCTGTTAATTGCTGTATCAAACAAGAACGGTTTGCTGGAATTACAGAGATGTATAATGGCAATTTGGATCCTCAGTCAGTGCACCAAGGTGTAATAAGAATGTTCCTATTACGTAGGCTGTAACCTCCCCTACTCAGTGGCGTACCTACCATATAGGCAGACCACGCAGCTGCTATGGGGCCCGTGAGGAAGAGGGGCCCGCAGTGGAGGAGAGGCCCCGCCCCTGTCTATCTTCCTAACTGTCTCCCGTCTCCTAGCTCCGCCTCCTAGCTCCGCCTCCCGCCGGCTAGCTCCGCCTCCCGCCTGTTAGCTCCATTATGCCTGATTCCTCTCTGGATTGCCACTACCCCACCAGTAATGAAGTAAGTGTGTCACTCAGCTTTCCCAGGCTATTCCTCTGCACATATGTCATTCAGAACAGGAGGAAAGCTGGGGGCTATTATGTAATGTTCAGCTTTCCAGATGTCCTGCATGGCACAAGTGCAGAGGCATGAGAAGATATGGGGGTAGGTTGGAGTTGTGTCACTCAGCTTTCTCAGACTATTCTTATGTCTCTCCACATGTGCCATGCAGGACAGCAGAAAAGCTGGTGCTATTACATCATGTAATGTCACTCAGATTTCCTGCTATCCTGCAAGGCATAAATGCGGATAATAAGAACATGGAAAGGCAGGGGGGAGGGGTTCACCCAGCTTTCCCAGAGACTCCTGTCTCTGCACATGTGTCATGCAGGATAGCGAGTAATGTCAGTGTCTCCCAGCTGTCCTGCATGACACAGAGGATATGGGAGAAGGGAGGCACTCACTTCCTCAAACTTTTCTCATGTCTATGTGCATGTGCCATGCAGGGCAGCAGAAAAGCTGGGTGCTGTTACATCATGCAATGTCCCTCAGATTTCCTGCTATCCTGCATGGCATAAATGCAGATAATAAGAACATGGAAAGGCAGGGGGGAGGGGTTCACCCAGCTTTCCCAGAGACTCCTGTCTCTGCACATGTGTCATGCAGGATAGCGAGTAATGTCACTGTCTCCCAGCTGTCCTGCATGACACAGAGGATGGGGGAAGGGGGGCACTCGCTTCCTCAAACTTTTCTCATGTCTATGCGCATGTGCATGTGCCATGCTGGACAGCAGGAAAGTTGGGTGGTATTACATCATGTAACGCCCCAGATTCTTGTCAATATATGCTGAACACCGCCGGGAACTATCAGATCCCATTCTCTATAAGGCGACTTTCACACTTGCGGCAGGACGGATCCGACAGGCTTTTCACCATGTTGGATCCGTCCTGTGGCTATTTCGCGCGACCGCCGCTCCGTCCCCATTGACTATAACGGGGGCGGAGGTCTGGCGCAGCATGGCGGTGCACGGCGAAACCCGCCGGACTAAAAGGTACTGCATGTCTGACTTTTTAGTCCGGCGACTTTCGCTGTGTACCATATAGTCAATGGGGACGGAGCGGCGGTCCGGCGGCACGGCGAAATAGCCACAGGATGGATCCGACATGGTGAACAGCCTGTCGGATCCGTCCTGCCGCAAGTGTAAAAGTACCCTAATGGGTCTGTTGGGATCCGGCATGAGTACTGCCATTTTGTAGAACAAAATACTTCTGCATGAGGCGGGGCAGGGGAGAAGTTAGGGAGGGTAGTAAGAGGAGCCAGGGTGCATAGTAGGAGGGACTAGGAACGGGCATGGGGGCCCAATCTAAATTCTTGCTATGGGGCCCAATGATTTCTGTGTACGCCCCTGCCCCTACTAAATCCTGTTCTACACAAATGCTGTGGAACAATTCCTCCCTATCCTTTCCCTGCACTTATAAATCGTTTTTTCCTATCGCTGTCCCTAGCGCCTGCTGATGTCTCTCCCTGCACTAATGTATGCTGGTAAATGGCATTATCTAAGATGGCTGTCGCTATTTATAGGGCTGTGACATCACAGGGCTGGTGTCACGATCAGTGTGGGGGGAAAACTCCACACTAAACACAGGAGGGAAGGGGAACAGTAACTGGGCCTGAAAACTAGGGAAGGAACAGGTCACCTCCTAAACAACCCTAATCCGGGCCCTAACTACCTATCGATTTGAATAGACCTTGAAGGTAGGAATATTCATATGCCATATACCTAGGCCCTTATATACCTAAAAGGCCCTGGAATGAGGTTAGGACCAGAGACAACCCATTCCTCCCCAGATGGACAAATAAAAGTCTCTGTCTCAGGGCCATATAAAACAACAGGGAATATAACAAACACAAAACAATAAGAAAAGATAAGACTTAGCTGAAAGTAGAAAACTGCCAACTCCAGAAGCACCACAGAGTACAACCAACCAGCTAGTTAGAAGGCAGGAAGAAAATCTATAAACCGCACCTCCAAGAGAGGCTACTAATGAGGAAGGTAAATTACTAACAAGTAACACCTGAAGTAAGGGGTGTGGCATTCACCAAAACACAGAGACAATAAGATCCACAGGGAACCTGTCAATTTAACCCACGAGTTGCCAGTCTCTCCGATCTCCTGGTACCTGCCACGGGAATGTCCTTGACAGCTGTCTAGCTGCTGATTGGCTGCATGCAAGGCATTATGGGTGATCCTGCCTTCCCAGAGTTCCTTTCTCCATTTCGTCACACGTGCAGTAGCCATTTTTGGAAAAAATATGATTCGCTACCACGAAGCATGAGGACATTCGGCTTCGATGCGAATTGGATTTTTCCTGAAATTCGGATCGAATTCCTTCACATCAGCTTCGATTCACTCATCTCTAGTCACTACTCAGAGCAGTAGTGCAGGTGCAAGATTGTCAGAACCAGCCAAGACATCCGGCCCTGTCAATCAGTCATCAGAGGGAGGTTCCTCAGCTTCAAGGACACCACGTCACAGGTGCAAAACGCTGCATGATGAGACAAATTGATTCTTACAAAAGAGAACTGGTGCTCAGTTGAACAAAGTAAAAAACTGATACAATTAAAGCTGGAAAAATAATATTTTGTTACTAATCGCAATCATTTAAGGTTAACAATCACATTTCGTTGACCCAGTTGGTTATAGTGATTGACTCATTTCCTCCCCTGCATTTAATTTTCTTTGTTTAACTATGAAGAGTTTTTTTCTTAGCACATCACAACTTATAGAAGGAGCCGCAGTGTTTCGGGTAAAGGAGAAGAAATTGAATTGTTCTCTTTTTAATATCAAGTTAGTGGAGTTGATCATATAATATTTGTGCAATTCTTTAAAAAAGTTCAGTGAGACACTTGACTTGTATCACTGAATCTTCATAAAGAATTCCACAAATATTACATAAGCAACACCCCTAACTTGATATATTCGTCTTGACTGTTATTTGTAGGCAATAGCTCTAGTAACTCCATGATTTATGTCTTGCCCAGTCATCCCATATGCAGTGGACCGCTGGGGATTGTGTGGAGGATGGTAGTGGTAGTGGCTCTCGTGGTGGTAGTTGTAGTCACAAATCACAGTGGCAATCCTCACACTGACACTTCTTGGTGCCTTGCAGTGACTGAACACCTCACGCTTTCTTCCCTCGGGGAGTACCCTGGTATTGGGGCTCCTGCCTTGATGTTAGGTGATGGATTTGGTGCAAGGCAGAAGAGCAGCTGAAGTGGCTGTTGAATGGTGGAGTCAGTAACCAGGCCAATTGGGGTCAATAACTAAGCCTCTTTTTACTAAAGTATAGGCTAGGAGTAGTAGTTAATCCAACAGTAATAAGGCACAGATTCAAGGGAGATCACAATGAAATTCTTACCCAAATAGCAATGTATGGACAATGACAATGATGGAGGTTGTAGTATTCCATTCCTTTGCCTCTCTAAAGTTTTTCAACCTGCATTGGGTTCTTGTCAAATGCTTCTGCAGTTCCCAGACTGAAGAGTGCAGATTTAAGATATAGTTGGCCAAACAGTCTTCAAGTGTGAGAGTACTTTAGCAATGTTCCCTCTCAGAGCAGCAAAGTTTCTGTAGGCCATAAATACATCACTGATTGACTCCAATGCATGGACTTGTAGATTTTGAACCTTGATGATTTCCCTCTCTCTGGAGCACTTTGATGGTAAAGTAGCTTCCGTGGCTGTAGAAGACTTAGAGATGATGGTTCTCTGAGTTTGGGCCTAGCTCCAAGGAGCATGCACATGTAGGTATTTTCTCTTTCTCAGGCAGAGCTAGACTCTAGTCTGACTAACGAACCAGGGGTTGACCCAGGTCTATCTTATCAAAACCTAACAGGATGAACCAAGGTTTTAACCCTTAGTTGTCCATACAATGCTATTAGGTACACAAAACCAGTAAATCACAACATTTAACTCAGTAACATAACATCACAACACTTAACTCTTTGCAGTAACCCTTACTGGGGTACTGCACATAGAAATATGGAGCCAGATTACATGTATCTGTTTATAGACTATTCCAAATCGAGAAGAGGAGTATTGAGAGCCACAGATTCAGGTCTAATGCACAGGAGAGGGTGCAGACTGTGCCTGTGCAGTAGCATTCCTGTTACAGGCAGTGTGCAAACTCCAGCCTACTGCAAGGAGAGGAAGGTATGATTGGTTGGCATTAGTCGACAGAAGACAGGAAGCAGTCTGGAGGAGATTCTGTGAAAATAGCTAAACCTGCTCTGGACCGTCCTTAGACGATATACATCTGAGCGCTCTGCATTTATCTCTGCATAGACATTTCTAAACATCCTTGCAGAGTTAGTAGCTTCAGGAGTAGGGAGCCTGCTGTCAGTGACAGCGGGGTTCCCTACATAGAAGGCAGAGACTTTTCTTTTTACCATCCCCGCCTTCTCCATCACTGTATACACAGAGTCAAATTAGTGCTGTATATACAGATCAGGAGGTGGCATACTGCTGCAGTTCCACCAATCTGGGGTCAGGTAATTGCTTGAGCTGCTGGATCTTAGCAGACCCAAATCAGCTCTATACTAATGCTCAACAGCATAGTTAAAGGGATTTTCATATTGATGGCCTGTCCTCAGGATAGGTCATCAATATGAGATTGGTTGGGGTCTGACCTCTGGGACCTGGCACCAATCAGTTGTATGTAGAGGCTGCAGTGCCTAGAAACTATCTAATTATCTGCTTCCCTGAGCAGAGAGGAAGTAAAGAGGTGTCATAATTTAAATCTCCTTCTACTCTGTCCCATATTCATATAGAGGTTTATAGCTTTCAATTAAATAAAGCTAGTAAGCAGCACAGAGCACTCGTTTTATATTAGAAACCTGAATTTACTCTCAGAGGTGGATGTTCTAAGAGGATTTTAAGTGGCGCACTGGAGGCATGCTGGTTTTCAGTGACAAGTGTTAATGTGAGTTTGAAAGCTTGTAGAGATAATGAATGGGCTGATGCTCCACTGTATCTGTAACATGGCACACAATAGCAGCAACTTCCAATTAGTAATTTAGAAAGAAGGAGAGGTCTTTACCACAAACACATCTGAAGGCAAAGGTTTCACATGGATACTTTACTTGACAATCTAAGAACGCTAATGGGTTTTATTTTTCACTGGATGTACATTTTTAAAGGGCATCTGTCAGCAGATTTGTACCTATGACACTGTCTGACCTGTTTGGCAGCTGAAGGCCTCTGTGTTGGTCCCATGTTCCTATCTGATGTTTTAATACATTCAAATGAGCCTCTAGGAGCAACGGGGGCATTGTTGTTACACCTAGAGCATGGATGTCAAACTCATGGCCCTCCAGATGTCGCAAAACTACAACTCCCATCATTCCCTGATAGCTGTAGTATGCCCAGGCATGATGGGAGTTGTAGTTTTGCAACAGCTGGAGGGCCACGAGTTTGACATCCCTGACCTAGAGGCTCAGCTCTCTCTGTAACTGCTGCATCCTCTCTACTTTGATTGACAGGGCCAGAAAGTAAAAATATCAACAAGCCTGGCCCTATCAATCAAAAAGGAGGGGGCGCAGCAATTGCAAAGAAAGCAAAGCCTCTAGGTGTAACAGCAATGCCCCCATTGCGCCTTAGAGGCTAATTTGCATATCTTAAAAGATCATTGTTCTCAGCAATGCGGGCACATATGAACATGGGACCAACACAGATGACTTCAGCTGCCAAGCGCACATGTAACAGGTCAGCCAGTGTCATAGGGACAAACCTGCTGACAGATGCCCTTTAAGATAGAAAAAGTTTGTTAAAAATAACAAAACACTCCACCCCCTCCAAAAATGATCCTATAGATGATATAACTACCAACATATGTTATTTGTAATGTTTTGCTGGAAATCCACTTTAATAACTTCAAAAAGTATAGTAGATATTATGTAAATTAGCATCAATACATTGGCAAACTAAATAAGTTTTCTCACCAAACTATACCTTTTCCTTCATCGGTTATCATGGGTCAGGTAAGAAAAGACAGGGATAGGCAAAGTAGGTAGCCACCGAGGGTGCAAGGGAAGGAAAGGGTACAATTTATGTGAATATACAGTACAGACCAAAAGTTTGGACACACCTTCTCATTCAAAGAGTTTTCTTTATTTTCATGACTATGAAAATTGTAGATTCACACTGAAGGCATCAAAACTATGAATTAACACATGTGGAATTATATACATAACAAAAAAGTGTGAAACAACTGAAAATATGTCATATTCTAGGTTCTTCAAAGTAGCCACCTTTTGCTTTGATTACTGCTTTGCACACTCTTGGCATTCTCTTGATGAGCTTCAAGAGGTAGTCACCTGAAATGGTTTTCACTTCACAGGTGTGCCCTGTCAGGTTTAATAAGTGGGATTTCTTGCCTTATAAATGGGGTTGGGACCATCAGTTGCCTTGTGGAGAAGTCGGGTGGATACAGAGCTGATAGTCCTACTGAATAGACTGTTAGAATTTGTATTATGGCAAGAAAAAGCAGCTAAGTAAAGAAAAACGAGTGGCCATCATTACTTTAAGAAATGAAGGTCAGTCAGTCCGAAAAATTGGGAAAACGTTGAAAGTGTCCCCAAGTGCAGTCACAAAAACCATCAAGCGCTACAAAGAAACTGGCTCACATGCGGACCGCCCCAGGAAAGGAAGACCAAAACTCTTTGAATGAGAAGGTGTGTCCAAACTTTTGGTCTGTACTGTATATTCACATAAATTGTACCCTATCCTTCCCTTGCACCCTCAGTGGCTACCTACTTTGCCTACCTCTGCTGCGGAGGATAAGTTCATCCGAGTCACCAGCCTCAGAAATCGCAGGTTAACAGCAGCTCAGATTAGAGACCAGGTCAATGCCACACAGAGTTCTAGCAGCAGACACATCTCTAGAACAACTGTTAAGAGGAGACTGTGTGAATCAGGCCTTCATGGTAGAATATCTGCCAGGAAACCACTTCTAAGGACAGGCAACAAGCAGAAGAGACTTAGTTGGGGTAAAGAACACAAGGAATGGACATTAGACCAGTGGAAATCTGCGCTTTGGTCTGATGAGTCCAAATTTGAGATCTTTGGTTCCAACCACCGTGTCTTTGTGCGATGCAGAAAAGGTGAGCGGATGGACTCTACATGCCTGGTTCCCACCGTGAAGCATGGAAGAGGAGGTGTGATGGTGTGGGGGTGCTTTGCTGGTGACACTGTTGGGGATTTATTCAAAATTGAAGGCATACTGAACCAGCATGGCTACCACAGCATCTTGCAGTGGCATGCTATTCCATCCGGTTTGCGTTTAGTTGGAGCATCATTTATTTTTCAACAGGACAATGACCCCAAACACACCTCCAGGCTGTGTAAGGGCTATTTGACCATGAAGGAGAGTGATGGGGTGCTGCGCCAGATGACCTGGCCTCCACAGTCACCGGACCTGAACCCAATCGAGATGGTTTGGGGTGAGCTGGACCGCAGAGTGAAGGCAAAAGGGCCAACAAGTGCTAAGCATCTCTGGGAACTCCTTCAAGACTGTTGGAAGACCATTTCAGGTGACTACCTCTTGAAGCTCATCAAGAGAATGCCAAGAGTGTGCAAAGCAGTAATCAAAGCAAAAGGTGGCTACTTTGAAGAACCTAGAATATGACATATTTTCAGTTGTTTCACACTTTTTTGTTATGTATATAATTCCACATGTGTTAATTCATAGTTTCGATGCCTTCAGTGTGAATCTACAATTTTCATAGTCATGAAAATAAAGAAAACTCTTTGAATGAGAAGGTGTGTCCAAACTTTTGGTCTGTACTGTAGGTGAATGAAGGAGGTGAGGTATGGAGGTTAGAAATATATAACCTAGTATCAACTAGAACTACACACGTCATAAAGGGATGGAGACAAAGGGAAATGGTCAATGTGTAAAATAAATAAGAATAGTAGGGTTTGGTGGAGAACAGGGCAGCAGATAAATGAATGTTTGTCTAAGAGCTATCTTGTTAAAGCATAGTGATCAGGGGTGGGGGCAAGCCAAATTCTTACACCTTAGCTTTGGGGAACCAGGAGAGCTTGTCCCACCCCAGCAAACAGGGCCGGATTGGTAAGTTAAAGTGGCCCTGAAAAAAACCCTAAAAGTTTCCCCATGTTGTAGGTGGGTTCAAACTGGGCCAAAACCAGTAGGGTGGGATAACCAAGTAGACGAGGCCTGCGATACTGTAGTGCAGCGCAGAATACTGCCCCAGAAGAACCAAATACCACAGGACAGCACAAAATACTGCCACCCTCACCACAGTATTCAACTGTATCACCATCATGAGGACAGTAATATAGTTGAGTTCAGGAGAGCACCTGTGGCCATTGAGCATCAGATCATTATGTACCTGGGCTGCAGCCATCAAGAGGGCTTGAGTGGCCCCCTGGGAATCGGCCCACCAGGAAATTTCCCTGTAGGGTCTATGGACAATCCACCCCTGTCAGCAAATCACTCAAACTGTTAGCATGTCTATAGGAACCCGCAGCCAGGATCTAGCTATAATGTTTACTGTGTTTTGCAGATTTGCAGCTTGGTATAACTGTAAGGCCTCATGCACACGACCGTTGTGTGCATCCGTGACCGTTGTTCAGTTTTCCGTGATTTTCTGCGGACCCATTGACTTTCAGTGGGTCCGTTGAAAACTCGGAAAATGCACCGTTGTTCATCAGCGGCCGTGATCTGTGTTTCCTGTCCGTCAAAAAAATAGGACCTGTCAATGGGTCCGTGAAAGTCAATGCACACAAGATTGGCATCCGCGTCCGTGATCCGTGGACGTAGGTTACTTTCATACAGACGGATCCAAAGATCCGTCTGCATAAAAGCTTTTTCAGAGCTGAGTTTTCACTTTGTGAAAACTCAGATCTGTCAGCATATTCTAACACAGAGGCGTTCCCATAGTGATTGGGACGCTTCTAGTTAGAATATATTACGAACTGTGTACATGACTGCCCACTGCTGCCTGGCAGCACCCGATCTCTTACAGGGGGCTGTGATCCGTACAATTAACCCCTGTGAAAATAATACAATAGAGGGAGGGAAGGGGTCGAGGGGGGCCGCACACTGTGCCACCAATGAAAATAATACAATAGAGGGAGGGAGGGGGGCCGGGGGGGCCGCACACTGTGCCACCAATGAAAATAATACAATAGAGGGAGGGAGGGGGGCCTGGGGGGTGCCGCACACTGTGCCACCAATGAAAATAATACAATAGAGGGAGGGAGGGGGGGCCGGGAGGGCCGCACACTGTGCCACCAATGAAAATAATACAATAGAGGGAGGGAGGGGGGCCGGGGGGGCCGCACTGGCCACCAATGAAATAAAAACTGGGGAGGGAGGGGGTCTGCCCCCTGCTGCCTGGCAGCCCCTGATCTCTTACAGGGGACTATGATACGCACAATTAACCCCCCTCAGTTGCGGCACCTGAGGGGTTAATTGTGCTGATCACAGCCCCCTGTAAGAGATCGGGTGGTGCCAGGCAGCAGGGGGCAGTCATGTACACAGTTCTTAGTATATTCTAACTTGAAGCGTCCCCATCACCATGGGAACGCCTCTGTGTTAGAATATACTGTCGGATCTGAGTTTCACGATCTAACTCGTATCCGACAGTATATTCTAACATAGAGGCGTTCCCATGGTGATGGGGACGCTTCAAGTTAAAATATACCATCGGATTGGAGAAAACTCCAATCCGATGGTATAATAGGGACTCCTGACTTTACATTGAAAGTCAATGGGGGACGGATCCGTTAAAGGAGGACCTTAAAAAAATACGGTCGTGTGCATGAGGCCTAAAGCTGTATGCAATAGATTAATGAAAAACTCCCAGTATATTTATTATTATTACAAACCGGATTCCCAAAAAGTTGGGACACTAAACAAATTGTGAATAAAAACTGAATGCAATGATGTGGAGATGGCAAATGTCAATATTTTATTTGTAATAGAACGTAGATGACAGATCAAACGTTTAATCCGAGTAAATGTATCATTTTAAAGGAAAAATACGTTGATTCAAATTTTCACGGTGTCAACAAATCCCCAAAAAGTTGGGACAAGTAGCAATAAGAGGCTGGAAAAAGTAAATTTGAGCATAACGAAGAGCTGGAAGACCAATTAACACTAATTAGGTCAATTGGCAACATGATTGGGTATAAAAAGAGCTTCTCAGAGTGGCAGTGTCTCTCAGAAGCCAAGATGGGTAGAGGATCACCAATTCCCACAATGTTGCGCAGAAAGATAGTGGAGCAATATCAGAAAGGTGTTACCCAGCGAAAAATTGCAAAGACTTTGCATCTATCATCATCAACTGTGCATAACATCATCCGAAGATTCAGAGAATCTGGAACAATCTCTGTGCGTAAGGGTCAAGGCCGTAAAACCATACTGGATGCCCGTGATCTCCGGGCCCTTAAACGACACTGCACCACAAACAGGAATGCTACTGTAAAGGAAATCACAGAATGGGCTCAGGAATACTTCCAGAAACCATTGTCAGTGAACACAATCCACCGTGCCATCCGCCGTTGCCAGCTGAAACTCTACAGTGCAAAGAAGAAGCCATTTCTAAGCAAGATCCACAAGCTCAGGCGTTTTCACTGGGCCAGGGATCATTTAACCACTTCAGCCCCGCTAGCTGAAACCCCCTTCATGACCAGAGCACTTTTTACACTTCTGCACTACACTACTTTCACCGTTTATCGCTCGGTCATGCAACTTACCACCCAAATGAATTTTACCTCCTTTTCTTCTCACTAATGGAGCTTTCATTTGGTGGTATTTTATTGCTGCTGACATTTTTACTTTTTTTGTTATTAATCGAAATGTAACGATTTTTTTGCAAAAAAATGTCATTTTTCACTTTCAGCTATAAAATTTTGCAAAAAAAAACGACATCCATATATAAATTTTTCGCTAAATTAATTTTTCTACATGTCTTTGATAAAAAAAAAATGTTTGGGCAAAAAAAAAATGGTTTGGGTAAAAGTTATAGCGTTTACAAACTATGGTACAAAAATGTGAATTTCCGCTTTTTGAAGCAGCTCTGACTTTCTGAGCACCTGTCATGTTTCCTGAGGTTCTACAATGCCCAGACAGTAGAAAAACCCCACAAATGACCCCATTTCGGAAAGTAGACACCCTAAAGTATTCGCTGATGGGCATAGTGAGTTCATAGAACTTTTTATTTTTTGTCACAAGTTAGCGGAAAATGATGATGATTTTTTATTTTTATTTTTTTCTTACAAAGTCTCATATTCCACTAACTTGCGACAAAAAATTAAAAATTCTAGGAACTCGCCATGCCCCTCACGGAATACCTTGGGGTGTCTTCTTTCCAAAATGGGGTCACTTGTGGGGTAGTTATACTGCCCTGGCAATTTAGGGGCCCAAATGTGTGAGAAGAACTTTGCAATCAAAATGTGTAAAAAATGACCGGTGAAATCCGAAAAGGTGCACTTTGGAATATGTGCCCCTTTGCCCACCTTGGCTGCAAAAAAGTGTCACACATCTGGTATCGCCGTACTCAGGAGAAGTTGGGGAATGTGTTTTGGGGTGTCATTTTACATATACCCATGCTGGGTGAGAGAAATATCTTGGCAAAAGACAACTTTTTTTTTATACAAAGTTGGCATTTGACCAAGATATTTTTCTCACCCAGCATGGGTATATGTAAAATGACACCCCAAAACACATTCCCCAACTTCTCCTGAGTACGGCGATACCAGATGTGTCACACTTTTTTGCAGCCTAGATGCGCAAAGGTGCCCAAATTCCTTTTAGGAGGGCATTTTTAGACATTTGGAAGGCTTCTTCTCACACTTTCGGGCCCCTAAAAAGCCAGGGCAGTATAAATACCCCACATGTGACCCCACTTTGGAAAGAAGACACCCCAAGGTATTCCGTGAGGGGCATGGCGAGTTCCTAGAATTTTTTATTTTTTTGCATAAGTTAGCGGATATTGATTTTTTTTTTTTTTTTTTTTCTCACAAAGTCTCACTTTCCGCTAACTTAGGACAAAAATTTCAATCTTTCATGGACTCAATATGCCCCTCACGGAATACCTTGGGTTGTCTTCTTTCCGAAATGGGGTCACATGTGGGGTATTTATACTGCCCTGGCTTTTTAGGGGCCCTAAAGCGTGAGAAGAAGTCTGGAATATAAATGTCTAAAAATGTTTACGCATTTGGATTCCGTGAGGGGTATGGTGAGTTCATGTGAGATTTTATTTTTTGACACAAGTTAGTGGAATATGAGACTTTGTAAGAAAAAACAAAAACAAACAAAAAATTTCCGCTAACTTGGGCCAAAAAAATTTATGGAATGGAGCCTTACAGGGGGGGGGTGATCAATGACAGGGGGGTGATCAATGACAGGGGGGTAATCAAACACAGGGGGGGAATCACCCATATAGACTCCCGGATCACCCCCCTGTCATTGATCACCCCCCTGTAAGGCTCCATTCAGACGTCCGTATGATTTTTACGGATCCATGGATCGGATCCGCAAAACACATGCGGACGTCTGAATGGAGCCTTACAGGGGGGTGATCACCCATATAGACTTCCTGATCACCCCCCTGTCATTGATCACCCCCCTGTAAGGCTCCATTCAGACGTCCGTATGATTTTTACGGATCCATGGATACATGGATCGGATCCGCAAAACACATGCGGACGTCTGAATGGAGCCTTACAGGGGGTTATCAATGACAGGGGGTGATCAGGATGATCACCCCCCTGTCACTGATCACCCCCCCTGTAAGGCTCCATTCAGACGTCCGTATGATTTTTACGGATCCATGGATACATGGATCGGATCCGCAAAACACATGCGGACGTCTGAATGGAGCCTGACAGGGGGTGATCAGGATGATCACCCCCCTGTCACTGATCACCCCCCCTGTAAGGCTCCATTCAGACGTCCGTATGATTTTTACGGATCCATGGATACATGGATCGGATCCGCAAAACACATGCGGACGTCTGAATGGAGCCTTACAGGGGGGTGATCAATGACAGGGGGGTGATCAGGGAGTGTATATGGGTGATCACCCGCCTGTCATTGATCACCCCCCTGTAAGGCTCCATTCAGACGTCCGCATGTGTTTTGCGGATCCGATCCATGGATCCGTAAAAATCATGCGGACGTCTGAATGGAGCCTTACAGGGGGGTGATCAATGACAGGGGGTGATCAGGGAGTGTATATGGGTGATCACCCGCCTGTCATTGATCACCCCCCTGTAAGGCTCCATTCAGACGTCCGCATGTGTTTTGCGCATCCGATCCATGTATCCGTGGATCCGTAAAAATCATACGGACGTCTGAACGGAGCCTGACAGGGGGGTGATCAATGACAGGGGGGTGATCAATGACAGGGGGGTGATCAGGGAGTTTATATGGGGTGATCATGGGTGATCAGGGGTTCATAAAGGGTTAATAAGTGACGGGGGGGGAGTGTTGTGTAGTGTAGTGTTTGGTGCGACTTTACAGAGCTGCCTGAGTCCTCTGGTGGTCGATCCTAACAAAAGGGACCACCAGAGGACCAGGTAGCAGGTATATTAGACGCTGTTATCAAAACAGCGTCTAATATACCTGTTAGGGGTTAAAGAAATCAGATCTCCAGCCTGCCAGCGAACGATCGCCGCTGGCAGGCTGGAGATCCACTCGCTTACCTTCCGTTCCTGTGAGCGCGCGCGCCTGTGTGCGCGCGTTCACAGGAAATCCCGGCCCTCGCGACATGACGCGTATATGCGTCGTCGTGCGCAGGGCTGCCGCCTCCGGACCGCACATCTGCGTTAGGCGGTCCGGAGGCAGTTAAAATGAAGTGTGGCAAAATGGAAAACTGTTCTGTGGTCAGACGAGTCACGATTCGAAGTTCTTTTTGGAAATCTGGGACGCCATGTCATCCGGACCAAAGAGGACAAGGACAACCCAAGTTGTTATCAACGCTCAGTTCAGAAGCCTGCATCTCTGATGGTATGGGGTTGCATGAGTGCGTGTGGCATGGGCAGCTTGCATGTCTGGAAAGGCACCATCAATGCAGAAAAATATATTCAGGTTCTAGAACAACATATGCTCCCATCCAGACGTCATCTCTTTCAGGGAAGACCCTGCATTTTTCAACAAGATAATGCCAGACCACATTCTGCATCAATCACAACATCATGGCTGCGTAGGAGAAGGATCCGGGTACTGAAATGGCCAGTCTGCAGTCCAGATCTTTCACCTATAGAGAACATTTGGCGCATCATAAAGAGGAAGGTGCAACAGAGAAGGCCCAAGACGATTGAACAGTTAGAGGCCTGTATTAGACAAGAATGGGAGAGCATTCCTATTTCTAAACTTGAGAAACTGGTCTCCTCGGTCCCCAGACGTCTGTTGAGTGTTGTAAGAAGAAGGGGAGATGCCACACAGTGGTGAAAATGGCCTTGTCCCAACTTTTGGGGGATTTGTTGACACCATGAAATTCTGATTCAACATATTTTTCCCTTAAAATGGTACATTTTCTCAGTTTAAACTTTTGTTCTGTGATTTATGTTCTATTCTGAATAAAATATTAGAAGTTGGCATCTCCACATCATTGCATTCAGTTTTTATTCACGATTTGTATAGTGTCCCAACTTTTTGGGAATCCGGTTTGTAATATTATTATTAATATTTTATCAGGAACCTAAAAAATTACATCCTGCATACGTCTATTATTCCACATTTTAAAAAATCCTAAAAAGACAATTGAGTAGTCAGTGAAGATATGCATGTGTTTCTGTGTCAGCCAATTTCGTGTTCTCCTTGTATACTGGACTTGTTTTGTGAGATTATTTCAATCAAAGTTCTACCTGGATGTGCTGAGAGCGGCGCCTATGATAAGCTGTGCCGCGCTTTACAATGTCGCTTCTTTATCTTCAAGGGAAAAATACGTTTTAATTGAAAGTCCCGATAAAGTCAGTTCCCTCTTATCACTATGGTAACCCAGTCATTAACTCCAGAGACGAGAATTCTTCACTGCCGCGGTGCTCCTCTATAACATGGAGGAAGAATCCTCTTATCTGATGGATCATTTTTTCTGCTCGTCTGCCCTTTATCCTAATCTATATAACATCTTTAAATATATATAAAAGATATGAATATAAAGTGATAGACCAGTACACAATGCCGTGCTGCACAAATTTCCTGTGATAGTAAAGCATTGCCCAAATGTTATCATATGCTGCCAAAATAATATCTACATGAAGTGACTAAATAGCTGGACCATGCAGTGCTAAAATAGTATTGTCATAAAGCGCAGAAAAATTGCCATACAATATTCCAAAAATCCACCCCCGGCGCAATGACATCACCATAAATACAGCACATAAATATAAGACTTTCCTCTAGTGGTAGCCTCAAACTGTTCAATCAGTGCTTTTTCACAATAAGATTTTTATCTATTGCTATGTTTGCATCTCCACATAATGCTTCTTTGGAAAAGAGACATACAAGCTAGTCTCCGTTCCAAAAGGAAATCCAGCTCTTTCTGGGTAACCACTCTTTAATAGAGCTGAGCAAAGTGTGGCGAAACCAACCCCGCCACTGGGTTTTGGAGGGGGCTGTTTACCAGCCTCTTGCCCCAGGATTATGGCCCATACTAACTTTTAAACCCCTGAACCTATTCAAGTGAATTTTGGATAGGTTTGTCCCCAAGTTATACTGGTTAAATTGATGTAAGTTATATGTATGTACAATGTAAACTCACAAAGTTGTAACAATTTATAATAAGTGTAACTTGTCAGCTTGGGAGATAGTTGAGTGGATAGACAGAAGGGAGGAATATGCTGGGTGTGTTTCTATTGTCCCATTGTTCTATTGTCCCATTGTGTGTTTAAATGGTGATGTCTGTCCTGTTGTCTCCACATGTGTATTGGCGATTTCCCTTTGTCCTGAGAGATAATTGGATTGTTCCTTGGTTGTCTCCAGGACAGAGAGGAGGAAACCATGATGCATTGTGGGGATGTGTTGTGTATGTATCCTGAATTGCTACATATCTGTCCTGTGTCGCAGTCTCCCTTCTGGTCCCCTAGGGGCGTGTCCGATTGGTTGCTGTACTTACATTGTATGTGTTGTAATATATTGACTGGTTGTATTTCAAAACCCTGTGGGCAGTACTATGTTTTTGGTTTTTGAATAAAAAAGTTCCTGTTTTAACCCTCAACACGGAGCCTTGTCTCGTTATTGGGGGGATTCCCTGTATGCTGTTAGAGACTGATTGCCAGGAGTGTAAGCTGATTGTATGCTTTTCCTGTTAGTCTGCTAGCAGCTATTCGTGAGGTTCCAGTTTGGAGTGCTATTTAGTATCCAGTTCGGAAGGTTGGTGTTCTGCAGTAGCTGTGCCTGTCTCTCAGAAAGGGGCATATCGCCTAAACGGACTTTAACCCCTTGTCTGCTGAAACAGTCCGTTACACAAAGAAACTACAACCTATACAAAAACCCTATCACAGGGAAAAAAGCAGGACTCAGAACCTTGTATATAAAAAGTATTATATTCTTTATTGCAGCATATATAAATAAATGTGGAGACATAAATCATGTAAAATGGGGACAAAACATCCAGATATGGAACAATGTCTACAAACGCCGTACTGAGTATGGATCCCAACACCCACAAAAGATGGGAATACATGCACATAACGCAAAGGTAGGTAAGCCTGTACCAATACAATTAATATCAGGAAATAATGATCCTAGATCTACATAGCAAACCTAATGCTGCATAGGGGATGAAGTAACATGCCCACTCAAAGGGTTAACCATTCCTATGTCGCTGTAGGACCAGGAAAAACATAAGGAAAAAAGAAAAAACACAAATAAATATAACAAAAACCAAGGCCAGGACAATAGCCAACCTGTGGACATGTTTGAGAGAGCGTGGGGAAAGTGGTCCAAGAACGCACCTCGATGCACGTATCGCCTTGGCTTCGTCAGGAGGATCTCTTTGTCAGGATTATTTTTTATTTTTTCCTTATGTTTTTCCTGGTCCTACAGCGACTTAGGGATGGTTATTCCTTTGACTGGGTATGTTACTTCATCCCCTCTGTAGCATTTGGTTTGCTTTGTAGATCTGATATAATTATTTCCTGATAATATTTGGATTGGTACAGGCTTACCTACCTTTGTGTCATGTACATGCATTTCCATCTTTTGTGGGAGCTATGTGGGTGCTTTGGGATCCATACTCAGTACGGCGTTTGTGGACATTGTTCCTTATCTAGATGTTTTGTCCCCATTTTACATGATTTATGTCTCCACATTTATTTACATTTACCACAATAAAGAATATAATACTCTTTGTATACAAGTTTTTGATTCATTTGAGTCTTATTTGAAACTTCTTGGCTGCCTGAGAGGCCTTGGCTGGGGTACTCTTTCTTATAGAGGTTGCTGAGTTTGCATGAGGGGTATCGTAACGCAGTCGACGTTACTCTGGGTTTCTGGGACAAATATATGAAAGTTAGCACATCTTACATCTGCTGGCATCAGACAAGCTTAGGAAAGCTAATTGCCTGGCCTATAATACTCCACACACGTACTATGCATACTAGGCATTCTCTGTAAAGAAAAAGCACCCCCCCATCCCCAGACAAAGCATATTTATTGCTGAGAAACCCAAAGTAGCATACTAGGCTCTCTCTCCCAATTGTTTTTGAAAAATTCGGTGAACCTTAGGCAAACTGAATCTAAAAAGGTTTGCTCATCTATACTCCAGAGTCTAAATAATAAAATGAGTAATATAACAGATGATAACTGTAGAGACGTATACAGACACCACATGCCTTCCAAATTGAGCAAGTATAAAATTAAATACCAATCTAAACCTAAATAAAAAAATGTACGTAGTATCTATCTACACTGGAAACATTTCTTCTGAATATGTTGTTCCAATCATATTATATCTGTAGATATAATACTAGCCAGCTCTGCATACTAATGAGGAGGCTTTCAGAAGATGCGGCTTCTACGTTATATGACATGGGGTCTAAAAGCGTAAATTGCACTTTCTGTTCATTGATAATTAATACTGTAGTCCAGTCCTGGTAATTTCCATTAATCTTTCCTCCGGAACAAAAAACATAGGAAATGCATTTTGCGTATGTATGTGAGAGCTTTTTAATTACTCATTTGACATAGTTTTGATTGCAAGCCTTGAACAAGAGTTTCTTAACACAATTTTAAATAGTCCAGGGACTACGGAAGTCAAAATTGTAAATGTACAAGAGGTTGTGCACTTTGAGTTTTCGAAAAAACAAGCAAATGGCCGAGTGCCCTGGTGCAGAATGCAAGTGTTTTATTTCCTGCAGCACCTCCAAAGGTAAAATAAAACATCACAAGGAAGCTCCCTGAGATCAATGGGACAACCTTGGTCCTCTATAGAGAAAAAAGCTAAGGAAGTCACATGTGATGAGCCGGCTTGGTGGGTATATAAGGTGTGTGATAGACTGCACACATATCCGTTGTTACTGTCATGAGTAAAAGGGGGGATTTATCAGAGTTGCAAAAAGGAATGATTATTAGTGTGAACTGTTCGCATGTTGCTGTGGTAAAAGTGTATTGTGAGTGGACAAATGGCACCATTGTGAATAAGCGGCATAAAACTACAGATCATCACATGCCATTGATGTGAGTGGTGAACGTCAACCATGAAGGTGGACAGACATGCTACAATGGAGCAGTCTTGATGCTCTCCAAAAGAAAAAACAATATAAAATATTGTAATTTGATACCCTTTAATGGCTAACTAAAATACATGGTGTTATAAGACAAGCTTTCAAGACTCTGAGGTCCCTTCTTCAGGCCAGGAATGAAAAAATCTCTAATGAAACATGGATGTGCACAGGAAAGAACAGAGAGATGGAGTAATAAATTGCAAAACACCAACAGAGGAATGGTCTCTAAACTCAGAGACTAACAAACATTCACGCAGCTTATCTGTAAACTAATTACGGACTCTTTCTCCAAGACCATTCCTCTGTTTGTTGGTGTTTTGCAGCGAATCCTACTGCTTATGGGGATCCGAAGCAGATGAATGGTCACTGCACCCAGGGCCGGCTCCAGGTTCATGTGGGCCCTTGGGCGATAAAGCCTCAGTGGGCCCCCCTGTGCTAAGGCCCCTCACAGATGAACATTCCTCCCGCAGCGAGTCCGCATCGCAGCACCCGGCCTGACCTCCCAGCACTGACGGGATTCACATAGCATTATATTGATTTATGATGCTATGTAACCCTTACAGTCCTGGAATGTATTAGATGACACTAACAGCATTATGCCAGTGTTATCCAATACATTCCAGAACTTTAAGGGTTAGAGCAATCAATATAATGCTATGTGACCTCCGGCAGTGCTGGGAGGTCAGGCTGGGTGCTGCGATGTGGACTTGCTGCGGGAGGAACGCTAGTCTGCAAGGGGCATAAGGGCTCTTTCATACAAGCGGATGCCGTGCGGGTAATCCGCTACGTGAAAGAGTGCCAAGCCCCGTCCAGGACAGCAGAGACACAGAGCATTAACATGATTGATAATGCTCTTTGGCTCTCTGTGATCATTTTACTACAAAATCACTGTGACAACAGTGATGAGCGAACTTCTGTTTTAAGTTCGGCGTCTAAAGTTCGGCTTCCGGTTAGCGGAGAATCCCGATATGGTTCCCGATATGGATTCCGACTTCCGTTGTGGTCCGTGGTAGCGGAATCAATAATCGGCCATTATTGATTCCGCTACCACGGACCACAACGGTATTCGGAATCCATATCGGGATTCTCCGCTAACCGGAAGCCGAACTTTAGACGCCGAACTTAAAACAGAAGTTCGCTCATCACTATGTGACAACTTTATCTCACTGTGATTTTGTAGTAAAAATGTCAGAGATAGGCAAAGAGCATTATCAATCATGTTAATGCTCTGTGTCTCTGCTGTCCGGAGCGAGGCTTGGCTGTCTTTCACACAGCAGATTACCCGCACGGCATCCACTCGTATGAAAGAACCCTTAGGCCTCATGCACACGGCCGTGTTCCACGGCTGTGAGTGGTCCGTGGTATCCCGGCCTGGCATCCTGCTGAGAGCAGGAGCGCACGGCGTCATTGGTTTCTGCTATGACGCCATGCGCTTCATGCCGCCTCTGCACTACAGTAATACACTCGTATAGATCATACGAGTGTATTACTGTAGTGCAGCGGCGGCATGAAGCGCATGGCGTCATAGCAGAAACCAATGACGCCGTGCGCTCCTGCTCTCAGCAGGATGCCAGGCCGGGATACCACGGACCACTCACAGCCGTGGAACACGGCCGTGTGCATTCGGCCTAAAACACAATATAAACTCATATAAGAAAATGCCAGAACGCATAAAATCAATTATACAATACAGTTTATTGGCAAAATACAATACAGTTTATTGGCAAAAATTCATGAACTGGTCTCGGTATGTGACTGTTACTAGTTCACCTTAATTCTAAATTTAAAACGAGTCCAGCAGCAGCATTCAGCTCCAGGTTTCCTCTGGACTGGGCGCCAGTATTCCTCTGGGCTCAGCTATGCGTCCTGTCTTCTGAATCTTCTGCAGCTGCGCCGAGACGAGTCCTGCTGCTGGCCGAGGGCGGGCTTACAGTCAGATTTAGAACTGTGCCTGGGCGGCGTGCGCTGCTGTGGAAACCAGTACTCGCGCCGCACGGCACACAGACGCTCTGCCTGGAGACAAGTCAGAAGATCATGTGAGAGAGGGGCCGGGCGGCGGGCGCTGCGCAGCATGAATGAACTTGTATGTAAAAATTTTAAAGGGGCCGCCACCGCGCCGCGGAAACGAGTGGGCCCCCTAACTTACAGTGGGGTATGCCGGGTTCTGACGCCGGCCCTGACTGCACCTTTGCTAATGAAGATGTATCATCAGAAAATGCTTCAATATTTGTGGCAGTATCGGAATTGGACCTCTGGTGATTGGCAAAGGGTTGTCTTCTCTGATGAGTTTCCTGCTAAATCGAACGGATGGATATTGGACTGTCAGGCAAGAAACATCAGAGAACTAACACCCTGTAACCATTGCTGGAAGAAGACAAGCTGGTGGTGGCAGCATTATGTTTTGGTGGCATTTTCTGGGCCTACTCATCCATGTGGAAGGCACTTTTTACCGATTTGGGTATGAATCCAATCCTTGCAGATCATGTACATCCATACATGCTGACTGTTTTCCTTGGGTGGATGAGATTTTCCAGGAAGACAATGCAACAACATGTCACAGGGCCTGTCCAACACTGGATGGAAGAGCATGACCAAGACTCCCAAGTACTACCCTGGCCCTCTAATTTCCCAGACTTGAACCCAATCGAACATTTGCAGGGCCACCTAGATCTTTATATTTGCTCTATGGATCCTGTAAGATGCACTACAGTCGGCATGACTCTGGATACCTTTGACAACCTACCATATTAAGTCACTCCCGGTGGTAAAACTGTGGTTACTCTAAATATTAGCACCTGGTCATAATAATGTGATCTGACTGTGGTATATGTACTGAAAATTAAATACTCATGTATTAATACCGGCTCAACTGATGGTGTATTGTCTAGGTGTCAATCTCATGCTTGTGGTGGAAGATGGGCTTGCTGCAGAATTGCTTCTTCTCCTGACACATCATAGTGTTTACATGCATTTCCCAATAGGAGGAGCTCTCAGCATACAGACTTTTTCAGCTTCTATTGAGTTCTACAGTAGCTGATATATCCATATGAACAGGGCTCCTCCTAGAGGTGGCTGCGAGCAGTCAGAGCTTCATATGGTGGTTTATATAATAATATTAATAATATATAACAACATGGTGTTTGCTCTTAATGCACTCAATGACATATTTCTCAAGCTCAATTTCCAGACATATGAAACTGTGTCAAATAAAGGTGGATTGGCATCACACTCACAGCACATTAACAGACACAAAATGTATCGTCTGAAGTATAAACCCACCACATTTATCATGAGAAATGAGGTCAACGAGATCCCTGTCTATAGGACTGCTGAATACAGCACCTGGCTTGCATGAAAGTGGCTGGAGTGGTGGTCACATATGTGGACTCACTCAGAGCCCCCTCATTGGAGTCCCAGCCCTCAAAGTTCCCAGCGATCATGCATGTTTCACCTCTTGTAGCTCCTCTTTCACGATCCTGAACAGAGGAAACCCATCTACTAATTCCAAATTGTATAATAAGTTATAGGTCATGGTGGCCAATTTAAAACTAAAGGTCCCTAGATGTTGATGGGCCAAGGTAAATTTAACTGATTTCCCCTGCTATAATTAACCCCTGTGTATCTGCACCGCCTCCAGGCTACCAACATTGCAGCTGGTAAATTTGTGGCATGTAAGCCCAGTTCCGTGAATGTTCAAACCCACTGGGACCACCGCTTAAGGGCAGGGTTCACATAAGCCCTACTGATTTTCAGCCCTGGGCAGCCCAAATTTGCTGAGTCTGTCTCTATACATTAGAGCCTTTCCCATCAAATTCGAGACTGGTGGCAAATATACATTCAAGGGAGACCTAACACTAGAATGTGGGCACATAGCCAAAAACAATAGTAGCGAAGAAACCACTGTGATAAAAGCAACGTACAACAGTACAGATCTACATTGGATCTCATGCACTTTATAAATGTGGATACATATACAGTACAGACCAAAAGTTTGGACACACCTTCTCATTCAAGGAGTTTTCCTTATTTTCATGACTATGAAAATTGTAGATTCACACTGAAGGCATCAAAACTATGAATTAGCACACGTGGAATTATATACATAACAAAAAATTGTGAAACAACTGAAAATATGTCATATTCTAGGTTCTTCAAAGTAGCCACCTTTTGCTTTGATTACTGCTTTGCACACTCTTGGCATTCTCTTGATGAGCTTCAAGAGGTAGTCACCTGAAACTCTGCGGTCCAGCTCACCCCAAACCATCTCGATTGGGTTCAGGTCCGGTAACTGTGGAGGCCAGGTCATCTGGCGCAGCACCCCATCACTCTCCTTCATGGTCAAATAGCCCTTACAAAGCCTGGAGGTGTGTTTGGGGTCATTGTCCTGTTGAAAAATAAATGATGGTCCAACTAAACGCAAACCGGATGGAATAGCATGCCGCTGCAAGATGCTGTGGTAGCCATGCTGGTTCAGTATGCCTTCAATTTTGAATAAATCCCCAACAGTGTCACCAGCAATGCACCCCCACACCATCACACCTCCTCCTCCATGCTTCACGGTGGGAACCAGGCATGTAGGGTCCATCCGTTCACCTTTTCTGCGTCGCACAAAGACACGGTGGTTGGAACCAAAGATCTCAAATTTGGACTCATCAGACCAAAGCACAGATTTCCACTGGTCTAATGTCCATTCCTTGTGTTCTTTACCCCAACTAAGTCTCTTCTGCTTGTTGCCTGTCCTTAGCAGTGGTTTCCTAGCAGATATTCTACCATGAAGGCCTGATTCACACAGTCTCCTCTTAACAGTTGTTCTAGAGATGTGTCTGCTGCTAGAACTCTGTGTGGCATTGACCTGGTCTCTAATCTGAGCTGCTGTTAACCTGCGATTTCTGAGGCTGGTGACTCGGATGAACTTATCCTCCGCAGCAGAGGTGACTCTTGGTCTTCCTTTCCTGGGGCGGTCCGCATGTGAGCCAGTTTCTTTGTAGCGCTTGATGGTTTTTGTGACTGCACTTGGGGACGCTTTCAAAGTTTTCCCAATTTTTCGGACTGACTGACCTTCATTTCTTAAAGTAATGATGGCCACTCGTTTTTCTTTACTTAGCTGCTTTTTTCTTGCCATAATACAAATTCTAACAGTCTATTCAGTAGGACTATCAGCTGTGTATCCACCTGACTTCTCCACAACGCAACTGATGGTCCCAACCCCATTTATAAGGCAAGAATTCCCACTTATTAAACCTGACAGGGCACACCTGTGAAGTGAAAACCATTTCAGGTGACTACCTCTTGAAGCTCATCAAGAGAATGCCAAGAGTGTGCAAAGCAGTAATCAAAGCAAAAGGTGGCTACTTTGAAGAACCTAGAATATGACATATTTTCAGTTGTTTCACACTTTTTTGTTATGTATATAATGCCACATGTGTTAATTCATAGTTTTGATGCCTTCAGTGTGAATCTACAATTTTCATAGTCATGAAAATAAAGAAAACTCTTTGAATGAGAAGGTGTGTCCAAACTTTTGGTCTGTACTGTATTTTATAATTGTACTGCTATAATGATCTTTCTTGGTTTTTATACCAGTTTTACACTAACTTAGGGGGTCATTTATCAAACTGGTGTAAAGTAGAACTGACTTAGTTTCCAATAGCAACCAATCAGATTCCTCCTTTAGCCTTCCCTCTATGAGGAGGCGGTCCTATCAGTAATTGATAGCCTTCCCTCTAAGAGGAGGCGGTCCTATCAGTGGGTGACAGCCTTCCCTCTAAGAGGAGGCGGTCCTATCAGTGATTGACAGCCTTCCCTCTATGACTGTGTATACAGAGATAGCTGTCAATCACTGATCGGACCGCTTCCTCATTAAGGCAGGGCTGTCAATCGCTGATAGGACTGTCTCCTCATAGAGGGAAGGCTGTCAATCACTGATAGGACCTCCTCCTCAGAGGGAAGCCTGTCAATCACTAATAGGACCGTCTCCTCATAGAGGGAAGGCTGACAATCACTGATAGGACCTCCTCCTTATAGAGGGTAGGCTATCAATCACTGGACTTCAAAGCCCAGAATTAGCAGGAATTTAAATGAATGAAATACAACTTATGCTGAATCTTTTCCCATAAAATTATATATCAATCTGCTCAGCTCCTCCTGCTCTATAACCTGTCTCCTGCAGCTCAAGCACCATGTTCAATGTGACAGGTTCCCTTTAAATCAAGTTTTCATGTTAAAGGGGTTGTCTAGACTAATTAAAAACAAAAAAACAACCCTCCCTTATTGTCCCTATTTGACTGAAGGTGACAGGGATCAGTTCTTGTTCAAGAGCTTGCTGCAGTGGCCTCAGCAGTCGTGTGTGCAATGCCACATCACTGCTAGTGACAATGTGTTCTTGCACATGTGACTACTGAGGCCAGTGAGTGGCTGCAGCAGCCCTGAAAAGTAGAGGGCACTTTGAAAGGTGAGTGTTTTTATTTTATTAACACAATCGCGTTGCTAGGCCTGACAATCCCCTTTAAGATATATTTTTTTTTCATGTTTTTTTTTTTTTCATGTTACTATCTACATTAATTAGTCTTGAAACGTTGCAAATATCACTCTGGCCTCTGTGCCTCACAATAGGCTGACGCCTTCTGTTCTGTAGAGATCACTTCTCAGCAGTCACCACATAATAATTACAAGCAGGATTATAATAACAGGTAATTCCCATAAAGAGATAACACAGGATGACACGGTTCACAATAGGGGCTGGACACAACTCACCTTCTCCCTTTTTGTAGATCTTTACATTGGTCGTTATCCAATCTTTTACATTGGCGGTGCGGGTCTGTCGCTGCTCTGCTTATACTATTAGGAACATTACTCAGTGAACACTACTGCTCCCATTTTTTTCTACTACCACCTCCCTCCTCTCTTTGCTGTGTGCAGTTGCACGGCTGCTTCTAATTGATTATCAGCTTTTTGCTCATTTCCTTGCCAGAGCTATTAGGGTCCTAGTTTGCTATTTCCAGCTTAGGCAATTGTTTTCTGTTTTCTGCCCTGTATTGACCCATGCCTGTTTACCAGATTCTACCCACCTGCTGCCTGTCCTGACCTGTGCCTGTTTACCGATGTGACCCTCTGCTGCCAGCTCCAACCTCGGATCTGTATCATGCATTGACAAGAACTCAGCCTGCCGGCCTATAACTAACTATGGAGGAGATTTATCAAACTGATGTAAAGTAGAACTGGATCAGTTGCCCATAGCAACCAATCAGATTCCACCTTCCATTTTTTTACGGCTGTACGGCTCCTTTGGAAAATGAAAGGTGGCATCAGATTGGTTGCTCTGGGTAACTAAGCCAGTTCTACTTTACACCCTATGGGTCAGCTGTCAACCACACTGGGACACCAGGAGGTAGCGGTCTGGTGGCTCCATGCAACGAAGTCTAGATCCCTGTATAGGGGTTAAAGGGTCAATACCAGGAAGCCACCAGGATAACACATTTGTGTTTAGCCCAAAGTCAAAGTGGTTGGTTGACACAGTGGTTCCACACCTACTGCCAGAAAATAAAAACATCAGAATAAAAGAATATAATACTTTTATCTAGGTTTCATTAGTGAAAAATAAAATCTTGGTAATACGTTTCCTTTTCCTCACATTTAAAAATGCCTGCTTCCTCTAGTACCACTTACTAAATACCTATGATCCATACATAATGGTTGCAGGAAATATTTAAGTGAAAAGCATAGTATTGTCCCCAGTCTATAGAGCAGATGTCACGGATGTCACTATTCCCAGCCTGCTACAGAACTCATTGAATATAGTACTCTTATCTTACATACTTTTTGACGCAGCGTTCCTTCTGGAAGATTGTGTGAAAAGGTCTACAGTAAATGTCAGCCTGGAAGACTATAATGATGTGTGTGCAACTCCTCATTAAAAGAAGATCATCCAAAGTAATGGAAAGTAGGGTATGTCACGTCAAATGAAACGCACCGTGTAGCAGCTCATTACCGGCCTCATGTAAGATGGTCCTACTTTATATGGTATAATCATCTTATGCAGCCATATCATCTGTATCAAAGCTATAGGGGAAGAAAAGGTAGGCTACTGCCTACAATGGGAAAGGGAGATCAAATTTTATGATCCCTGGGGCGAAAACTGAAATGACGCCATGACAAATTCTCAAACCTACCACGCCCCATCCTCCAGCCTTACTGCTAAAGACATACTTGGAAAACATTACATATAATGCTACAAAACACACTGGTTAATATAGCGATACAGTTGAATATGCAGAGATGAACGCTTCCACAATTAAAGCACTCACTGCCCATGGCCTTTCCCCACTTGTCCCTACCTGGTGCTGCCTGAGGCAATCGCCTCACCTCGCCTCATTGATGGTGCACCCCTGTATCTATCTCATATCTATCTATCCATCTGTCTATCCAGTGGTGTACCTTCAATAAAGGTAGACCAAATGACTGCCATGGGGCCCAGAGAAAGGGGTGCCTAGCACTGATCTTTCTTTTCTCCTTTTTCCATTCTGAGATGAAAATACTGCAATTTCATGTGACGGCCACTAGGTAGAGCTCAGTGCAAATACATTATTATTAGTTTCCATTCCACTGTATAAACTTGTATGCACTGAGCTCCCCCTAGTGGTAGCCACAGGCAGACAGCTTTGTGAAGCATATTTGTCAGTGTATTTATGCCAGTTGTTTGATGTAAATAGATTAACCCTTAGGAAATGCGGGACAGAAATCCCAGCGCAGTACAGGTACGGCGTGCTGATCGGGCGGGTGTAGGAGCTGCACCCGCCCGATCAGAGGCAGCGGTCCGGCTGTCACTGATAGCCGGACCCCTGAAGTATGATCTGGCATCGTTAAACACACCGATGCCGGCACATTAACCCTTGCACGGCCACGGTCAGCGCTGACTGCGGGACGTGCAGTATCCTCACGGGTGCCGGTGTCCATGAGGTCCCCGCACTGCTGTTACGGGAACCCCATGGCAGGGAAGGCAGCCCGATGCCTTCCTTAGGCATCGTGGCTGCCTTCCGGCAGAACCTGTGAGATCCAGCCCCCTGAATTTCACAGGCAAACAGGCTGTAAGCGTATTATAGTGGTAATACACTTACAGCCAATGCATTACAATACAGAAGTATTGTAATGCATTGTAAAGGGGATCAGACCCCCAAAAGTAGACCGGCTCTATAAAGAATATCACATGACCTAACCCCTCAGATGAACACCGTAAAAAAATAAAAATAAAAGCTGTGCTAAAAAAACTTTTTTGCCACCTTACATCACTAAAAGTGCAACACCAAGCGATCAAAAAGGCATATGCCCCCCAAAATAGTACCAATCTAACCCTCACCTCATCCCGCAAAAGAAAATTAGCCCCTACCTAAGACACTAAAACATGATTTTTTTTTGTTTAAAAAATGCTTTTATTGTGTTAAATGTAAAAAATAAAAAAAGTTGACATATTAGGTATCTCCACATCTGTAACAACCTGATCTATAAAAATACCATTACATTACCTAACCCCTGGGGTGAACACCGTAACAAAAATAAAATATAAAAACGGTGTCAAAAAAGCCATTTTTTGTCATCTTACATCACAAAAAGTGTAATACCAAGCGATCAAAAAGTCATATGCACCCCAAAATAGTGACAATCAAACTGTCATATCATCCCGCAAAAATTATACCCTACCTAAGGCAATCACCCAAAAACTGAAAAAACTATGTCTCTCAGACTACGGAGACACTATTATAACCGATATACCTCTCAAAACCGGTGAGAGAATCATGTGTGAGCACCAACTCATAGATCCGATAAACAACAACACACATGTACGTACATAACAAAATATTTTATTAATTCATCACAAAAAGACAAAACCTTGGACATAAATAGATATATATAAAATTAGCAGCAATAAAGTGGCGGCACTGCGAATCAGCGCCCCACCAAGGTACCAATCTGGAACTATCCCCCAAGCACCCCTCACCTCTTAGCCTGAGTAAGCCAAATGGCTAAAGTGAGAAAATTTCTGATACACAGGCCAGGTGAAGGCATGAACTTTCAGATGATAGTACAATTGTTGCCATGTTAGCCATATTGTAAATGTGGATGAATGCCATATGTGGGTATTACACCCCAACAGCCGCTGAATAGCATGCAGTATACATCCAACACCTAAAAAATTACAACCAGCATGGACAACACATATAGAAATAAGTAAAGGGGAACCAACCTTGGGACCCTGGTAAGCGCACCCCTGGCGCACGTTTCGCACAGCTTCTTCAGAAGGGCGAAACCTTCTGAAGAAGCTGTGCGAAACGCACGTCAGGGGTGAGCTCACCAGGGTCCCAAGGTTGGTTCCCCTTTACTTATTTCTATATGTGTTGTCCATGCTGGTTGTAATTTTTTAGGTGTTGGATGTATACTGCATGCTATTCAGCGGCTGTTGGGGTGTAATACCCACATATGGCATTCATCCACATTTACAATATGGCTAACATGGCAACAATTGTACTATCATCTGAAAGTTCATGCCTTCACCTGGCCTGTGTATGAGAAATTTTCTCACTTTAGCCATTTGGCTTACTCAGGCTAAGAGGTGAGGGGTGCTTGGGGGATAGTTCCAGATTGGTACCTTGGTGGGGCGCTGATTCGCAGTGCCGCCACTTTATTGCTGCTAATTTTATATATATCTATTTATGTCCAAGGTTTTGTCTTTTTGTGATGAATTAATAAAATATTTTGCTATGTACGTACATGTGTGTTGTTGTTTATCGGATCTATATACTACGGAGACACTGAAACATGTTTTGATTTGATTCAAAAATGCTGTTATTGTGTAAAACATAAATAAATAAATAAAAGGATACATATTAGGTATCGCCGCATCCGTTATAACCTGCTGTATAAAAATATTGAACTAACCCCTCAGATGAACACTGTAAAAAAATAAAAATAAACACGGTGTAAAAAAAATGCTATTTTTTGTCACCTTACATCACAAAAAGCACCAATAGCAAGCAATCAAAAAGTCATATGCACCCTAAAATTGTACCAATCAAACTGTCATCTCATACCAAAAAAAATGAGCCCCTACATAAGACAGTCGCCCAAAAAATAAAAAATACAATGGCTTTCAGAATATGGAGACACTAAATAATAATTTTCTTTCAAAAATGCTTTATTATGTAAAACTGAAACAAACAACCAAAAAAGTATACATATTTGGTATTGTCACGTCAGTAACAACCTGCTCTATAAAAATATCACATGATCTAAACTGTCAAAAAATAAAAACGGTGCCAAAACAGCACTTTTTTGTTATCTTGCCTCACAAAAAGTGTAATATAGAGCAACCAAAAATCATATGTACCCTAAAATAGTACCATAAAAAAAATGCCACCTTATCCCGTAGTTTCCAAAATGGGGTCATTTTTTTGAAGTTTCTACTCTAGGGGTGCATCAGGGGGTCTGTGTACCTATGTATCTATATCTAAAAACACAAAAATTGAGGCAGCATTCAAAATAAAGTGACACTGGGTGGTGGACCCTCTTTTTTCACCCCATGCAACTGTAACAGTGGCTGCTGTGCGCCGCTGTTGTTCTACTGCTTACCGCTGCGTTCCCGGTCGCCATGTTCCGCAGTGATCTGCTGCCTGTGCTTCCTCATTCACTGCTGCAGTCCTGAGCTCTGTCCTTGCAGTTACTGTTTGTTCTGGGATCCGCTCCACAGTTTCCTTTCAGCCCTGGCCACAGCATGCTTGCTACTTCTTCCCTGCAGCACTTCCTTAAAGGGAACCTGTTATCAGTTTTATAGTGTCATAACTAAGGGCAACATAAATAAGTGACTGATTCTCTTAGCAAAATGCTGGGTCACTTTCTTCAATCTGCCAACATCTTGTATTTGTCATGGAACCATGAACCAGACGTACAACAAGAGATAAGTGGAAATAAGAAGGCTTTATTGAAAATCAAGCTGTAAGCAAAAGTCCAAACGGATGGCTAAACCGAAGCAAGGTCTTGCGTAGACAGAGGTCAGGAACCAGGAGGGTAGTCAGACGAAGCCTGGATCAGGAACCAGCAGGGTAGTCAGACGAAGCCAGGATCAGGAACCAACGGGGTAGTCAGACGAGGCCAGGATCAGGAACCAGAAGCAGCAGCAGTCTTAGAAGCATGTGAACACAGGAGGACCAAGCAAGGAACTGAAGCCACAGACCTCCTATATATATGAGCTAGGCATCTAGCTCCTCCCAGTGGGAAGGAGAAGCCGCAGGGTGGGAGGCTACAAGAAACCCAGAAACCAAGATGGCCGCCAGCACATGTCAAACGAAGGAGAACAGTAAGAAGGTAAGACCATGACAGTACCTCCCCCTCAAGGGCCCCTCCTCCGCGGAGTAAGGAACGGTTTCTGAGGGAAGCGTGCGTGGAAGGCTCGGAGCAAAGCAGGAGCATGGACATCTGCGGAGGGAACCCAGGAACGCTCCTCTGGACCATAACCACGCCAATGGACCAAAAACTGCAACCGACCGCGGACCAGGCGTGAGTCCAGGATATTGCTCACCTCATATTCCTCACGATTGCCCACTTGGACCGAACGGGGCCGAGGAACCGAGGAAGTGAAACGATTACACACCAATGGCATCAACAGGGAGACATGAAACACGTTGGAGATCTGCATGCCAGGAGGAAGCGCAAGGGCATAGGCTACCGGGTTTACCCTGCGAAGCACTCGGAAGGGACCAACAAAGCGAGGCGCCAGCTTGGGAGTGGGCACTCGAAGGTTGAGGTTGCGGGTGGACAACCATACACGGTCTCCGACCTGGTAGGAAGGAGCGGGCGCTCGTCTGCGATCAGCCTGGAGTCTCTGGCGCTGCGCAGAGACCTCAAGGGACCTCTGGATCTGTACCCAAGAAGCACGTAGGACGGAAAGGTGATCCTCCACAGCCGGAGTATCCTGGGGAGAGAATACCTCCGGTAACACGGCAGGTTGGAACCCATAATTGGCCATGAAGGGAGACGTCCCAGAGGAAGAGTTCACCGCCGTGTTCCTGGCAAACTCAGCCCAAGGCAGGAGGTCAACCCAATTGTCTTGGTAATCGGAGACATAGCAACGAAGGAATTGCTCCAAGGCCTGATTGGATCGTTCTGCGGCCCCATTGGACTGAGGGTGGTAGGCCGAGGAGAAAGAGAGATGAATCCCCAACTGGGAGCAAAAGGCGCGCCAGAACCTGGACACAAACTGACTCCCCCGATCCGACACAATCTCCTTGGGCAAACCGTGCAACCGGAAGACCTCCCTGGCGAAAATCGTGGCCAACTCTTGTGCAGAGGGTAGCTTCTTGAGAGGAACACAGTGGCACATTTTGGAAAACCGATCCACAATCATGAGAATGACCGTATGGCCTCGGGATGCAGGGAGGTCCACAATGAAATCCATCCCCAGGTGTGACCATGGGCGCTCCCCGGTGGCTATGGGTTGCAAAAGGCCCAACGGAAGGTGCCGAGGGGACTTACTCTGGGCACAAACGGAGCATGCCGCTACATATGCGGCGATGTCGGAACGTAGAGAAGGCCACCAGAACAGACGTGAAACAGCCCAGGACAGCTGATTCTTTCCAGGATGCCCCGCGGCCTTGGAGTTATGGTAGGTTCGCAACAACCGAGTGCGCAACTCCTCAGGCACAAAACACCTGCCGTTGGGTCTCCCAGAGGGAGCACCAGATTGAGCCGCCAAAATCTGCTCACCCAGGGGAGAGGTCAGGCTGGTGCGAATGGCGGCCAGGATCTGATTCGGAGGTATGACCGAAGTCGGAATCGACTCCTCCCCGGACAGCTCGGAGTACTGCCGTGATAAGGCATCCGCTCTGATGTTCTTGGAACCAGGTAGGTAGGAGACCACGTAATTAAAACGTGACAAGAACAGAGCCCATCTGGCCTGACGTGGTGTCAATCTCTTGGCCTCAGAAAGGTAGGTCAGATTCTTGTGGTCCGTCAGGATGAGAACCGGAACCACCGATCCCTCGAGCAAGTGCCTCCATTCTTTAAGGGCCTGCACGATGGCCAATAACTCCCTGTCACCAATCTGATAGTTGCACTCCGCGGAAGACAGTTTCCGGGAGTAAAACCCACAAGGAAGCAGAGGACCCTCTGGTGTTCTACGCTGAGACAGAAGGGCGCCTACTCCCGTCTCAGACGCGTCCACCTCGAGGACAAAGGGCAACCCAGGGTTGGGATGCGACAGAATCGGAGCCGACACAAAGGCGGACTTTAGAGCCTCAAAAGCTCGGATGGCCTCGAGCGGCCAGACCTGGAAATTACTGCCCTTCCTGGTCAGATCCGTGAGAGGCTTGGCTAGCATAGAAAAGTCCCTGATGAACTTCCGATAATAATTGGCGAAGCCCAAAAAGTGCTGCAGGGCACAGAGACCACTGGGCTGGGGCCACTGTTAGACAGCCGAAACCTTCTCAGGATCCATGGAGAACCCCTCAGCGGAAATGATGTAACCTAAGAAGGTTACCTGGGATCGGTGAAATTCGCATTTCTCAAGCTTACCGAACAGCCTGTTCTCTCGTAACCGTTGCAACACTCGTCTGACATCCATAATGTGGGCCTCCATGGATTCAGAATATACCAAGATGTCATCCAAATAGACCACCACACACTGCTGCAACAGGTCACGGAAAACATCGTTGATGAATTCCTGGAAGACTGCGGGCGCATTGCACAACCCAAAGGGCATAACCAAGGATTCATAGTGACCGGTCCTGGTGTTAAACGCGGTCTTCCACTCATCGCCCGCCTTGATCCTTACCAGGTTATATGCCGCCCTCAGGTCGAGTTTGGTAAAGACCATGGCCCCTTTGAGGCGATCGAACAGCTCGGAAATCAAGGGTATCGGGTAAGCGTTCTTGATCGTGATGCGATTGAGACCCCTGTAATCGATGCAAGGCCTCAACTTACCGCCCTTCTTTTTCACAAAGAAAAATCCAGCCCCTGCCGGGGACGAGGATTTGCGAATGTGTCCGCGTGAAAGCGCCTCCCTCACATACTCCTCCATGGCCTCATTCTCCGCTACCGACAGTGGATAGACTTTGCCACGAGGAGGAACGGCACCAGATTGTAACTCTATGGCACAATCGTATGGGCGGTGCGGAGGTAGGGCAACCGCGCGCACCTTATCGAATACATCCCGGTACTCTTCGTATTCAGGAGGCAACAGAGAGTCCGAGGAAGTACACAGCAACTTGACAGGCCCATGGATGCAACTAGCCCCACACTGCGGTGACCACGAGAGGATCTCGGCCGATCTCCAATCGAAAGTCGGATTATGCTTCTGGAGCCAGGGGTACCCCAAGACCACCGAGTAGTGTGGAGACGAAATCACCTGGAGACAGACCGACTCTCTGTGAACGGCACCAATGGCTATCCCCACTGGAAGGGTCTCATGAGTCACGTGTGGCGGCAGAAGGGGTCTGCCGTCTATCGCCTCAAGAGCCAGTGGGGAACCTCGAGGCTGCAGAGGAATGGAATTGGCGGCAGCGAACACACTATCAATGAACAAACCACCAGCACCAGAGTCCACCAACGCCTGGGTCGTCACCGAGCCCCCGACCCAGGAGAAGACAACAGTGATCAGTGGTTTGTCAACACGGGAAACCGGGGACGAGGAGACTCCACCCAAGATCTGCCCCCGACAGTAACTCAAGTGCGAGCGTTTCCCGGACGGTTCGGACATGCCAACCGAAAATGCCCACCGAGACCACAGTACATGCATCGGCCCTCGCGTCTCCGGAGTACCCTCTCCCCCTCGGACAGGCGAGCAAACCCCAGCTGCATGGGTTCACCCCCAGACAAGTCATCCCCAGGAGGCGTGGGAGGAGAGGGAGGCACGGGTGGGACAGCAAACGTAGGCGCCAATCTGTTAGAAGACCTCCGCAGGCTCTCCTTAAAGGAAGGTCTCTCCCTGAGTCTGGTGTCAATCAAAATCAGGAAAGAAATAAGAGACTCGAGCTCCACTGGTAGGTCCTTAGCTGCAACCTCATCCTTCAAGGCATCCGAGAGACCATGAGAGAAAGCAGCGACCAGAGCCTCATTATTCCAGCCCACCTCTGCTGCCAGGGTACGAAACTCAATGGCGTATTCAGCTACGGATCGTGAACCCTGTCTGATGGACATAAGGAGCTTCGCAGCAGAGGCAGCACGAGCCGGCACATCGAATACCTTCCGAAGAGAAGCAACAAAACCGGAAAACTCGGCAGCCACCGGATTGTTGTTCTCCCATAAAGGGCTGGCCCAGGCCAAGGCCTTGTCCGAGAGCAGCGAGATCAAGAAGCCCACCTTTGATCTCTCAGTAGGAAAGGCATGTGGCAGCAACTCGAAATAAATGGCCACCTGGTTAAGGAAACCTCGGCACTGAGTTGGCTCTCCCCCAAAGCGCTGTGGAAGGGGGGCAGAACCGGTCATACCCCGAGACACCGCAGGCGCAGCAACAGGTGTCGGGGTAGACTCTGGCGCAACAACCGGAGCGGCAGTAGGAGCGGGCCCAGGAGCGACAACCGACCCATCGGCAACGGAAGCGAAATGAGCCGTGCGTTCAAGCAGGGTTTGCAACGCCACAGCGAACCGACCCAACAGGTGATCCTGCTGATCAAGTCTGGCAACCAGCGTAGGTAGCGAGGATGGCCCTGTACCGTCAGAATTCATGGCTTGGTCCTAATGTCATGGAACCATGAACCAGACGTACAACAAGAGATAAGTGGAAATAAGAAGGCTTTATTGAAAATCAAGCTGTAAGCAAAAGTCCAAACGGATGGCTAAACCGAAGCAAGGTCTTGCGTAGACAGAGGTCAGGAACCAGGAGGGTAGTCAGACGAAGCCTGGATCAGGAACCAGCAGGGTAGTCAGACGAAGCCAGGATCAGGAACCAACGAGGTAGTCAGACGAGGCCAGGATCAGGAACCAGAAGCAGCAGCAGTCTTAGAAGCATGTGAACACAGGAGGACCAAGCAAGGAACTGAAGCCACAGACCTCCTATATATATGAGCTAGGCATCCAGCTCCTCCCAGTGGGAAGGAGAAGCCGCAGGGTGGGAGGCTACAAGAAACCCAGAAACCAAGATGGCCGCCAGCACATGTCAAACGAAGGAGAACAGTAAGAAGGTAAGACCATGACAGTATTGAAAAGCTCCAACTCATAATGATGAGTCCTGAATATTCATGGGCTCCTGACTCTCCCTGCCTACCTGCTGCTGATTGACAGTTATTTTCCATATGAATCAGCAGCAGGTGGGCAGGGGAGTGGCTATAGCTTTGAATTAAAAAAACGCTGGACTCACTGACGTCATGCTGGACTCAAATCAGCTTATTAGGATGCGGCATGTGGTATCTTTGTGTGTATATTATGAGGTAACCATCTGTCACACCAGTAAGTGAATACATCTAAGGTACTTTTTAGTAGTTAATGATTGTATATAATTAGTTAGATTATAATCAAATATCGACATGACAGGTTCCCTTTAAGGGCCGGAGAGCGTCACTTCCTGTGCTTTATGGGTTAGATCATGTGACCTCGCTGACCAATCCTAGGACTCTTCCCATATGCCTGAGTGTCAAGGTCCTTGTGTCCTGCAAAGGTTGCTGATTTAACTGCTTGTGTTCCTGTGTACCTGACTTATGCTTGTGTTTCTGGACTCTGCAACCTGTTTTGATCCCTGCCTGCTTGCCTTGACTCTCCTGTTGCAAATCCAGACTGCCTGACCTATACCTATGCCGCCTGCCCGGACCTATTGCTTGTTTGACTTCTCCTCTGCCTTATCCTTCGGTCCTGCACTGTTGCTCCTGGTTATGACTCGGCCTGTTGACTACGTCTGTACCTCTGGTACCTTGTTTGAGAAAGGCCTCTTTGAGACAGGCCTTTATTTATTTTTTTATTATCCATTGGACGTAGACCCTATAGTTTGGGAGGGATTGCACCCATCTTTTGACAGTGCTGCTGTCTATCTATCTATCTATCTATCTATCTATCTATCCTGTATATCGATCAATCTACATAACAGTTAATCCACAGCAAAACTTGTAATTGGGCACCACTCCACCATGATATTATAATGATAGCTTATTCTAACCCTCCCATGTTATTTCTTCAGTCTCTAATTTTATATTTCCTTTCATTATATCCTTGTTATAACCTTCAGACAGTAGAAGAATGAAGGGGCCCCCCAGAGAGGATAGCTTGGGGGACACATGGGGGCACAATCACTTCAAGTTATTACTGGTTTTATTGTATTGGCTGTGGTGGCTGTGTGGTGGGTCTCTCTTTCCCCCTCCCCCTTTTTATATTTCAGGCTTACTTGACAGCTGATCTGGTTCCAGCTGGTTGGTGACATCTTCTGCCCAGTGACAGCTGGTTAGTGACATCTTCTGCCCAGTGACAGATGTCAAAGGAGTCAGCTGTTTATTGGTCAGCTGTCCGGCGGCGGGAAGTTTGACAGCGACGGATTGGATGAAGGCTGCTTCGGTGGGAAACCTGCGGATTTAAAAGAAGAGAGATCGCCGTCTGTCACGGGCAGTGTTCAGAAGACCAGGACCTGAGCGCCGCCCTCCCTCCCAGTTCCTAGTTGTGTTGCCTATTTGGGGGATATGTTCGCCCAGCTAATGCTGGGTGGACTTGGTGGTCAAATATTTATTTATTATTGGTTTTAACATTTATTGGTGATTATTCATGGTTTATTTATTAATTATTTATTTGGTTGATAAAAACATTGGTAACTCTGAATAAAGCAACACGGCCTATTTTATTCCAAAATCAAATGGTGTGGTCTGTTATTTATTAATTCGGTATGTTATTTATGGGATCTGTGTCCTCCATGGGCTGATGGAAGAGTGTGACACATATTCACACTATCAGACTACTCAGGGTTTGTCTGTAGTCTGTAACCACGGAGACCGGTAGGTTTACATAGGAGCTGTATACTGATAATGGCATGATTTTCTTTTTCAATTAAAGACTATTTGCAAAGTTAGTTTAATTTCTAGTTCTAAATGCAGAATATAAGTGTGTACATAACAACATAAGGTAGAAATGGTAGAGCAAATATGTTTCTATTATATTTTACTGTGAGATTGTACATTTTGCCATGTGAAATACTCAAAAATAATCTTCAGCAGTGATCCTATAACAGCCACTGAGCTTCAGACATCCAGGTCAATTAGCAGCGGTGCCTCAAAATCAATTAAATTAAAGATAAAATGACCGTTCTGTTCCCTTTTAATCCAAATAGGAAGAAAGCCTTTGAAGATAATTCAATTGTCGTCACTCTTTTATCATGGGTTGCAGCAAACAACATCTCTGAATGGCAGAATGACAGATCATATGCTTGTAAGTGCTTGATGGATGATTTCTGTTGCTTAATTTAGTAAAATTGCCTCTTTATATTAATTATGTAACATGCAAAAAACACACATTGCAGCCGTACCAGAATGGGATATAAACCATGACAGACTGATGGACACAATAAACTATCACAGTCTGAAAAGCTCAAATAAACATCAAAATTTTGCCATTGCTCCGGGACCTATTCATCTTTCAGCCCTTAGCCTGGAGGTGCAAGGAACCATAGGATTGCCCCATTCACTTAAATAGAGCTAAATCCACTGTATAGTGGGTGGCCACGAGGGCTGATGTACAGGGTAACAGGACGGTAGCATAAAACCAGCTCCGTGCACCTTTCATTCTCAGGACCTGTGAGAGGTCGACTGCCAGATCCATCACCAGTCATAAAGTTATACCATATACTAGCGATATGCCATCACTTTCTGGGATGGGCAGCAATGAAAGAGAAAGAGAAAAATAACCGAAGAAAAACAATCTAGAAGTCTTTCCTAAGATTTGAGATATCTACATACAAGGCTGACCACTTCGCTTCAGGTTATAGCCTTATCACATTGAAAGAGGGGGTTTTCTATACTTAGAAAGCTAATACATATCACTGGTGTCTTTATAATCATATATTGTGCCTATGAATAAACCATAAATCACTGCGAAAGGTGCACCACACTGATATGCAACTGACAACTCTGGCTAATCCCTACAGCTGATGTTAAGAGCTGAGACTTTAGCCAATGTATTCCTGTCAGGAACACATCATTGTGGTGCACCTTTTGCAGTGATTTATGTATTTTTATATTCTCATCCACACATTATCCCATCTAGTGTAGGATGCCATTGTGGTGCATGTGGTCCGCTGCCTTCATCTTCCATTGTAATCATTTTTGCTGGGGATTGCCATTAGCAACGGATCACATGCGGAGGAATTGCTCCCCCGGTTATAAACACGCCACAGTGTTTGGGGTTTTTGAGCGTTTCCTCCCATTTAGGCCACTTTATTTCAGTTATTTCTCTTGATATGTTTAGAATGTGCCATTGCGTACTGCTGGTAGCATTCTGTTGCACCTGGTAGTGGGGGTGGACTGACCATTCGGGCACTCGGGCATGGACCGAGGGCCCGCGGCCACTAGGGGTCCCCGTGAAAGGCTACTCCTGCAGGGCCGTGACTCTTTAACTACTCACTATCAAAGGAGCGCAGCAGGCAGGCCTGGCCGGAAGGCAGCGTAAGCGTAACGTCACTCACTTCGTCATGTGCCTGCTCTGCCTGCTTCATTAATAAAGTGCTATGCAAGTACAACGCTACTGTGAGAGTGAGTATGTCATTAAGCCATAAGCCAACATCTTTATGGGCGATTTATTGGAGGCTGAGATAAAATCTGCAGCAAAGGAATACTGTACAAAAAAATCCCTTTTCCGCACAGTTATGCTCAGGAGCGGACACTTGGGAAGTGTCTGAGAATGAGAACCCATGGCCATTTTCTGTTTTCCATTAAAGTGAACCTGTCTGCTCTTCTAGAAAATAAGCCTGCTTTTAAAAAAACAAAACAAAAAAAAACTGTACCAGTCCATAGGTATTGTTTAGAATTGCAAATAAACTCAATTAACTTGAATGAGGCATGACTGCATTACTAAACACTGCCTGTGGATGATGTCACATATCATGATGACACATAGCATCTTATGCTATATATGTGTCATCCACAGGCAGTGTCTAGTAATGCAGTCATGCCTCATTCAAGTTAATGGAGTTTACTGTATATGCAATTCCAAACAATACCTCATCCACAGATCACCTCCATAACAGTGTCAGCCACAGATTCCCCCATAACAGTGTCATACACAGATGCCCCATAACAGTACATCATCCACAGATGCCCATAACAGTGTGTCATCCACAGATCCCTCATAACAGTGTGTCATCCACAGATCCCTCATAGCAGTGTGTCATCCTCAGATCCCTCATAATAGTGTGTCATCCACAGATCCCCATAACAGTGTCATCCACAGATGCCTATAACAGTGTCATCCACAGATGCCCATAACAGTGTGTCATCCACAGATGCCCCCATAACAGTGTGTCATCCACAGATCCCCCATAACAGTGTGTCATCCACAGATCCCTCATAACAGTGAGTCATCCACAGATCCCTCATAACAGTGTGTCATCCACAGATCCCTCATAACAGTGTGTCATCCACAGATCCCTCATAACAGTGTATCATCCACAGATCCCTCATAACAGTGTGTCATCCACAGATCCCTCATAACAGTGTATCATCCACAGATCCCTCATAACAGTGTGTCATCCACAGATCCCTCATAACAGTGTGTCATCCACAGATCCCTCATAACAGTGTGTCATCCACAGATCCCTCATAACATTGAGTCATCAACAGATCGCCAAACCAGTGTCATCCACAGATGCCCATAACAGTGTCATCCAAAGATGCCCATAACAGTGTAATCCACAGATGCCCATAACAGTGTCATCCACAGATGCCCATAACAGTTTTATCCACAGATGCCCATAACAGTGTCATCCACAGATGCTCATAACAGTGTCATCTACAGATGCCCATAACAGTGTCATCTACAGATGCCCATAACAGTGTCATCCACAGATGCCCATAACAGTGTCATCCACAGATGCCCATAACAGTGTCATTTACAGATTCCCGTAACAGTGTGTCATCCACAGATCCCTCATAACAGTGTGTCATCCACAGATCCCTCATAACAGTGTGTCATCCACAGATCCCCCATAACAGTGTGTCATCCACAGATCGCCCATAACAGTGTGTCATCCACAGATCCCTCATAAAAGTGTGTCATCCACAGATGCCCATAACAGTGTCATCCACAGATGCCCATAACAGTGTCATCCACTGATGCCTAAAACCAGTGTCATCCACAAATTCCCATAACAGTGTCATCCACAGATGCCCCCATAGCAGTGTGTCATCCACAGATCCCCATAACAGTGTCATCCACAGATGCCCCATAACAGTGTCATCCACAGATGCCCCCATAACAGTGTCATCCACAGATGCCCCATAACAGTGTGCCATCCACAGATCCCCATAACAGTGCGCCCATAACAGATGCCCATAACAGTGTCACCCACAGATGCCCATTACAGTGTCATCCAAAGATCCCTCATAACAGTGTCATCCACAGATGCTCCATAACAGTGTGTCATCCACAGATGCCCATAACAGTGTCATCCACAGATGCCCATAACAGTGTCATCCACAGATGCCCATAACAGTGTCATCCACAGATGCCCATTACAGTGTCATCCACAGATGCCCATAACAGTGTCATCCACAGATGCCCATAACAGTGTCATCCACAGATGCCCATTACAGTGTCATCCACAGATGCCCATAACAGTGTCATCCACAGATGCCCATTACAGTGTCATCCACAGATGCCCATAACAGTGTCATCCACAGATGCCCCCATAACAGTGTCATCCACAGATGTTTTATTATAAATCTAGTTAAGTTTAATGTCTGTTTTTGTCTTTTATTATTTTCTGGCTTTTGCTTAAAGGGACAGTAAAAAATGTTTTTTGTTTTTTTTGTTATGTATAATTTTTTTTATAATAAATAAATGTAAATGTAGTGGTGCTATAATTTGGACCCCAGGCCTCTCACATAACAGTGTGTCATCCAGAGATCCCTGATAACAGTGTGTCATCCACAGATGCCCATAACAGTGTGTCATCCACAGATCGCCCATAACAGTGTGTCATCCACAGATTGCCCATAACAGTGTGTCATCCACAGATCCCCCATAACAGTGTGTCATCCACAGATCTCCCATAACAGTGTGTCATCCACAGATCCCCCATAACAGTGTGTCATCCACAGATCCCACATAACAGTGTGTCATCCACAGATCCCTTATAACAGTGTGTCATCCACAGATCCCTTATAACAGTGTGTCATCCACAGATTCCTCATAACAGTGTGTCATCCACAGATCCCTCATAACAGTGTGTCATCCACAGATCACCCATAACAGTGTGTCATCCACAGATCACCCATAACAGTGTGTCATCCACAGATCCCTCATAACAGTGTGTCATCCACATATCCCTCATAACAGTGTGTCACCCACAGATCACCCATAACAGTGTGTCATCCACATATCCCTCATAACAGTGTGTCATCCACAGATTGCCCATAACAGTGTGTCATCCACATATCCCTCATAACAGTGTGTCATCCACAGATCCCCCATAACAGTGTGTCATCCCCAGATCCCTCATAACGGTGTGTCATCCACAGATGCCCCATAACAGTGTGTCATCCACAGATGCCCATAACAGTGTCATCCACAGATCCCCCATAACAGTGTGTCATCCACAGATGCCCATTACAGTGTCATCCACAGATGCCCATAACAGTGTCATTCACAGATGCCCCCATTACAGTGTCATCCACAGATGCCCCCATTACAGTGTCATCTACAGATGCCCCATAAATATGTCATCCACAGATGCCCACATAACAGTGTGTCATCCACAGATGCCCCCATAACAGTGTGTCATCCACAGATCCCCATAACAGTGCGCCCATTACAGTGTGTCATCCACAGATCCCTCATAACAGTGCACCTGCGCACTGAGGAGAGACAGAAAGGAGGGGAAAGAATCTGCGGAAGCAAGCAGAGGACGGCACAGCAGACGACTGAATAGCTTCTTTTGTAAGTAAATAGTTTTATTATAAATCTAGTTAAGTTTAATGTCTGTTTTTGTCTTTTATTATTTTCTGGCTTTTGCTTAAAGGGACAGTGAAAAATGTTTTTTTTTTGTTATGTATGATGTTTTTTGATAATAAATAAATGTTAATGTAGTGGTGCTATAATTTGGACCCCAGGCCTCTCTGATGTCCTGCAGGCTGGGCTGGCGCTGTGGCAGCATACGGTTGGCCAGGCAGCAGAAAGGCTCTGGGGCTGTCATTGTGCGTCCAGTGCGTTACAAAGTTCTGCGTCCAGTGCGTTACAAAGTCCTGGGTCGAGTGCGTTACAAAGTCCTGCGTCCAGTGCGTTACAAGGTTCTGTGTCCAGTGCGTTACAAAGTCCAGAACCAGTGCGTTACAAAGTTCTGCATCCAGTGCGTTACAAAGTCCTGCGTCTAGTGCGTCACAGACTACTGCATCCAGTGCGTTACAAAGTCCAGAGTTCATTGCGTTACAAAGTCCTGCGTCCAGTTCATTACAAAGTCCTGCATCCAGTGCGTAACAAAGTCCTGCGTCTAGTGCGTCACAGACTCCTGCATCCAGTGCGTTACAAAGTCCTGCGTCTAGTGTGTCACAGACTCCTGCTTCCAGTGTGTTACAGACTCTTGCATCCAGTGTGTTACAGACTCCTGCTTCCAGTGCGTTACAGACTCCTGCTTCCAGTACGTTACAGACTCCTGCGTCCAGTGTGTTACAGACTCCTGCTTCCAGTGCGTTACAGACTCCTGCGTCCAGTGTGTTACAGACTACTGCGTCCAGTGCGTTACAGACTCCTCCATCTAGTGCGTTAGACTCCTGCGTCCAGTGCGTTACAGACTCCTGCTTCCAGTGCGTTACAGACTCTTGCATCCACTGCATTACAGACTCTTGCGTCCAGTGCGTTACAGACTCCTGCATCTAGTGCGTTAGACTCCTGCGTCCAGTGCGTTACAGACTCCTGCTTCCAGTGCGTTACAGACTCTTGCATCCACTGCATTACAGACTCTTGCGTCAAGTGCGTTACAGACTCCTGCATCTAGTGCGTTAGACTCCTGTGTCCAGTGCGTTACAGACTCCTGCTTCCAGTGCGTTACAGACTCTTGCATCCACTGCATTACAGACTCTTGCGTCCACTGCGTTACAGACTCCTGCATCCAGTGTGTTACAGACTCCTGCGTCCAGTGCGTTACAGACTCCTGCGTCCAGTGCGTTACAGACTCCTGCGTCCAGTGCGTTACAGACTCCTGCTTCCAGTGCGTTACAGACTCCTGCTTCCAGTGCGTTACAGACTCCTGCATCCTCTGCGTTACAGACTCCTGCGTCCAGTGCGTTACAGACTCCTGCGTCTAGTGCGTTACAGACTCCTGCATCCAGTGCGTTACAGACTCCTGCGTCCCGTGCGTTACAGACTCCTGCGTCCAGTGCGTTACAGACTCCTGCGTCCAGTGCGTTACAGACTCCTGCGTCCAGTGCGTTACAGACTCCTGCTTCCACTGCGTTACAGACTCCTGCTTCCACTGCGTTACAGACTCCTGCGTCCAGTCCGTTACAGACTCCTGCGTCCAGTGCGTTACAGACTCCTGCGTCCAGTGCGTTACAGACTCCTGCGTCCAGTCAGTTAGACTCCCGCGTCCAGTGCGTTACAGACTCCTGCGTCCAGTGTGTTACAGACTCCTGCGTCCAGTGCGTTACAGACTCCTGCGTCCAGTGCGTTACAGACTCCTGCGTCCAGTGCGTTAAAGAATCTTTCGTCCAGTGCGTTACAGACTCCTGCGTCCAGTGCGTTACAGACTCCTGCGTCCAGTGCGTTACAGACTCCTGCTTCCAGTGCGTTACAGACTCCTGCGTCCAATGCGTTACAGACTCCTGCGTCCAGTGCGTTACAGACTCCTGCGTCCAGTGCGTTACAGACTCCTGCGTCCAGTGCGTTACAGACTCCTGCGTCCAATGCGTTACAGACTCCTGCTTCCAGTGCGTTACAGACTCCTGCGTCCAGTGCGTTACAGACTCCTGCGTCCAGTGCGTTACAGACTCCTGCGTCCAGTGCGTTACAGAATCCTGCGTCCAGTGCGTTACAGACTCCTGTGTCCAGTGCGTTACAGACTCCTGAGTCCAGTGCGTTACAGACTCCTGCTTCCAGTGCGTTACAGACTCCTGCGTCCAATGCGTTACAGACTCCTGCGTCCAGTGCGTTACAGACTCCTGCGTCCAATGCGTTACAGACTCCTGCTTCCAGTGCGTTACAGACTCCTGCGTCCAGTGCGTTACAGACTCCTGCGTCCAGTGCGTTATAGACTCCTGCGTCCAGTGCGTTACAGACTCCTGCGTCCAGTGCGTTACAGACTCCTGCTTCCAGTGCGTTACAGACTCCTGCGTCCAGTGCGTTACAGACTCCTGCTTCCAGTGCGTTACAGACTCCTGCGTCCAGTGTGTTACAGACTCCTGCTTCCAGTGCGTTACAGACTCCTGCGTCCAGTGTGTTACAGACTCCTGCGTCCAGTGCGTTACAGACTCCTGCTTCCAGTGCGTTACAGACTCCTGCGTCCAGTGCGTTACAGAATACTGCGTCCAGTGCGTTACAGACTCCTGTGTCCAGTGCGTTACAGACTCCTGAGTCCAGTGCGTTACAGACTCCTGCTTCCAGTGCGTTACAGACTCCTGCGTCCAGTGCGTTACAGAATCCTGCGTCCAGTGCGTTACAGACTCCTGTGTCCAGTGCGTTACAGACTCCTGTGTCCAGTGCGTTACAGACTCCTGCTTCCAGTGCGTTACAGACTCCTGCTTCCAGTGCGTTACAGACTCCTGCATCCAGTGCGTTACAGACTCCTGAGTCCAGTGTGTTACAGACTCCTGCGTCCTGTGCGTTGCAAAGACAGGCACATTCACTCACAGGTTACATAAGCTGGCCATACACCTATAGATTATCTGCAGATTTTCTATGGTCAGATGGAAAAAGTGCAACAGGTTCCTCCATCTACGATAAACTGTGCGGATGGAGGAATCTCCCACTGGGCCAAGCTTCAGTATACTGCTAGCCGGCCCTGCAGGCTCTCAAAATACCTGAGCAATGCCTGCATCCAATCAGATTGCTCAGGCATTTTGAGAGCCAGCGGGGCTGTCTAGCAGTATACTGCAGCTTGGCCCAGTGGGAGATTCCTCCATTCCCACAGTTTAGTGTAGATGGAGGAACCTGTTGCACTTTATCCATCTGACCATAGAAAGTCTGAAGATTATCTATAGGTGTATGGCCAGCTTTACTCTCTTTCACCTCCCCACTTACTCTTGTCTGCAAATCTAGCTGCTTTCTGTCCTTCTTGTGAATTGGCAATTGGTGGATTTTAAAAGGCTAGTCCAAAACAGCCAAATTCGAAATATTTTCAAAATTGGCTACCATGGAATGGATTTTGCAATCCCCTTGCCAGTTCACTACAAGCCACTGTTCAGTGGATAAACCCCTGATCTGTCACCTAGCAGACAAAAGACATGCATGTTCTGACAGAAAGAGCTCATACATCCAAGAGACTGCGAGGGAGGCGAGATGGAGACGCAGAAGCCACTGAGCTTCATGATTAGTGAGGACCAGATAAGATAAAGGTGAAATCCAAGTTCAAGCTGTTCCGTGGTAAATATAAAAATGTGGTATACTATAGCTAAAAAATGGAGTCAGTGATTTTCTCTGCTCCTTATCAGCCCATATCAGGGGGTCTATTCACTATGAGAACAATTCACCTAGACTACAGCCAAGCTAATGGTCTTCTATGTTAAACTATAGGGCTACATCAATTCAGCTGCAATTCAAGTGAATTTGAATAAACCCTATTAGTATTTTTAGTCTCCTGACTGCAGTTAACACTAAAGACCATATAAATCTCTTCTGTACCCAGCGATATGTGGGTGGGGCTGTGTGTGGGTGTGGCTTGAGGGTGGGTGGGGACACAGGGGCCCCATAATAGTCTATTGCCCAGGGTCCCCATGAGTTGTCAGTCCGCCCCTGTGGTAGCCTGTGTCACATGGCCTGTTATAGGCGGGGCTTACAGCCTCATCCTCTCTCCCACTACCTGGGTGATCTCACTATGGAGGTATGTGGGAGCTTGGCTGTAAGTTGTATCTTAGCACCTCTGAGGCCGTGTTCACACTCTGTAGGTAGTCTAGTGATAGTAGGAACCCATGCCACGCGGAGATAACTTGACGGTGGTGCAAAAGGGCTCCGATGTGTTCCTGACAGGAATACATTGGCTAAAGTCTCAGTTCTTAACATCAGCCTGAGGGGTTAGCCAGTGTTGTCAGTTGCATATCATTGTGGTGCACCTTTCACAGTGATTTATGTATTTTTATATTTGCATCCACACATTATCCCATCTTGTGTAGGAAGCCATTGTGGTGCATGTGGTCCGCTGCCGACATCCTCCATTGTATGCATTTCTGCCATCAGCAACGGATCACATGCGGAGGAATTGCTCCCCCGATTATAAACACGCCACAGTGTTTGGGGTTTTCTCCCATTTAGGCCACTTTATTTCAGTTATTTCTATGAATAAACCAGTAATAGTAATATGTATAAATTTGCTAAGCCTAGAAAACCTTTTATTCTCAACACGGTAATGCTATAGTAAGTGGTGTATATTATATGTATATGCTAGGACACTCCGCATGCTGATTTCTAGCCCTGTCAATCAAGGGGAGTATGCAGGACCCAGGGTTGCTACAAAAGCAGTGCTCCAAGGAATCAGCCCTTCCCCCTGGTGCCTCAATGCGCAAATTTGCATATGAATAAATGCAAATATCTCTGCAGCTGTTTAACATACAGACAAAAGAAAGGTATTGTGGTAATGTGTTAATCGGCATGATCAACCCTACCAGGCAGTATGCTGGTTTAATAGGGTAGATCATGCTGACAGAGGCTTTTTAAAGGGGTTGTTTTACTACAGCAAATGGCATTTACTGAGTAGATAACATTAATACAAGGCACTTACTAATGTATTGTGATTGTCTATATTGCCTCTTTTGCTGGCTTGATTAAATTTTCCATCACATTATACACTGTTTGTATCCAGGGGTTACGACCACCCTACAATCCAGCAGTGGTGGTCGTGCATGCACACTATAGGGAAAAGCTCCAGCCTCCCCGGTGTCCGGGACCATGGGAGAGCGCATAGACAAACATGTACAGCAGCTCCCGGCCATCCCGTATCTGTGCTGCAGCATTTGCCGTAATCCCTGGAAACGAGCAGGGTATAATGCGATGGAAAAATGAATCCAGCTAGCAAACAAGGCAATATGGACAATCACAATACATTAGTAAGTGCCTTGTATTATCTTTCTCTACATGATAAATGACATTTGCTTAAGTGAGACAAACCCTTTAATCCTTTTTTGGCTTTGTTATGCTTTAGTTAGTGTGAAAATTGCAATATTTTAAGATTTTTCCATTTACAGCCACACCAAAAAGTAAAAACCTGATTTACATAATTTTCTGATGATACAACATTCCCTTTTAAAGATTCAGCAACACTTTATTAATTTGAACCTCTGCTCTTTTTATGCATTAGAGTCATGTAGGCGGTGCCACTCATTGATTGGCATACAGAGAAGGCTGTCAATCGCTGGGTAGGACCGCCCACATGACTTCAATGTATAAAAAGACATGAGGTTTAATGGGGTTGTCCGGGTTCAGGGCTGAACCCGGACATCCCTCCATTTTCACCCCAGAAGCCCCCCTGACAGGAGAATCGGAGCAGTTCATTTTTTGGAGATCTGGTGACGTACCGGGGCTCTCCATGCGGCTGCCAGGAAGCCCGGTGACATCACCGGCACTAATGGGCAGGATTTAGCGCTGCCCTAGCCAGTAAAATGGCTAGGGCAGTGCTATAGCCCGCCCATCAGAGCCGGTGATGTCACCGAACACACTGCCGGGCGGAAGTTTCCACCTGGCAGTGTGTGATTGTAAACAAAAGAGACCTTGCCCTGCGTGATTTAGCGCAGGGCAAGGGAGCGCATCGGAGCATGAGATGCTCTGATGCTAGCCTCAAGGGGGGCTGCCTGGGTGAAAACAAGGGTATGTCCGGGTTCAGCTCTAAACCCGGACAACCCCTTTAAATGTATAAATTACAAGTTTTACTGGATCTTTTCTCACAAAACCATATATATATCGATCTGCTTAGCAACTCCTGCTCTATAGCACACTGCCTACCAATTGCACTGCATTTTGTGGTGACAAGTTCCCTTTAACTGGTGCAGGTTGGTTTTGTGCAGCGGCCCACTGGGAATGGTCTCATTAGAGAGGGTTCCAGTCCAGCTCTTGGACTCAACCCTCAAAGCCGGTGAGCAAATCATTACAGAAAAACTTTTTGGCATTTCATTTATTGACTCTATGTAACATCATCTGTATGAAATCTTTTAGGCGACCTACAATAGCTAAAATACAATAACCTATATCTTATATAAATATAAATTAAATTATAAATTAAAATTACTGCTGATTTGTAGTTAACAGTTTTGTAAGATTTTCCTGCTGGCGGCATCGATCTGCAGCTTGAAGAAAATCAAAATCTCTGAATCGATCAGCTGCTGCGGAACTTCTCGAGCATCTGGAAGGAAACTTAACTCTCACAGCTGCCCTTGAATCAGAATGCTGCTTCTTGTATCGGAAGTAATTGTGATAAGAAGGTATATTAGGGGATTGGCGATAAGATCACTGGCTAGTGTGTTATTACTTCATGCAGCTTCAAACCCAACGCTCTCCTTACATTTATTCTTTCCTCTCCACCCATACCATTTTGATATCTGAATTCTTGATTTGCTTCATTGGTCCTGCATCAATAAAATGCTCCATAATGAAATATCAGCAGGTAGCTGGAGATGTTAATTCATTTAACAGTCTTCGAGATGTAAAATGGAAAATTACTGCGCAACGGATGAAACCCTGGAAAAAAACAAGCCAGTCGAGAAGTGTGACGCTGCAGGTAACGGCACGGGAACAACATTCTGTGTCACTAGAGTAGATGCTGGAAGCAGTGGTAGATGTTTTTCCTTAGAGGCTATGATGAACACCTTCTGGGGCAATAATTTTAATGATTGCATTTTTACTTATTTGGGCTAAAAATGATTTTTTCAATTGGTCTTTATTAAATATTTTCAGCTGTTTTTTTTGCATTACAGAGTTACATTTCAGCCTAGCAGCAGAGTATCAGTTGCTGCTCTGGATGTGTAGCTCTCATCTCTGAACTCTTGACAGCTCATACACACTCATTTAAGCCATAATGTTAGGCTACTTTCACAATTGCTTTGTTAATTCCACTAGGCAGAGGATCTTAATACCAGAATTAAATGGATCCATTTCGACTTTGCACATTAGGACGCCCGTTGTGTGAAATCAAAGCGGAAAAAAAAACGGATCCGGCACTAAACACATAAAAAGTGAATGGGTGATGGATCCAGTTTTTTAGGCTCTATAAAAAACAGATTCGACACTATTGACTTACATTGTTTTCAGTGCCGGAACGGCTTTTCCCTTTTTTATGACCGGATTCAAAACCGCAAAACGGAATGCTGCCGGAATGCAAGTCATCCTGATGCATCCTGAATGGATTTCTTTCCATTCAGAATGCATGAGGACTAAACAGAAGCATTATTTTCCGGTATTGGGATCCTCTGCCGGAGCGCAAGACCAAAAAAACACAATGCAAGTGTGAAAGCAGCCTTATCAGTTAGATATTTAGCTACAATGAGTGTTTATGATCTGTCAGGAATTCAGAAATAAGGGCAATACTGTATGTAGCCGTCAGAAGAGAAACATGATGGACTGAGTGCAAAACTAAAACGAAGATACTCTACAGCTAGGCTGAAATTTAACCCTGTAGGGCAAAAACTGATGAAAATTTTAAATAAAGACCAAATTATTTTCAGCCCAAAATGAGTAAAATGCAATCATAAAAAAATTGCCCCTGAAGGTGTTCATCCTTTAAGAAAATAAATCCACTGGAATTACAAATAAAATAATTTTGGCATATGTTATTCATCACTGAAGAGAGTGCATCTTAACCTAAAGATATCATCAGCGATTCATCTGGAACAAATTAATGAGAACATCCGAGGATATAAAATAGTGTTTTTTAATTACAAATTCACGTCTTCTTATTTTAGCTTATGAATTGTTGAGCTTCGAGCAGGGAACAGGAAGATGAGTAATTAGATTTTTACATAACACTTGATAATGTTGTTGTTACAGGGTAATACATGTGAACACTGACAGGCTAGAAATGTTGTATCCTTAGGATCACCGGAATTAGGACAAGTCATAAAAATTGCTTATTAACAAAATTCTTTACAAAACTTCAATCAACAATAGCAGTGCCATTATGAATACTAACAAACTAGGTAAATGCCAGGGATTACTGGTTTTAAGGTGGTTTTCTGGGAATGACTTAAAATGGACACCATTGGTTGCGAGATATATATTGTGTTTTTTTTTAACTCAGTCACTGTTCACACTCACAGGCGTCAGTTTAGTCTTCACCACAGGCAGAGTTTATTCCAGCAAACAATTATAAACTTGTCCAAGCTTTAGCTTTAGGCTTTCTTCAGCCCACACATACAGATGTACCATGGTTAGCGCTCCCGCTGTTAACTCAAATTTCTTAACTCATTTCATTATCTTGAGACAAAAGCCATTGAAAAGCAATTGAAGGTGTTTGCTTAGATTAGATAAGGTTAGAGTGCTAACCATGTGGTAGTTGTGTTTGATAACATAAAGTCCCACACTCTGAGTTCAGTCCAAACAGGGTAACAAAACAGTAGAATCTCACTACTCTTTGGGATCTTTCAGAGACCAACTTCCCGCCCAGCTTGTTCAGCTTTCAGATAGCTCGTCCACACTTCATTCATCATTATAGCTGAGATCTCCCCAGCCTTTTTAACCACACCTTTATGAAAACCCTGGATGGAGTACGGGAGTGACCTGTCCCACCCAATCTCTCTGGTCACTCCTAAAACCCGGACCCAAAATCCACTTTAATCAAAACCGGGGTCTGACTACACACTATTCTCTGGCACTTTAAGAGGCCCATGGTGATTTTAGGATATGCAGTATATCTAGATTGATGATGGTCCCAGCAAGCGGACCGAAACGTCGCATAGGTGAATAAAGGGTCCCACTTTTTTCACTAAACGGATGTGCTGCGGTGTCATTCTTTTTTCTATATATATATATATATCTCAACCAAAAATAAAAAATATATACCTGATGACTGATTTTACAGTAAACTATTTATGAAACACTGGTAGGCTTTTTTTTTATTACATTAAAGAAGGTCAAAGGCATCACATTGTCTTACAGAGTCAGACACATGATATCTGAGTTACTATCACAGATTCCAGATGCATATACAGTATATGGTGTAATATACAAATCACTACCTGAGAAGAATCCATCCAAAACTTAGCTTTTAATATGTCTGTTAAAGGGATTATCCATTGATTAATGTAAAAAAAGAAAATGTAGTCCACGGAAATCTCTTTCTAACAAAGCTAGAACCAGCCCTGTACCTCACATGGATCCAGAGATCTCCCCATTCATTGCTCTGCTAGATTTATATCAAGCTGAGAGCTCAGGGGGAGTGTCTTTACTGCAGCTCAGGGGGCGTGTCCATGCTCTCCCTATCACAGCTCAGGAGGCAGTTGAAGAATGAAACTGAGCATGTGCGGCCTTCTCTGTGAGCAGGACAAAGAAATAAGAAAAAGAAAAAACAGTAGGTGGCGCTATACAGATACATTTTATTGAATAGCTCAGTGGCTATACAAATGTTTTAATTACATGCAATTACAAAAGAATTCAGATCCATCTATCTATACTCTGACTATTTTTTGCCTGCTCTGCTACACTGCCTTTATTGAGTGGTTTATCCTGAATATCATTTTATTATTATCATATTTACAGATTATTACTGTAATTGAGACCTTGAAAAGTATACGCTGTTTTATGAGTAAGACTTATTTGGGGGCTTTCTGGTTTCGTATATTTATGCGATCTTGTTTATCTTAAGAGACATATATCTGAGTTCATTTAACTGGATCAAAAAGGCCTCCAGAGTTTCATGAACCAGGATAAAACACAACATTTGAGATGTCTGGTTCATCTTTTCCTTCCATATGAGCAATTAATAGTCCATAAACTAAGGTTTTATCGCCACAGCTAAAATCCACAAGCCTTTACCTGTATGATGTTCTCTGTAGAGATGTTTATTTCTAAGTTTTAAGACCAGAGAACAACAGTTCTCGAAAATGTGATGATTCTTCTCATCATTAATTCATTATCTTCATGCTCTGTTTACAGGTTCCTGGCCTGGATCAGTTCACGTCACTGGGAAGAACATCTAATGTTTGCCTTGTGAGACCTGGTGTATGAAGTTTGGCCAAGTACAAAGTATTTTCTTAATCACTTTATGGAGATTAATTGTGCATGGCAGAATACAGTGAAGTGAAGTGGCCAAGAAGCAAAGGAGAGAATATAATTAAAGTGCACTCAGCACTCCTTACTATACAACAGAGGAAGCCATGTTTGGAGTGGTTGGCAGATGAAAAGTTAGTGACACATAATCAGAAATTGCTTGATGGCTGTAAAATGTAGTATTTGCACATACAATTTACAATATAAATGTAAATAGGCCGTAAATAGAGATGAGCAAATGTATTATTTTGAAATTCGTTCACGCTTCGTTTACTTGTAAAAGGTGAATTGCGTTATTGATTCTGTTACCACGGACCATAACACAATTCTATGACGGAATGCATGACTGAATGCCTTTTGAGGCATTCCGTTATTCATTCCGTCATAATAGAAGTCTATGGGCTGCAAAACAGATCTGTCCCGTTTCCGTTATGCAGGGGAGTCCTCTCTTGCATAACGGAAATGGGACGGATCTGTTCTGCAGCCCATAGACTTCTATTATGACGGAATGAATAACGGAATGCCTCAAAAGGAATTCAGTCATGCATTCCGTCATAGAATTGTGTTATGGTCCGTGGTAACAGAATCAATAACGCAATTCACCTTTTACCAGTAAACGAATCGCATACAAATTTCATAACCGGAAATTCACTCATCTCTAGTCATAAACTCTGTTTTAATGCAAGTCATAATATATCTTTATTAAATGGACAGTCAGAAAGGGGTATTGTTTTTAAACTCAATGGTTGGTGGCTGCAATCATTTGGTATGAAACACGATGGTAGGCAGGCAGACAGCAGCTGTGGCATGGTGGCAGAAATAGCAGCAGCCATACAGTACGGAGCACGATAGGCAGGCAGACACCGGCAAAGGCATAATGATGGCAACAGCTGCCATACAGTATGGAACATGATGGTAGGCAGGCAGGCAGTGACAATGGCATGATGGGGCGCTGTCAGCAACGGCAGTTCTATTTATTGGCCTCAGCCGGAGAAGTGTGAAAATTCTCATGGATCCATGTCTTGTTCATTTTGACAAAAATGATGTTTTCTACACTAGTGGAGGACATTGTTGATGCCACATTTGTTCCTACTGACAAATCTGGTGGCCTCTTCAAAGGGCCTGAGTACACAACATGCATCTCTGATGAGCTGCCACTCCCTGACCTGGAAACAACACATGCTTCCTGCTGAGGTGGTCAGGTGCATAACAAAATCCTTCATCTAGCATATGCAAAGTGGAATTCCAGCAAGTTGGAACGTCGTGGATCAAGTAGTGCAATGGCAGACTGTTCTCTATAAGTGCAGGAGCGAGTTTCTTGTTATATAAGAATGGCTGAAATGCGAGGACAGTCCTCCCTGACATGGCCAACACCATATGCAAGCCACTTTTTTAGAAAATGTGTTGCCCAAGTAAATTTATCATGTGCTTCATGCAGGGAACATGTCTTATTTCCCCCAAATGCAGCTAGGTCACTATATTCCTGCCATTGCCACTGACCACCTTGCCCAGTTGGAGTTGTCAGGGAGCCAGCCAGCGGGATGTTTGCTACTTGATCCTCTTTAGCAAGTGATTGACTGTGTGGCTACTGTCACCCAGGCCGATCTAACACGGCATGGCAATGCTTCACTTTACACATATGATAGAAGGGAGTGGGAGCGACGCTCTGCCCTGCATCTGTTGGGGATGTCCATGGAGAAGGATGTGGAGGAGGCAGATAAGCTCCTGCTGTGGGAACCAGACCAACACAAACGTGGAGTTGCCAAGAGGACCAGATCTTGTTGCTGTGGTTCTGCCTCACCACTGCAGTGAAAAACATTGACCCATAAAAGACATGTACTGTCGCTTCCCATAACAGCTGTTTCAGGTTTCCACTGTGCTGTGCACCTTTTTGCACTGTCAAAATTGCAAGAAGGAACCCACGTTCTCCACCACATGACAGTACATGGCAGGGATAGCTTTTTTGAGAAATAATGCAGGCTAGGCATCTTCCAGCAAGGCTGACTGCATACTATCCACTAAGTGGCATGGCAGCAACTGCACCACCAGCAACTTGGCCAGGTGGGAGTTAAGCTTGCGTACCAGCTGATTGCTGGGCGCTTACAGTTGTTTCCATGCCACATATTCCATTATCGATGGCTGACAGTGAAGCGGAGTAGGAGCAGTATTCTGAGCGGGAAAAGCAGTAACTGATGATGATGATGATGATGAAAACAACACTACTGCATGTGGATGTGACCTGTCTTATGGAACGGAGACATGGAGAAGGATACTCTTGTTGTGGTAGCAGACAGCCACTTCTATTTCCCCACAGTAACTGCTGATGACACATCAGTTGCTGCAATAGAGCTGTGGTGCCTAGGTTTGTGTTTTAATGCCCACAGCTTATTTTAATCCTGCTGAACCTACACACAGCAATGCTTTTCTCTTCTGGCAATACAAAGAAAAAATGCCAGAAGGGAGATACTTGCGCACTCTGCACAGAGCCAGAGGCAGCCCAGCTTGGCTGAGGTCTCGCCTGTTTTGATCCTCCGCCAACAATATTAGCGGCATCACCAGTTCCTGAGTTGACCATAATAGAAGCAGATCTGGCCCTTTTGGCATGTTCTGGTCGTACGTTGTCTCTGCTCTTTATTGCTGCCACTGTGACCACCACCCTTCACCTCTGATGTTACCTCCTCCTCAGCATCCTGATCTGACTCCCAGGCCTGTACACACACAATCATCATCATAATCACCCTCCATTCCATGCTACTTTTATCAGACTGTTATATATCATCATGGGCTCCTTGGTCCAACTCCTGATTCACTGATCTGTGTTTGGCTGAAGTGCCACTTCTACCACCACCACCATGAACACAGTTATGCATGGTTATATCCTTGTCTGAGCCTTGTCTGAGCCTCCTCTTGGCAGTCAAACTGCTTCTCAAACAAGTCATCCACAGGGATACTATCTTGAGTATTATCCATGGCACATGGGGTTTTGTTGCCTCTTCTTAGAAAAAAAGAAGGTGCCCCACTAGGAGAGGGCAGTGAAGATAGGATGCAACTGAAAGGCTTCTCTGAGGTTGCAAGGAGGAGGAGGAGGAATGCTCTGACACCTGGCTCCAAGGCACGGTGTCAGACTCAGAATTGACAACCACAATCATTCTGCTGTGACAGACAAGAGGAGTGAGCAGTCCAGTCCATAATTTTACCATGAATCATTGGCCCACAAGCAAGAAGCAGGGAGGAATCATCATGACTTCAGATGGAAAAAAATGACGAATATTCTAAAAAACTAATATATAGCACTATATTGAATAAAGTGCTATATATTAGTTTTTTAGAATATTCGTCATTTTTTTCCATCTGAAGTCATGATGATTCCTCCCTGCTTAAGTTGCTTGTGGGCCAATGACTCATTGGCCCACAAGCAAGAAGCAGGGAGGAATCATGACTTCAGATGGAAAAAATTAACGAATATTCGAAAAACTAATTATATAGCACTATATTCGAAAAATATTCGCGAATTCTCGAAGTTGCGATATTCAAGATAAAAATTTGCTTTTCAAATATTCACGCTCAACACTAATATATAATACAGATAGTTAGTGGGAGATAGTCAGTGTAGATTAGATAGTGATATAGTGTAGCTGATAGGTTCTGCTGTCCATACATACATGCTACATATATAGTGCTGTGATGTCACAACAAGTTCACAACAATACTTAGTGCACCAATCAGTAATATGTAGTCAGACCTGCTAAAATGCAAAGTTGCACGTATTGCGCAAAAATATGCACATCATTAATTGCCATTTTGCGCAATTGCGACTATATTGGAGCACTCTATCTGCATATAAAGCTATTGTAATGTTCTTCCGTGCCAACCATTTTCTCCAGGAAACTTCTAGCAGCTTGAAAAATGTAGCAACAGTCACCCACGCCTGTATTTCGCAATCAAGAAAATAATCGCAAATTCTCGAATATTACCCCTGCTGCTCATCACTAATGATGAAGTAATGTGTTCACTAACGTGGACATAACAATGCGATTTTTGCAGTAAAATGTCTTTGAACTACACTGTATAATGCATGCAGTAATGCGTTCAATAATACGGGTATAAGAATGCAAGTGTTGCTATAAAACATCTTTGAACTAGAAACATAGAAACATAGAAAGTGTCGGCAGATAAGAACCATTTGGCCAATCTAGTCTGCCCAATATACTGAATACTATGGATAGCCCCTGGCCCTATCTTATATGAAGGATGGCCTTATGCCTATCCCATGCATGCTTAAACTCCTTCACTGTATTTGCAGCTGCCACTTCTGCAGGAAGGCTATTCCATGCATCCACTACTCTCTCAGTAAAGTAATACTTCCTGATATTACTTTTAAACCTTTGCCCCGCTAATTTCAAACTATGTCCTCTTGTAGCAGTTTTTCTTCTTTTAAATATTCTCTCCTCTTTTACCTTGTTGATTCCCTTTATGTATTTAAAAGTTTCTATCATATCCCCTCTGCCTCGTCTTTCTTCCAAGCTATACATGTTAAGGTCCTTTAATCTTTCCTGGTAAGTTTTATCCTGCAATCCATGTACCAGTTTAGTAGCTCTTCTCTGAACTCTCTCCAAAGTATCCATATCCTTCTGGAGATATGGTCTCCAGTACTGAGCACAATACTCCAAATGAGGTCTCACTAGTGCTCTGTAGAGCGACATGAGCACCTCCCTCTTTCTACTGGTAATGCCTCTCCCTATACACCCAAGCATTCTGCTAGCATTTCCTGCTGCTCTATCACATTGTCTGCCTACCTTTAAGTCTTCTGAAATAATGACCCCTAAATCCCTTTCCTCAGATACTGAGGTTAGGACTGTATCACTGATTTTATATTCTGCTCTTGAGTTTTTACGCCCCAGGTGCATTATCTTGCACTTATCAACATTAAATTTTAGTTGCCAGATTTTTGACCATTCCTCTAGTTTTCCTAAATCCTTTTCCATTTGGTGTATCCCTCCAGGAACATCAACCCTGTTACAAATCTTTGTGTCATCAGCAAAAAGACACAACTTACCATCGAGGCCTTCTGCAATTTCGCTGATAAAGATATTAAACAATATGGGTCCCAGAACAGATCCCTGAGGTACCCCACTGGTAACAAGACCTTGGTCTGAATATACTCCATTGACTACAACCCTCTGTTGCCTGTCCCTCAGCCACTGCCTAATCCATTCAACAATATGGGAGTCCAAGCCCAAAGACTGCAATTTATTGATAAGCCTTCTATGTGGGACAGTATCAAAAGCCTTACTAAAGTCTAGATAAGCGATGTCTACTGCACCTCCGTCATCTATTATTTTAGTCACCCAATCAAAAAAATCTATAAGATTAGTTTGACATGATCTCCCTGAAGTAAACCCATGCTTTTTTTCATCTTTCAATCCATGGGATTTTAGATGTTCCACAATCCTCTCCTAAGTATGGTTTCCATTAATTTCCCCACTATTGATGTCAGGCTTACTGATGCAGTATTGCATTCATTAACATAGGCATAACAATTGCATTTTTGCTGTGAAATGTTTTTGAACTAAGTGGTATTTGCAGTAATACAATACTTTTTTTACAGTAAAAATAAAATATGTTCAATAACATGTTATAAAATAGCAGTATTGCTTTTGCTGTAGTTACCCCTCATCTTGCAGTAATATGTAATGAATTATATAACGGGTATAAAAATGACATTATTGCAGTATTGCTTTTGCTGCAGCTACTCACTATTCTGCAGTAATATGCAACACATTTAGGCCTCTTTCACACGGGCGTTGCAGGAAAATGTGCAGGTGCGTTGCGAGAACACGCGCGATTTTTCAGCGCAAGTGCAAAACATTGTAATGCGTTTTGCACTCGCGTGAGAAAAATCGCGCATGTTTGGTACCCAAACCCGAACTTCTATCACAGAAGTTCGGGCTTGGGATTGATGTTCTGTAGATTGTATTATTTTCCCTTATAACATGGTTATAAGGGAAAATAATAGCATTCTGAATACAGAATGCATAGTACAATAGCGCTGGAGGGGTTAAATAAAAAAAAAAAATTTAACTCACCTTAGTCCACTTGATCGCGCAGCCGGCATCTCCTTCTGTCTTGATCTTAGCTGTGTGCAGTAACAGGACCTGTGGTGACGTCACTCCGGTCATCACATGATCCATCACATGATCTTTTACCATGGTGATGGATCATGTGATGACCGGAGTGACGTCACCACAGGTCCTGTTACTGCACACAGCTAAGATCAAGACAGAAGGAGATGCTGGCATCGCGATCAAGTGGACTAAGGTGAGTTAAATTATTATTATTTTTTTTTTAACCCCTCCAGCGCTATTTTACTATGCATTCTGTATTCAGAATGCTATAATTTTCCCTTATAACCATGTTATAAGGGAAAATAATAATGATCGGGTCTCCATCCCGATCGTCTCCTAGCAACCGTGCGTGAAAATCGCACCGCATCCGCACTTGCTTGCGATTTTCACACAACCCCATTCATTTCTATGGGGCCTGCGTTACGTGAAAAACGCACAAAATAGAGCATGCTGCGACTTTTACGCAACGCATAATTGATGCGTGAAAATCACCACTCATGTGACCAGCCCCATAGAAATGAACGGGTCGGGATTCAGTGCGGGTGCAATGCGTTCAACTCTCGCATCGCACCCGCACGTATTACTCACCCGTGTGAAAGGGATCTTAATTATATGGGTATATTGCACAGAAATACCCAATTTCAAATGGTAAATTTAAACTGTTTTTTAGAAGAAAACAAATTGCTCAATTGCTTAACGTTTGGAGCAGAATGTATGCTATTGGAGTGCTGACAATCAGGGCCTGGGCAACAGTTAGGGTATCCGCTAGGCCTGAAGCCTGTGAGGCAGTAGAATGGCACAAGAGGTTGCGATGACATCACAGTAACCTTCTGAGCCCGGTGTCATGTGATAATGTTATCACATGAGACCCAGCGCAGGAGAGGTGATGCTATTGGGACTGGCACTACAGGGGGCATTATCTACTATATAAAAATAGTAGGGCACACCAGCACCTGGATTTCACACGGAGAGTTTAGATACAATAATATGTATTTATTAAACACAAAAAACAATCTATTCCGACATATTATAATGCATAGATAAAATCTATAAAAGACATAGATACAGTGGGTATGTGGATATAAAAATGGGTCATTTCTATGGGAAATTTAGCCACTGAGGAAGGAGTCGGAGCACTCTGAAACGCGTATGGTAAATCCCATGAAATAAGACACAGAATTAGAAGATTAAAGCGCTTAAAGAAAAGGAACCAACAGCCAAGGGATCGGTGAGAATATACTTTCATAAAGGAAAGCTGGATACCTGTCGGTAACTTATGGGAAGCGCATTTGGTGACTCTACAGCTTGCGTGATATAAACAAACAGCGCAGCATTAAGATACCACTGAGCGGCTTCTACGACAGCACAGCTTCTTACATCACTGAAGATCCCGGACCTGATATTCACATAGACTCGGTGGAAATTCCTATTACACCGTAACGCATTAAGAATAGTATCACTCGTGGGACGCCACCAGTGTTACAATTAAATCGTCAGTGTCGAAACAGTGAGTAAAACAACTGCGACCTATCTATTCTATTACCAATAGTGAATTTATTTTACTGACTTTGCAGCAACAATTTATTGCCGAGCACGTGAAGTCCTTTCGTCTCAAAAGACTCTGACCCATAGGTCAATATAAGGAATTTTTATTTCTGTTTTATATTATATTTTATATTTTTATATTCACATACCCACTGTATCTATGTCTTTTATAGATTTTATCTATGCATTATAATATGTCGGAATAGATTGTTTTTTGTGTTTAATAAATACATATTATTGTATCTAAACTCTCCGTGTGAAATCCAGGTGCTGGTGTGCCCTACTATTTTTATATTTCTTGTCATAAATTTCAGAGGAGTGGGTGAATCCTCTTGTAGGAGCACCCATATCATCTTTGACTAGTAGGTGAGCCCTCTCTAACCTATACTCTTTGAATTTATTATCTACTATATGGTGGGGCATTATCTAATATATAAAGCTGAGTGTATGTATGTCCGCTAATCCGCACTGCTGCATTTACAATCACAAAATTTGGCACAGAGGTATATCAGGTGTCCAGGAAGGTTTTAGACCGTATCATTCCTGAGATATTGCCAAAAAATGCATTAGCCAAAAGAAGCCTGGTCACATGACCCTTATCAGCCAATAGTAGCTTGCAGGCCCTTAGTCTCCACATACACATAGTTTTACACCATGTTTTCATAACAACCTAGCCAGTTTTCTTCACTGCTGTAGGTTACTGTTAAAGGGAGGGCTGCTGTGGAGGTCACTGTTAAAGTGGTGGGCGCTGTGGAGGTCTCTGTTAAGGGGTCAGGGAATGGTGGAGGTCACAGTTAAGGGGACAGTCCGCTATGGAGGTCAGTGTTAAGGGGTGGGGTGCTGTAGAGGTCACTATTAAGAGGGAGGTATGTTGTGGAGGTCACATTTTAAGGGAACGGAGCTCTGTGGAGGTCACTGTTAAGGGGGTGGGTTTTTGTGGAAATCACTGTAAACAAGACGGGGTACTGTGGAGGTCACTAATAAAGGGGCGGCCGCTGTGGAGGTTACTGTTAAAGGGGCGGGGTACTGTAGATGTCACTGTTCTAGTGGATACTGTCAATATTTTAACGACACATACAAACATTAAATAAAATAGATGAAATATACCTGTGTGAAGCCGGGTCCTTCTGCTAGTGTGTATATATATTTATATATACACTCACCTAAAGAATTATTAGGAACACCATACTAATATGGTGTTGGACCCGCTTTTGCCTTTCAGAACTGCCTTAATTCTACGTGGCATTGATTCAACAAGGTGCTAATAGCATTCTTTAGAAATGTTGGCCCATATTGATAGGATAGCATCTTGCAGTTGATGGAGATTTGAGGGATGCACATCCAGGGCACGAAGCTCCCGTTCCACCACATCCCAAAGATGCTCTATTGGGTTGAGATCTGGTGACTGTGGGGGCCATTTTAGTACCGTGAACTCATTGTCATGTTCATGAAACCAATTTGAAATGATTCGAGCTTTGTGACATGGTGCATTATCCTGCTGGAAGTAGCCATCAGAGGATGGGTACATGGTGGTCATGAAGGGATGGACATGGTCAGAAACAATGCTCAGGTAGCCCGTGGCATTGAAACGATGGCCAATTGGCACTAAGGGGCCTAAAGTGTGCCCAGAAAACATCCCCCACACCATTACACCACCACCACCAGCCTGCACAGTGGTAGCAAGGCATGATGGATACATGTTCTCATTCTGTTTACGCCAAATTCGGACTCTACCATTTGAATGTCTCAACAGAAATCGAGACTCATCAGACCAGGCAACATTTTTCCAGTCTTCAACAGTCCAATTTTGGTGAGCTCGTGCAAATTGTAGCCTCTTTTTCCTATTTGTAGTGGAGATAAGTGGTACCCGGTGGGGTCTTCTGCTGTTGTAGCCCATCCGCCTCAAGGTTGTGCATGTTGTGGCTTCACAAATGCTTTGCTGCATACATCGGTTGTAATGAGTGGTTATTTCAGTCAACGTTGCTCTTCTATCAGCTTGAATCAGTCGGCCCATTCTCCTCTGACCTCTAGCATCAACAAGGCATTTTCGCCCACAGGACTGCCGCATACTGGATGTTTTTCCCTTTTCACACATTCTTTGTAAACCCTAGAAATGGTTGTGCGTGAAAATCCCAATAACTGAGCAGATTGTGAAATACTCAGACCGGCCCGTCTGGCACCAACACCCATGCCACGCTCAAAATTGCTTAAATCACCTTTCTTTCCCATTCTGACATTCAGTTTGGAGTTCAGGAGATTGCCTTGACCAGGACCACAACCCTACATGCATTGAAGCAACTGCCATGTGATTGGTTGACTAGATAATCGCATTAATGAGAAATAGAACAGGTGTTCCTAATAATTATTTAGGTGAGTGTATATATATATATATATATATATATATATATATACAGTATTGGGCAAGTTAATGTGAACACAACCAAATAATGAGTATTTTGGTTATGGCAACACTATTATGTCCATTCTGATAGTTGTTTTTGATGGTAAATCATTTAACCTTTTTTTTCATATTTTGCAATAATATTCGATAATTTCTAATAGTACGCAGAAGATTCTTGGAAGGTGGAAGAAAAGCCATGAGGCCACACAATAAACAACTCTTGACTGCCGCTATGATGAAAAAGTGACTGAATTGGGCCAAAAAAATATACCAATTGGACCAAAAATGACTGGAGGAGGGTGCTGTTCTCAGACGAGACACACTTTCTAGTGCAGCGCCGGCGATCAAAATTTGTTCGTAAGAGGGTGGATGAAAAACTTACTGCAGCCCATATTGTTCAATCTGTCAAACATCCAGTTATGAAGATGTTCTGAAGCTTTTTTTCGTACTCGGGACCTGGCAAACTTATTCCAGTAGAAGGAATGATGAATAGTGAAAAATTTAAAGTAATGCTAGATCGATGTTTGGCTCAGGAGCTGGAGAAAGTTCAAGCCAACGGCAATGCAATGTTCCAACAAGACTTAGCTTCATGCCATATTTCCAAGACTATGGTGAAATATTTCAAGGACAAGAAGATTAGCATTTTGGACTGGCCTGGAAATTCACCAGGTCTCAATCCTATTGAGAATTTATGGGTGATCTGCAAGGCAAAATTACAAAAGATGGACTGTACAACGAAAAACAAGATAGTGGAAGCAGTAATTCAGGTGTGGTTTCGAGAGGAGGCAATCAAGAATAATTGTAAAAATCTAGTTGACTCCATGCTGAGCTGAGTTCAAGCCGTGATTAGGACATATTTCATATTAAATAATAATAGTATTTAAACCTTGTTTATAGGTCTAAGAATAGTTTTATTTTGAATAAACAGTATAAAAAAAATCTTTGTGTTCACATTAATTCACACAATACTATATATATATATATATATATATATATATATATATACACTCACCTAAATAATTATTAGGAACACCTGTTCTATTTCTCATTAATGCGATTATCTAGTCAACCAATCACATGGCAGTTGCTTCAATGCATGTAGGGTTGTGGTCCTGGTCAAGACAATCTCCTGAACTCCAAACTGAATGTCATAATGGGAAAGAAAGGTGGGCTACAACAGCAGAAGACCCCACCGGGTACCACTCATCTCCACTACAAATAGGAAAAAGAGGCTACAATTTGCACAAGCTCATCAAAATTGGACTGTTGAGACTGGAAAAATGTTGCCTGGTCTGATGAGTCTCGATTTCTGTTGAGACATTCAAATGGTAGAGTCCGAATTTGGCGTAAACAGAATGAGAACATGTATCCATCATGCCTTGTTACCACTGTGCAGGCTGGTGGTGGTGGTGTAATGGTGTGGGGGATGTTTTCTGGGCACACTTTAGGCCCCTTAGTGCCAATTGGCCATCGTTTAAATGCCACAGGCTACCTGAGCATTGTTTCTGACCATGTCCATCCCTTCATGACCACCATGTACCCATCCTCTGATGGTTACTTCCAGCAGGATAATGCACCATGTCACAAAGCTCGAATCATTTCAAATTTGTTTCTTGAACATGACAATGAGTTCACTGTACTAAAATGGCCCCCACAGTCACCAGATCTCAACCCAATAGAGCATCTTTGGGATGTGGTGGAACGGGAGTTTCGTGCCCGGGATGTGCATCCCTCAAATCTCCATCAACTGCAAGATGCTATCCTATCAATATGGGCCAACATTTCTAAAGAATGCTATCAGCACCTTGTTGAATCAATGCCATGTAGAATTAAGGCAGTTCTGAAGGCAAAAGGGGGTCCAACACCGTATTAGTATGGTGTTCCTAATAATTCTTTAGGTGAGTGTATATACTGTACATATATTATTACTACTGGGCATATTGTAGGAGCATTATAATTATTGGGCACAATATGTAGGAATTGTGTCACGACTGTAAGTGAGACAACACACAGTGAATAGCGACTGACCGGACCCAAACTAGGGAGGATAAAGGGTGACCCCTGTCAGACCCTAAAAGCTCTCCCTAAGCTGCTATTCACATGTCCGGATCCATATGGTGGATCGAGACATGCCCGCGTACCTTAGGCTGATGACCACTGAAACCCCTACAATAGTGGAAGGGGCACGGCCACCGGTGCCCTGCTCAGTATATGGACGGAACCGGGGTCACCTCGGATCCAGTCAGCAAAGAAACAGAAACACACAATGTCTGAACACTTAACTGAAGGAGTTGCGGCTGCAGTGAAAACAGATCCGAAGTCAGCAGACAATATCTGAACTACTTGCTTCAGCAGAACACAGATCCAGTGAAAAGATATCACACAGGTGAAGTTACTCAAGCGAGAGATACAGCTCAAATGAAAAGTATAATCCGCACCTCTACAAAGGAGGAGGGGTGATTTAAAGGCAGCGAAATCAAACACAAGAGAGACAGCTGGGAGGAAGGAAACAGAAAGTAAAGACCTCATCACAGGGGCGGAGAAACAGGGCAGAAGGAACTCCTCCAAGCTCTGGTAGTGACATCATCACAGGGGTGGAGAAACAGAGCTGTGAGAACGTCTCAAAGCTCTGGTAGTAACAGTACCCCCCCCCCCCCCCTCTACGGGTGGACTCCTGACACCCAGGACCCACCTTCTCAGGATGAGCCCTATGAAATGCCCTGATGAGGCGAGTGGCTTTAATGTCCGACACCGGAACCCACATCCTCTCCTCAGGACCATAACCCTTCCAATGAACGAGGTACTGAAGAGAACCGCGGACAATGCGAGAGTCCACAATTCTGGAAACCTCAAACTCCAGATTTCCATCAACCAAAATCGGAGGTGGAGGCAAAGAGGAGGGTACCGTGGGCTGGACATATGGTTTTAAAAGAGCCCTGTGAAATACATTATGTATCTTCCAAACCCGTGGAAGATCAAGACGGAAGGCAACAGGATTGACGACTGACAAGATTTTATAAGGCCCAATAAACTTGGGACCAAATTTCCAGGAGGGAACCTTCAGTTTAATATTTCTTGTAGACAACCACACCAGATCACCCACATTCAGGTCCGGACCAGGCACACGTCTCTTATCAGCCACACGCTTATATTTCTCACTAATCTTTCTAAGATTACTCTGAATCTTTTGCCAAATGGTAGACAAAGACGAGGAAAATCTCTCCTCCTCAGGCAAACCAGAGGGAGCCCCTCCCGAGAATGTCCCAAACTGCGGATGGAACCCATATGCACCAAAGAATGGTGACTTATCAGAAGATTCCTGACGACGGTTGTTCAGAGCAAACTCAGCAAGAGGGAGAAATGAACACCAATCCTCCTGGTTCTCTGCCACAAAACAGCGCAAATATGTCTCCAGATTCTGGTTGACGCGTTCAGTCTGACCATTCGACTGCGGGTGAAAAGCAGAAGAGAAGGACAGCCGAACCCCCAGGCGAGAACAGAAAGCCTTCCAGAATCTGGACACAAACTGCGTGCCTCTATCGGAAACAATATCCGAGGGAATGCCATGCAATTTAACAATATGGTCGACGAAAACTTGCGCCAACGTTTTAGCACTGGGTAAACCAGGGAAGGGTACGAAATGAGCCATCTTGCTAAAACGGTCCACCACCACCAGGATCACCGACTTCCCTGAGGAACGAGGAAGATCCGTGATAAAGTCCATGGAGAGGTGTGTCCAAGGACGGGAAGGTATGGGTAACGGGAGAAGGGGACCTGAAGGCCGTGAACGAGGGACCTTAGCGCGAGCGCACGTCTCACAAGCAGCCACAAAACCCTCCACCGACTTACGAAGAGCCGGCCACCAAAATCTCCGAGCAATGAGATCTACCGTGGCTCTACTCCCGGGGTGACCAGCAAGAACAGTATCATGATGCTCCTTGAAGAGTTTGTGACGTAACTCAGGAGGCACAAACAACTTCCCAGGAGGACAACGGGCAGGTACCTCAGTCTGGGCAGCCTGGACCTCGGCCTCCAAATCAGAATACAGAGCAGAAACAACCACCCCCTCCGCCAAAATGGGACCCGGGTCCTCAGAGTTTCCTCCTCCCGGAAAACAGCAGAGAGAGCATCAGCCTTCACATTTTTGATCCCAGGGTGGAATGTAACGACAAAATTGAATCTGGAGAAGAACAGAGACCATCTGGCTTCTCTCGGATTCATACGCCTGGCCGACTCCAAGTACGCCAGATTCTTATGGTCGGTAAAAACGGTGATAGGGTGCCTGGCCCCCTCCAACCAATGGCGCCATTCCTCGAAAGCCAACTTGATGGCCAACAACTCTCTATCTCCCACATCATAGTTTCTCTCTGCCGGGGAGAGTTTTTTTAGAGAAAAAGGCACAGGGTCGCCACTTGGCAGGAGAAGGGCCCTGGGACAAAACCGCACCCACACCCACCTCGGAAGCATCCACCTCAACAATAAAAGGTAAGGAAACATCGGGATGCACCAAGACGGGAGCAGACGCAAAACTCTCTTTAATCTTAGAAAAAGCTGCAAGCGCCTCCTCCGACCAAGAGGAAAAATCCGCCCCCTTTTTTGTCATGTCAGTGAGGGGTTTGACAACAGAGGAATAATTCAAAATTAACTTTCTGTAATAGTTCGCAAAACCCAGAAAGCGCATCAATGCCTTCTGATTCTCAGGAAGCTCCCACTCCAGCACAGCACGGACCTTCTCCGAATCCATGCAAAAACCAGAAGCAGAGAGGAGAAAACCCAGAAATTGAATCTCCGATACCATAAAAACACATTTCTCCAGCTTGGCGTACAATTTATTCTCCCGCAGAATCCGCAGAACCTGAAAAAGATGATCCTGATGGGTCTGAACATCAGGGGAAAAAATCTAAATATCATCAAGATACACCAATACAAATTTCCCCATTAAATGGTAGAAAATACTGTTAACAAAATGCTGAAAGACGGCTAGAGCATTCATCAGGCCGAAAGGCATAACGAGATTCTCAAAATGCCCGTTAGGGGTATTAAAGGCCGTTTTCCATTCATCCCCCTCTCTGACCCTGACCAGGTTGTACGCGCCTCTCAAATCCAATTTGGAAAAAACCTTGGCCCCAACAATTTGGTTGAAGAGGTCCGGGATCAGAGGAAGGGGATAGGGATCGCGAATCGTGATACGGTTCAGCTCCCTAAAATCTAGGCAAGGTCTCAGAGAGCCATCTTTCTTTTTAAAAAAAAATAAAACAGCGGCAACAGGTGATTTTGAGGGACGAATATGCCCCTTATCGAGACTCTCAGAGATATAACTTCGCATTGCGATTCTTTCCGGTTGTGAGAGATTGTAGAGGCGTGCTTTTGGCAGCTTAGCGCCGGGAATGAGGTTAATGGGACAGTCAAACTCCTGGTGAGGAGGTAGCTCCTGAACACAGCTCTCGGAAAACACGTCCGAGAAATCAGAGAGAAATGATGGCACCGTTTTAGTAGACACCTCTGCCAAAATCGCTGTGAGACAATTCTCTCTACAAAACTCACTCCACTCATTTATTTGCCTTCCTTGCCAATCAATAGTGGGGTTATGTCTAGTGAGCCAGGGTAACCCCAAAACTAGAGGAGGAGGCAATCCGTTAAGGACAAAACAAGATATATCCTCCACCTACCGCTAACCGGATATTGTGAACAGGAATCTCTGTGAGAGTGGAGCAGAGTCAATAGCAAAAACAGGTATATCCTTTTCTAATGTGCAAACCTGAAAACCATGCATGGCTACAAATTGAGTATCAATAAGATTGATGGCCGCTCCACTATCGACAAAAATTTCACAAGAAATGACTTTGCTCCCTAGCGCTACCCTGGCAGAAAGGAGAAAACGGGAACTGCAGGTCAAAGGAAAAGCATCAATTCCTACATCAACTTTGCCCAAAGTAGCAGATGAAGCAGAGTTTGATGATTTACCTTTTGAGGTTTTTCTCTTATTATAACTCTTAGTACAGTTCAAGAATTTCCTAGACGGACAAATATTTGCCAAATGACCTATGCCCCCACAACAAAAACACACCATTCTCTGAGGACTAAATCCTCTTTTATCAGGGGCAAGTCGACCTAGCTGCATGGGCTCCTCCACAGAGGGAACCGAGAGAGGATGAGGCCCCTGCACAGTGAATGAGTCCGCACCACTGCCCCTAGACTGAAAATGACTGGACAGAGAGGTCTCGTTTCTTTCTCTTAGACGCCTGTCAAGGCGTACCGCCAATGACATGGCAGACTCTAAGGACGTTGGTCTCTCATGGAAAGCAAACGCATCTTTCAATCTCTCTGAGAGACCATGAGAGAACTGACTCCGGAGTGCAGCATCATTCCAACCTGAATCAGCTGCCCATCTCCGAAATTCAGAACAATAAAGCTCCGCAGACAGTTTGTTCTGGCATAAAGAACGTAAGTTAGATTCGGCCAGAGCAACACGATCCGGGTCATCATATATCTGCCCCAGGGCCACAAAAAATCTTTCCACGGATCGAAGGGAGGGATCCCCCGATGGCAACGAAAAAGCCCAAGTCTGAGCATTACCCCTGAGCAGGGAGATGACAATCCTCACCCTCTGTTCCTCATTACCAGAGGAATGGGGACACAAGCAAAAATGGAGTTTGTATGCCTCTCTGAAACCCCCGGAGAACGTTTCCGGAAGTGAGACATTTGGCTCGCAACAGACTCCATGGGCCGGAGCAGAGCCCAATGCTTGAAGCTGAGTCATAGATTGACGGAGATCCGCTACCTCCAAAGAAAGACCCTGCATGCGGTCAACCAGGTCAGAAAGCGGATCCATGTCAAAAAAGGACGGTTTGGCGGATTATAATGTCACGACTGTAAGTGAGCAACACACAGTGAATAGCGACTGACCGGACCCAAACTAGGGAGGATAAAGGGTGACCCCTGTCAGACCCTAAAAGCTCTCCCTAAGCTGCTATGCACATGTCCGGATCCATATGGTGGATCGAGACATGCCCGCGTACCTTAGGCTGATGACCACTGAAACCCCTACAATAGTGGAAGGGGCACGGCCACCGGTGCCCTGCTCAGTATATGGACGGAACCGGGGTCACCTCGGATCCAGTCAGCAAAGAAACAGAAACACACAATGTCTGAACACTTAACTGAAGGAGTTGCGGCTGCAGTGAAAACAGATCCGAAGTCAGCAGACAATATCCGAACTACTTGCTTCAACAGAACACAGATCCAGTGAAAAGATATCACACAGGTGAAGTTACTCAAGCGAGAGATACAGCTCAAATGAAAAGTATAATCTGCACCTCTACAAAGGAGGAGGGGTGATTTAAAGGCAGCGAAATCAAACACAGGAGAGACAGCTGGGAGGAAGGAAACAGAAAGTAAAGACCTCATCACAGGGGCAGAGAAACAGGGCAGAGGGAACTCCTCCAAGCTCTAGTAGTGACATCATCACAGGGGTGGAGAAACAGAGTTGTGAGAACGTCTCAAAGCTCTGGTAGTGACAAATTGCTACTAATGGGGACACACTTGGGGAGTATTATCCCTATTGAGGACACTATTACTAATGAGGGCAATAATCTGGGAGCACTTTTACATTTGTACATGGCAGATATGCATAGTGTGACTGTCGATGTAAGAGATTACATGAAAATCAGACTTTAAGACTACCTCATCTAGGCAAATAAAAGTCTGCAGTCGATTGGTGGCACCAGGTCTTGGACTGAGGCTATTCCCTGTGGGAGACACGTCTTCACAATGCTCCAGGCTCTGCGTCAGGCTTTCTTACTGTACCCTGAGACTACAAGAAGCAAACAAAGAACACATATAAAACATCATTGCATTTGATAGAAGGAATTTAAAATGATAAAGAACCTTAATCTTGGTCAATACAGGTCCTTCTAAAAAAATTAGCATATTGTGATAAAGTTCATTATTTTCTGTAATGTACTGATAAACATTAGACTTTCATATATTTTAGATTCATTACACACCAACTGAAGTAGTTCAAGCCTTTTATTGTTTTAATATTGATGATTTTGGCATACAGCTCATGAAAACCCCAAATTTCCTATCTAAAAAAATTAGCATATTTCATCCGACCAATAAAAAAAAAGTGTTTTTAATACAAAAAAAGTCAACCTTCAAATAATTATGTTCAGTTATGCACTCAATACTTGGTCGGGAATCCTTTTGCAGAAATGACTGCTTCAATGCGGCGTGGCATGGAGGCAATCAGCCTGTGGCACTGCTGAGGTGTAATGGAGGCCCAGGATGCTTCGATAGCGGCCTTAAGCTCATCCAGAGTGTTGGGTCTTGCGTCTCTCAACTTTCTCTTCCCAATATCCCACAGATTCTCTATGGGGTTAAGGTCAGGAGAGTTGGCAGGCCAATTGAGCACAGTAATAGCATGGTCAGTAAACCATTTACCAGTGGTTTTGGCACTGTGAGCAGGTGCCAGGTCGTGCTGAAAAATGAAATCTTCATCTCCATAAAGCTTTTCAGCAGATGGAAGCATGAAGTGCTCCAAAATCTCCTGATAGCTAGCTGCATTGACCCTGCCCTTGATAAAACACAGTGGACCAACACCAGCAGCTGACATGGCACCCCAGACCATCACTGACTGTGGGTACTTGACACTGGACTTCAGGCATTTTGGCATTTCCCTCTCCCCAGTCTTCCTCCAGACTCTGGCACCTTGATTTCCGAATGACATGCAACAGTCCAGTGCTGCTTCTCTGTAGCCCAGGTCAGGAGCTTCTGCCGCTGTTTCTGGTTCAAAAGTGGCTTGACCTGGGGAATGCAGCACCTGTAGCCCATTTCCTGCACACGCCTGTACACGGTGGCTCTGGATGTTTCTACTCCAGACTCAGTCCACTGCTTCCGCAGCTCCCCCAAGGTCTGGAATCGGTCCTTCTCCACAATCTTCCTCAGGGTCCGGTCACCTCTTCTAGTTGTGCAGCGTTTTCTGCCACACTTTTTCCTTCCCACAGACTTCCCACTGAGGTGCCTTGATACAGCACTCTGGGAACAGCCTATTCGTTCAGAAATTTCTTTCTGTGTCTTACCCTCTTGCTTGAGGGTGTCAATGATGGCCTTCTGGACAGCAGTCAGGTCGGCAGTCTTACCCATGATTGCGGTTTTGAGTAATGAACCAGGCTGGGAGTTTTTAAAAGCCTCAGGAATCTTTTGCAGGTGTTTAGAGGTAATTAGTTGATTCAGATGATTAGGCAGGGGCGTAACGATCGCGGTCGCAGGGAGTGCGACTGCGACCGGGCCCGGCGGGGGGAGGGGCCCGCTGTACTAACATGTAATGAAGCGCTGTGACGGGGCCCAGCATGAAGTACAGTGACAATGCCGGGCCCCCATCAGGGCGCTCCATTACATGTTTAATATGAAGCAAGGTGGGGGAGGTTTGCGCAGAGGGGGGGAGGAGGAAGAGGGGGGACGCGCGCACTCACTCACTCACTCACATACAGTCCGCCCGGCATTTCTTGTCACTGCCAGGCTGTATCCAGATCATCAGTGAAGCAGGAGCTCTAGAGCTCCCTCTGCTGGCCGCACATCGCGCTGCTGGCTGTGGGAGGAGCTCTGAAGGCCCGGGAAACTGCCTTCAGCACAGCCAGCAGTGCCATGTGAGTGTGGCAGCGCAACACCAGGGAAGAGGGTAAGTATGTGTTTTTTTATTTTCTTTTCCTAACACTGCAGACTGGGGGCAAAGGGGAAGGGGGTTGATGGGCACAACTAGAGTGAGGGGGCACAAAAGTGGGCATCTCTACTGAGGGGGCACCTAATATGTCATAACTACTGTGAGGGGGGCACATATAAAGGCATAACTATGAGGGGGCACATATATCAACTACTGTGAGGGGGGCACATAATCTAGCATAACCACTGTGAGGGGCACATATGTGGGCATATTTAATGTGAGGGGCACATAATCTGGCATAACCACTGTAGGGGGGCACATATCTGGTCATAACTACTGTGAGGGGCACATAATCTGGCATAACTACTGTGAGGGGTAACATATCTGGCCATATCCACTGTGAGGGGCACATATCTGGGCATAACCACTGTGAGCGGGCACATATCTGGGCAAACCCCTGTGAGCGGGCACATATCTGGGCATATCCACTGTGAGGGGGAACTTATCTGGGCATAACTACTTTGAGGGGGCACATATCTGGCATAAATACCGTGAGGGGGCACATATTTGGCATAACTACTGTTAGGGGGCACATATTTGGCATAACTACTGTGAGGGACACATATCTGGGCATAACTACTGTGACAGGAACAAAGGTAGGCATAACTGCTGTGAGGGGCCACAAGAAGGACATAACTTTTGTGAAGGGACCACAAGGTGGGCTTAATTACTGTGAAAGGCCACAAGGTGGGCATTAGTACTGTGAGGGGCCACAATGTAGACATTAGTACTGTGTGGTTGCACTTAGGGGAAATGTCCTAAATTACCCTGCTATACATTGGCATAGCTCAGTCTACCAGGCCAGCACAGCGCCCCCTGCTGGTAGTTTCATAGGGGCAGTCACCATCCCTTCCTTATGTGATTATTCTTTTTTTCTCTATCACCACAGGAACCTTGTTCTGGATCCAGCGGACATCACGCCGACGCCAGAGACACCGTGGATGAGGTAGGACCAGATTTTATTAGGACTGGGTGAGTGTAGCCATGCATTGGGCTTAGGGCTCTTTAACACGAGCGGATCCCGTGTGGCTAAACTGCTGTGTGAAAGAAAGCCAAGCCCCGCTCCGGACAGCAGAGACACTGAGTAGTAACATGATTGATAATGCTCTTTGCCTCTCTGTGATCGTTTTGCTACAAAATCACGGTGACAACTTTATCTCATTGTGATTTTGTAGTAAAAAGGTCACAGAGAGGCACGGAGCTGTCTCTGCTGTCCGGAATGGGGCTTGGCTCTCATTCACGCAGCGGACTAGCCGCACGGGAAAGAGCCCTTAGTAAGAAATTCTGCCGCTTCTTTGTATAAATGGGGGGGGGGGGCCCCGATCCAAAGTTTGCACTGGGGCCCATAACACTCTAGTTACGCCACTGAATCATTAATAGCTCGTTTAGAGGACCTTTTCATGATATGCTAATTTTTTTAGATAGGAATTTTGGGTTTTCATGAGCTGTATGCCAAAATCATCAATATTAAAACAATAAAAGGCTTGAACTACTTCAGTTGGTGTGTAATGAATCTAAAATATATGAAAGTCTAATGTTTATCAGTACATTACAGAAAATAATTAACTTTATCACAATATGCTAATTTTTTTAGAAGGACCTGTATATTATCTGTGAGTTCCTTTACTCAAAATTTGGATGCTGTAGCATGAGGGTATAGTAGTACTTTCTATAGCATCTGATATAATTTCAGCATAGGAAGCAGTTATATCGTAAATTAAGAAAATTTATTATATAATTTTCATTAAAGAGGTTGTCTAAAAAATAATTTTGTAAAAAAATAAATAAAAAAGATGCTGCTCCTGTTCTGACACTGCTCTGGTCTTCACTTCTCTTCACATTCTGGCCCCGGTTTGACACACAGGAAATGATTGGCACTGCCTGCTCCAACAAGCACTTGCCACAGTGGTGACTTGCTTCAGACATATTTGCCCCTAGTGTATGACAATTGGGGTATGTTCCGTAGAGAAAACATAAAAGATTGGTATGTGGCTCCAGGAGAGAGAGCACCTAGTCATGGTTGGCGTCATTCAGCGATCTTCTTGTACCTGTCCTGTAAACCTCAGGTGGACAGGGTCACTGCAATGACTGGCCTCAGCAGGGTCCTGTTCCCAAGTGGCAAGTGAATTAGCAGTGACGTACCATTTGGGGACACATCAATGCTGAGACTATTCATTCACCATTCAAGCTTAAGGGACGGAGACCAGAAGACCAGAACGGAGTGGTGAGGAGCAGGTGAGTTTAGCTTTTTCCACAGGCACAGCATGCTGCAAGGGAAGAAAAAAAATGTCCAAAAAGTTGCACAACCCTTTTAAGTTGCTTTCCTGCCTACATTTGTCTACCACGAAACAGTGGAGTTGTAGCTGGGTTAAGTCTTTTGCCCTTTTTTGCATGCCAGCCATTGTGCGTCTTTGTTGTCAGTACAGTAGGGATATAGATTCTGAGTAGGGATGAGAGAATTTCATATTTTGACATTCGTTTTCGGTTTGGATTGTGGTATAATGTGAATTGCGTTATGGATTCCGTTACCACGGACCATAACACAATTCCATGACGGAATGTATTCCGTTATTCATTCCGTCATAATAGAAGTCTATGGCCTGCATAGAGGATCCGTCCCGTTTCTGTTATGCTGGAGTCCTCTCCTGCATAACGTAAACCGGACGGATCCGTTATACTGGCCATAGACTTCTATTATGACTAGTGATGAGCGGCAGGGGCAATATTCGAATTCGCGATATTTCGCGAATATATGGTAGAATATTCGTCATATATTCGCGAATATTTGTATTCAAGATATTCGTTTTATTGCGAAAAATCAGTAATAAAAAAAAATCGCATAATGCAAATTTTTATGCAAAAAAAAGGTATTGGTCAAAAACGATTATATAGCACTACAGAATATACTGCTATATATTCGTTTTTAGAATATTCGTCATTTTTTCCATCTGAACAAATGATTCCTCTCTGCTTAAGATGCTTGTGGGTCAATGAGTCATTGGACCACAAGCAAGAAGCAGGGAGGAATCATGACTTTAGATGTTGAAAAAAGACGAATATTCTAAAAAACAAATATATAGCACTATAGCGAATATATTCGTTTTGGTGGCAGCGGTAGTTCCGATCGGAGTCCCAGCAGTGTAATGTTGGGGCTCCGATCGGTTACCATGGCAACCAGGACGCTACTGAAGTCCTGGCTGCCATGGTCAGTTAGTTAGCATTGTACTTACCTGCGCTGGGGCCGCCGGGCGCTCCTTCTTCTCAAATTCACAGGTCTGTGCGGCGTATGCTTATAGCAATGTGCCACACAGACCTGTGAGTTTGAGAAGGAGCGCCCGGCGGCCCCAGCGCAGGTAAGTACAATGCTGACTAACTGACCATGGCAGCCAGGACTTCAGTAGCGTCCTGGTTGCCATGCATTACACTGCTGGGACTCCGATCGGAACTACCGCTGCCACCAATGATGGAGGGAGGGCGCACTGCCAGCAATGATTAATACTGGGAAGGGATGGGGGGATTGAGGGCACACTGCGAGCAATGATTAATACGGGGGGGGGGGGAGGGATTTTCAGCGCACTGCCAGCAATGATGTTTAATACGGAGGGGGGATTGAGGGTGCACTGGCCACCAATGATTATTTTTTATTTACCAAGGATTTTAAAAGTGGGGGGGGGGCGCACTGCTGCCCGGCGGCACCCGACCTCTGACAGGGTGCTGTGATCCGCACAATTAACCCCTCAGGTGCGGCACCTGAGGGGTTAATTGTGCGGATCACAGCACCCTGTCAGAGGTCGGGTGCTGCCAAGCAGCAGGGGGCCAGTATGTATGCGCCTGTTGGAATACTTCGGATTTGAGTTTTCACGATCTAACTCAGATCCGATGGTATATTCTAACCACCAGGCGTTCCCATGGTGACGGGACGCTTGTGGGGAAGAGTATGCCAAAGGGGTTTAACTGTACTGTTTGGAGAAAAAAACTGTTTGGAGAAAAAAAAAAGACGAATATTCTAAAAAATAGTGCTATATATTCATTTTTATAAAATTTTTCTTTTTTCAACATCTAAAGTCATGATTCCTCCCTGCTTCTTGCTTGTGGTCCAATGACTCATTGACCCACAAGCATTTTAAGCAGGGAGGAATCATTTGTCCAGATGGAAAAAATGACGAATAATCAATATAATGAATATATTGCAGTATATTCGTAATATTCGCGAATTATCGAAGTTGCGATATTCGCTATTCGAATATTCGCGCTTAACACTAATTATGGCGGAATGGATAACGGAGTGCCTCTAAAGGCATTCCAATATGCATTCAATCATGGAATTGCGTTATGGTCCGTGGTAACGAAATCCATAACGCAATTCACATTATACCACAACCCGAACCGAAAACGAATTTCAAAATATGAAATTCGCTCATCTCTAATTCTGAGTCTAAACTGAACTGACATTTCCACTGAGTTTTCACAATAAGTGCAAGTGACTCACTCATTCAAGTATGCTGGAGCCGGTATGGAAAAAGTAAAACGCAACTCTGTTTTGAAAGAACAGTTTTATCTGAAGTCTCTGAGCTAAAGTCTCATTAATTCCCCGTACAACATTTTTATGTGAAGCCGTTTGCGTTGGTTTTATTACAATTTCATGCATCATTTATAACAAGCCCACCCAAGTTTTTGGAAGTTTTCATTTACTTTTGTGCTAAATTCACGGCGGTTGGAAGGCAAAGCCTTTAATTAGTTTTTAGACATAAATTAGAATCATAACTTTGGTTACAGTTTGTTTAGCAACAAATCCATAAAAGTAATTTGTTTTAGATTTAGAACAATGTTAAGTTTATGGAAAGAGCGTTACACAAAGCACGGGAACCGGCGCTAGTAGCACTTATGTAAATGTTTGCACAATGTGGACAGAACTGGCGTGGATCACACACCACATTTATAGATTTTATTGAGCATGAGGGTATAAAAAAAAAAGAACGATGATGCCAGGCGCCGACCTGACACATTTCAGAAAAAGGGCATTATTTTCAATCATGTTTGCGGAATGAGTTTTCACGTTATGTAAAGATCACAATTCTTTTAAAGGGGTAGTCCTATGAATATTCTACAGTAATTAAAATTTTATTAAAGCTACTGAATTATTTAATCAAATCTATCTGTATAGCGCCACCTGCTGTTTGCTCTTTTTCTAATTTCTCTGTCCTGCTCACTGAGACTAAAGCACATGCTCAGTTCCATCCGTCAACTGCCACTAGCTGCGGCAGACAGGACACCGCCTCTGAGAAAGCAGTCTGAAATAAATCTATTAGAATAATTGGAGGAATTAATGGGGAGATCTCTGGATCCATGTGAGATATAGGGCTGGTTGTAGCTTTGTTAGAAAGATGTTGTCAAATACTATATGATGTCTGATTTTAATTTTTTACAATAAAGGGGTTGTCTGAGTTCGGAGCTGAACCTGAACCGCCTAGCAGTGTTCCCGGTGACGTCACCGGGAACCGTTTTGCAGGCTAGAGCAGTGCTAAATCCCACCCATTAGTGCCACTGACGAAACCGGGCTCACTGCTAGGCAGAAGCCCCTGCCTAGCTTAACCATGGGGAGCTCGGTACGTCACTGGATATCCAGCGCTGGGCAAGGGAGAGCATTGGAGCATGAAATGAGTAGCTGAGTGGGGGAAGAATGGGGCATGTCTAGGTTCAGCTCTGAACCTGGACAACCTCTTTAATCATGGGATAACCCCTTTAAGTGATGTTTGAAATTGGAGCTAGTTAAAGCAGGGCATTCCTTCACCCGAGGCAGTTTCAGTTCCCTGCCCCCAGGCCTGTATCTAAGAACCCTGTCCAAGACTCTATGGGGCACAATTATCAATTATGTTACTCTATAATGATGACATAAAAAAATTACAAATTATGACAGATTTTTCTCCACTTTTCGACCGTGTTGTGAAAAGTGGGTGAGGCTTACCGGGAGGGGACATGATCGCTCATAGCTTCTCAGACACTGGGCGTCTCTTGCAAGTTGTTCAGTGCTGCAGCTTAGGGGTCCTTCACACACTATTATTTCAGTGTTTTTAAATGTTCATAAAATTCCAAAATGAATTTTAAGATTTCACATAGCCTTTTTTATGAGTGTTTTTGTTTCATTTTGTAGTGTTTGGAAAAAGTTTTTTTCTGGCATTTACTTGTGACCTATAAAAGCCATCTAAACTATAACAAAAGCGCTACATAAAATACAGCAAAATGCTATGCATGAATCTAGATCTGCAGAGGCATCTGATATAGATGATAAGGATGAGGATGATGTAACTCTGGCTGATTGAAAGGTGCTCAAGAATGAATCCTTGGCACATGGGGAGGAAGGAGGGTGGCTGCTGATGGTGAACCTTATTTGCAGAAGAGTTACACTCTGATCACTGGGATCTTCACTAAACAATTGAAGCGGTAATAAAGAAAATTACCTGAGCAATAACTACTGTTGTAATTAGGGATGAGTGAATAGATTTCGGATGAAACATCCGAGGACGATTCGCATAATACTTTGTTAGAATACTGTACGGAGCGAGCGCTCTGTACATTATTAGAATGTATTGGCTAAGATGAGCCAAAGTTATTATTTCGCAAAATCGCATAATAAATTCATAAATTAATTTCTACTGTAAAAAAACACATTTCCCGAACTCGGGTTCGGTTCCAAGTGGGTTTAAAGTTGTACCTTGGAACCAAACCCGAGTTCGGGAAATGTTTTTTTACAGTAGAAATTAATTTATGAAGTTATTATGCGAAGTCTCGCGAGACTTAGCGAAGTAATAACTTCGTCTCATCTGAGCCAATACATTCTAAGGCCTCCTGCACACGAACATCCGCAATGCACGATCACCGTCCGTGGGGCAGCCACAGCACATCGCGGACCCATTCACTTTAATGGGTCCGCGATCCGGCCATTTCACAAAAAGATAGCGCTCGCTCTGTACAGTATTCTAACGAAGTTTTATGTGAATCAACTACGGATATTTCATCTAAAGTCGATTCGCACATCCCTAGTGGTAATGCTCTTAATTTTTCTCATGAATAGATCTGGACTTAGAATTTTGCTTAGGTCATATATATATATACAGTGGGATGCGAAAGTTTGGGCAACCTTGTTAATCGTCATGATTTTCCTGTATAACTCGTTGGTTTTTACCATACAAAAATGTCAGTTAAATCTATCATATAGGAGACACACACAGTGATATTTGAGAAGTGAAATGAAGTTTATTGGATTTACAGAAAGTGTGCTATAATTGTTTAAACAACATTAGGCAGGTGCATACATTTGGGCACTGTTGTCATTTTATTGATTCCAAAACCTTTAGAACTAATTATTGGAACTCAAATTGGCTTGGTAAGCTCAGTGACCCCTGACCTACATACACAGGAGAATCCAATTATGAGAAAGAGTATTTAAGGGGGTCAATTGTAAGTTTCCCTCCTCTTTTAATTTTCTCTGAAGAGTAGCAACATGGGGGTCTCAAAACAATTCTCAAATGACCTGAAGACAAAGATTGTTCACCATCATGGTTTAGGGGAAGGATACAGAAAGCTGTCTCAGAGATTTCAGCTGTTTGTTTCCACAGTTAGGAACATATTGAGGAAATGGAAGACCACAGGCTCAGTTCAAGTTAAGGCTCGAAGTGGCAGACCAAGAAAAATCTCGGATAGACAGAAGCGACGAATGGTGAGAACAGTCAGAGTCAACCCACAGATCAGCACCAAAGACCTACAACATCATCTTGCTGCAGATGGAGTCACTGTGCATCGTTCAACAATTCGGCGCACTTTACACAAGGAGATGCTGTATGCGAGAGTGATGCAGAGGAAGCCTTTTCTCCGCCCACAGCACAAAAAGTGCCGCTTGAGGTGGGCTAAAGCACATTTGGACAAGCCAGCTTCATTTTGGAAAAAGGTGCTGTTGACTGATGAAACAAAAATTTAGTTATTTGGGGCGTTATGCATGGAGGAAAAAAAACACAGCATTCCAAGAAAAACACCTGCTACCTACAGTAAAATATGGTGGTGGTTCCATCATGCTGTGGGGCTGTGTGGCCAGTGCATGGACTGGGAATCTTGTCAAAGTTGAGGGACGCATGGATTCCACTCAGTATCAGCAGATTCTGGAGACCAATGTCCAGGAATCAGTGACAAAGCTGAAGCTGCGAAGGGGCTGGATCTTTCAACAAGACAACGACCCTAAACACTGCTCAAAATCCACTAAGGCATTTATGCAGAGGAACAAGTACAACGTTCTGGAATGGCCATCTCAGTCTCCAGACCTGAATATAATTGAAAATCTGTGGTGTGACTTAAAGAGAGCTGTCCATGCTCGGAAGCCATCAAACCTGAATGAACTAAAGATGTTTTGTAAAGAGGAATGGTCCAAAATACCTTCAACCAGAATCCAGACTCTCATTGGAACCTACAGGAAGCGTTTAGAGGCTGTAATTTCTGCAAAAGGAGGATCTACTAAATATTGATTTAATTTCTTTTTTGTGGTGCCCAAATTTATGCACCTGCCTAATTTTGTTTAAACAATTATAGCACACTTTCTGTAAATCCAATAAACTTCATTTCACTTCTCAAATATCACTGTGTGTGTCTCCTATATGATATATTTAACTGACATTTTTTATCGTAACAACCAACGATTTATACAGGAAAATCATGACGATTAACAAAGTTGCCCAAACTTTCGCATCCCACTGTATATATATATATATATATATAATTATAGAGTCCTTCATAGTTTTCGTAACGATATATTATAAGTTGTGTATGCTTGTAGGGGGTCTTGCTACAAGTGTACAGTGGATTTTCTTTGAGAGGGCTACCAAAAATTGCATTGAAAGTGCACAAAGAAGATGGCCATTCTACATATTATACAGTATGTTGAAAATCTGTTGAGCAAAATTTGGTCTGGACAAAGAGGTGGATTTCTCTGAGGTCTTTTGGAGAGGTTTTACTGTATTTTTGCAACTACAATCCTGGAACTTGTTGGTTATAGTGCAGCCACATGTGCAAAGGTAGTTAAAGGGATTATCCCATGACTAATGTAGAAAATGAAAATCAGACATCATATAGTACACGACAATCTCTTTCTAACAAAGCTAGAACCAGCCCTGTACCTCACATTATCCAGAGATCTCCCCATTCATTGCTCTGCTAGATTTATAAAAAGCTGACAGCTCAAGAGGAGTGTCTTTTCTGCTGCAGCTCAGGGGGCGTGTCCATGCTCTTCCTATCGCAGCTCAATAGGCAGTTGAAGGATGAAACTGAGCATGTGCGGCCATCTCAGTGAGTAGGACAAGGAAATAAGAAAAGAAACAAACAGCAGGTGGTGCTATACACATACTTTTTATTGAAGTACTCACTGGCTATGCAGAATTTTTAATTACATGCAGTTACAAAAGAATTCAGATCCAGGTGCTAGCTTGAACACGATAAAATATTTTTTTGTGGGACAACCCATTTAATATCTCCATGCATCTGGAAAAAGAACCAAGTAACAAAACACCCACATTGATATTCTACAAATGTAAAGGTAATTTACCTATACATTAAAAAGAAAACTATGAAGGACCTCATTCTGTGTTTTTCTACAGGCATGATAGGACAGCTTTTTTTTCAGGAGCATGTTTATACTGGTGATGATAGTCATGGTCTTGTGGCATTTATTCCATTTTCCAATGTGTCATATAGGCAGTTTTAGCCAAGTAGCTGATATGCATGCAATGATGACAGGGTTACATGACACAAAGTTGCCCATAATCACCCTAAAAAAAATATAGGTTAATTCTATAGGTGAATTGCTCTTTGGTTGGTTCTTTCTCTGGATATCAAAGGAAACAGATTATAACAGAATGTCTATCAGTAGTAAAAAGTGAGAGCAACTGGATTTGTATTTTCTCTTGAAGACGTTTCACTAGTCATCGGACTGTTTTTCTCAATTAGAAAGACTTGTACAAAAAATCTACAGCAAAAATACTGGCGACTCATGCTTCAGTCATCATAATCTGTATTTATGCCACATTATATCAGTATTCATCCTGCAGATTTCTTGAGAAAGCTAATAGAGAGAGGAGTAAAACATCTTCAAGAGAAAATACAAGTCCAGTTGCTCTGGAATGAATGACAACCTTCACAGAAACAACAACATGTCACTCTACAAAATGGTCTGTCCTAAAGTGTAGTCCTAAATTTATGTTCATATATTCCTGACTTACAACAACTCAGGACACCATAGCTATGAGTGTTAATAAGCATAGTTTACCTGCATATCCCCTGAGGACGCCGAAGTTTCGGCGAAACATGTAGGGAAGCAGAATCACTTTAGATTTTAGAGTCAGATGAGCGTAGTGAGACACACGTGCAACTAAACATAAAGTTGCTGAAAAGGTTTAGGAATTTGGATAAGCCCTGAGAACGTTATCAGGAGCTATCCCACCCAGTGGTGTATACTGAGCAGAGGTATACAAAACCTATATATCAGTTCTCACCGCTCATCTTGAGGATTTTTAAACATAATTTAGAGTGTTTAATTTTAAATAGCAATAATAAAAGTATAAGTTTTATGCATTAAAAATAAAAAGTTAGTCAGTAGGTGATTCAAGCCACGCTTTGGTCGCATGACCCTTGAAAAACTTTGTTATATATTTAAATAGCGTGGCCACCTCCTGTAGGACCCATTAGTCTGTTGCACACACAATAAGCATAGTTTAACCCCTTAAGTACCACCCATTGACTTTTGTAGTCGCTGTTTTAGAGGAAACAGAGCACTTCTGTGAGCCCTCCTGCTCTACGAACAAACTACTAACAGCTCTGGTTCTCAGAGCAGCCAAGATCGGAGGTAGCTACAAATCCAACATTTAATCCTTTGATTACTGCAGTCTGTGACCGAGGTATGCTGTTACACAGTTAATATTTACATTACTGTAGATGGGAATTTATATATGGAAATCAAAGAAGAAAGTGATCCAGCACCGGACAATTCTGTTTTTGCAACGTCTTTATTTTTCACATGCACATGATTAAGGCTATGATTAAGAACCGTAGTGTTCGAAACATGTCAACTGAACTGGAGTAGGAGGGAGGAGATGTCCACCGTATGTATTGTTCCATGTGCATGTGAAAAATAAAGACGTTGCAACGACAGAATTGTCCGGTGCTCGATCACTTTTGTCTTTAATTTCTATGTATGCCGGAGTTTGCCTTGGCTCGTACCAATCACGGAGGACTGGAGGTGAGCTGGACTTACTAGTTGCTTATTAGGGAATTTATATAGTTTATTCTTTTGTACCATTTTCTATGGATATTTCTATGCTTAGTTATATGTTCTTAGTGATGACGCTAAGGTACGTAAGGTGGAGGTGAAATTTGCAAGACAAAGGACTGTAAAGACTTTCATCAGACCTATCACAGAACTTATTCTGCTCTTGCCCTTTGGAGAATAACTTGCTTGCGTATGCTGCTGGTTCCTACCTGTGACTTTAAGAAGGAAGTGTCTTGAACTTTAATTGATGCAACTTGAAGTCTTACATTATAGTTGTTGCATTATATGCATGTTCTCTTTTATGTATTTCAGGTCTTCAGACATCAAAGCAAATTGCACTGTTTATTTGCATTTGTATAACTACCATTACAGTATAAATTGTGACATTTACAATGCCATACGGGGAATATGCTGTTACACAGTTAATATTTACATTAATGTAGATGGGAATTTATATAGTTTATTCTTTTGTACCATTTTCTATGGATATTTCTATGGTTAGTTATATGTTCTTTTGGTAATGCACTTGTTTTTCATGTTCCTTTCCCTGAGATCTATGACTCATTTCCTTTTCAATGCTCCGCCCTTTTTCTGGAGTACAGCCCTTCCTGTATAATGGATGCAGCTAAGGGCTCTTTCACACTTGCGTATTTCTTTTCCGGCATAGAGTTCCGTCGTCGGGGATTAGGATTATCCCAATGCATTCTGAATGGAGAGAAATCCGTTCAGGATGCATCAGGATGTCTTCAGTTCAGGACCGGAACGTTTTTTGGCCAGAGAAAATACCGCAGCATGCTGCGCTTTTTGCTCCGGCCAAAAATCCTGAACACTTGCCGCAAGGCCGGATCCGGAATTAATGCCCATTGAAAGGCATTAATCCAGATACGGCCTTAAGCTAAACGTCGTTTCGGCGCATTACCGGATCCGACGTTTAGCTTTTTCTGAATGGTTACCATGGCTGCCAGGACGCTAAAGTCCTGTTTGCCATGGTAAAGTGTAGTGGGGAGCGGGGGAGCAGTATACTTACCCTCCGTGCGGCTCCCGGGGCGCTTCAGAGTGACGTCAGGGCGCCCCACGCGCATGGATGACGTGATCGCATGGATCACGTCATCCATGTGCATGGGGCGCTCTGACGTCATTCTGGAGCGCGCCGGGAGCCGCACGGGCGGTAAGTATACTGCTCTTTCGCTCCCCACTACTACTATGGCAACCAGGACTTTAATAGCGTCCTGGCTGCCATAGTAACACTGAACGCATTTTGAAGACTGATCAGTCTTCAAATGCTTTCAGTTCACTTGCGGTGTTACGGATCCGGCGGACACTTCCGGCAACGGAAGTGCACGCCGGATCCTAACAACGCAAGTGTGAAAGAGGCCTTACAGACCACATGTAACAGGGACACATGTATTCTTCATGGTACGCTAAAGAAAGTATCATCTTTTGACCGCATAATACTAAGATAAATTAATTCTGCTGTATCCTGTTGTCTGATGTACAGAATAAAGCAACTTGTGGATGAACACGGTATTGGTGAGTTCAGCTATCTGATGAGGATTGTCCGCAGTGATTATATCTGCTTATAAAGGCCAGTCATAGAGGTCTTACAAGGGATAGATCGCTATCACAACAATCTGAGTCAGAATACATGGCATGGTCAAAGTATATTTTCACCTCTGACTGGGTCCCATTAAGTCCTCTGCAGTCAGCCCTGGGCACCTAGAAAGGACCCCAGGACCATAAATTCAGTAATCTTGCTGTTATGGCACACAAATGTTGCCCAAACCACAGCCTGTGCCATAGAGACTGTAAAGGGGGAATATTAATTACCAATATTTATGCAAATATCAATAATTAATATTCATAAATAGGATGAGTCGTCTAGTGATGACTCCGCCTATCTATACCTTTATAAATTAATAACACTACTTTCACTTTGCCTTACGCTAATCGCTATACTAGCTGCATGCGCCTTACTAAACTAACTATCGCTAATAACTACACGTTACAGATAAAACACAGTATTTAATAATACCAACAGTACACTACGCACGCAAGACACTAACACTACAGTATTATAAATACAGTACTAAACTACACTATACGGTTCCCAAATTCCACCCACAAAGCTATGTAATACAGTACACACACACATATATTAGCAGCCCACCCCACCTGGTTCTAATCCTATCCATAAGGGAACAACGAGGGTTAACGGTGGCGCTGCAGGGCCTCCTGATCTCAGATAAAGAGACTATAATGGAAGAACTAAAAAATTTTTGGGAGAGAACAACGATTCTGCCAGTAAGCTAATTGTTTGGGATACTGCCAAGGCTTATTTAAGAGGATTGCTGTTTAAAAAAGTGAATTATTGGAAAAAAAAGTACTAGAGAAAGAGGTAATGCACTGGAAAAAAAAGTACAAGAAGCAAGATCAACATGTATAATTTACCCTACTGAGTATAATAGGAAAGTATGGGAGGAAGAACAGGAAAAGTTAAAGGTACATCAAATGGATAAAAGTAGGAAAGAATTACTATTTCAAGGGATCCGCTTAGCCTCAGAGGGAGAAAAGGTCGGTAAAATTCTGGCAAGTATAGTAAGGAATCAAAGAGGGAAATCCTGGATAGGGACGATTAAAGATAAAACAGGTGAAATAATTAGTACACCGGAAGGAATTAAAGAAGTCTTTCTGGAATATTTGCAGGAATTATATAAGTCTAGGGTACAATACCCAAAACAAGATTTGGACCTATATCTAGACCAGATTCCTTTCAGAGAGATATCCCAGGCCCAAAAAGAATATTTAGAAAAAGAAATATCGATGGCAGAAATAAATGAGGTTTTGGGGAAGGTAAAATCGGAAAAAGCACCAGGATGTGATGGGCTTCCTTTTGAAATATACAAAACCTTCTCTCAGGTGTTAGTACCAGAACTAAAAATAACACTGAATGAGGCCCAAAAAATAGGTGAGCTACCGGATTCCATGAAAGAGGCAATTATCACACTAATCCCAAAAAAGGGTAAAGAACAACTAGACCCCGGATCATATAGGCCAATATCTCTCTTGAATACGGATGTCAAAATTTTGGCAAAGGTCCTGGCCGATAGGCTATCGAAGGTGATTAAAGTTGTAATAAATGAAGATCAGACAGGTTTTATACCCAATAGAACGATATATACAAACATAAGAAGGTTGTTCCTAAATATCGAAGCCAATAGATTAGAAGCGGGGGAGAAAGATATACTTTCACTAGATGCTCAAAAGGCATTTGACTGTATTGAATGGGAGTATTTGTGGGCAGTATTAAAAAGGGTTGGTATAGGGGAGGGATTTATAAGATGGATCCAGCTAATATATCATAATCCAAGGGCTAGAGTGACGGTGGATGGGAGCTTGTCCCTGCCATTTGCCCTCCATCAGGGCACTAGGCAAGGATGCCCTCTCTCCCCATTACTATTTGCTATTGCGATTGAGCCCCTGGCAAGCATAATAGGAAACGACAGGGAGATCAAAGGTTTTCAATATGTGGGAGGAGAAGAAAAACTGTTAATGTATGCGGACGATATCTTATTATTTATGCACAATACTGGGGATCAGTTTAACAGAGTTATAGACATAATAGATACGTTTGGTTCTTTTTCAGGATTAAATATTAATTGGGGGAAACCACATATGTTGATATTAGGAGACATACAATCACAGGGAGACTTAAGGGTGCATGTGCTTGAAAAACACGAGAACTTTAAATATTTAGGTATACAAATCTCTGGAAATATAGAAGAATATGAAAAATTAAATGTACTCCCCCTACTAAAAGAACTCAGAACCAAAATACATATATGGAGATGATTACCAATGTCAATACAGGGCCGGGTAAATCTGGTGAAAATGGTTTTCCTCCCTAAAATACTCTATGTCCTTCAAAATGCCCCATTAAGGCTACCGCAGAATATTTTTAAGTTATTCGATAGCCTAATGGGGGATTTTCTCTGGAAAGGTGCTATTCCTAGGATAAAGAAAGAGGTACTTCAGCTCCCAGTGAGAGAGGGTGGATTAGCTGTTCCGAATTGGTTTTTCTATGATTTAATAACACAATATGGCCATATAAAATGTAGTTTAAATGGTTTAGTGGGCAGGCAGGTAGTAAATAGATTGGGTTGGAAAGAGGAATGGAATCACTTAGAGGTGTTGGAATCTGGTACACTGGGGAAAAATAATACAGGAAATAGAATACTAAATTTATTAGACTATATATGGGTGGAAATTAAAAAAATATTACAGATTAAAGGGTTTCTGCATTATACACCTTTTTGGAAAAACTTCAATCTCAAGGAACTGAAAACGATTAAGATGTATATAGACTGGGAAAAAAAAAGGATGAAATACTTAGGCCAGATAATTGAACAGGACAAACTGAAAGACTTTAATACACTGGTCAGAGAGTTTGGGATTCCCCAAAAGGACATGTATAAATATTTTCAGCTTAGGAATGCGTTGTGGACAGTGGGGCAGGATGATAAATATAGAAGGGAAAAATCAGATAGATTGTATAAATTTACCAACGAGGGTGAAAGAGGAGGAATAACTGCAAAAAGATACAGAATTTTGATGGAGGGTAAGAAAAAACGGATTACAATACTTGCCAGGAAAAAATGGGAAAAGGATTTACAATTTTTTTCGGAAGAGAAATGGGAAGATGCTCTTAGAAGTTATGCTGGGGTTTCTGATAGGGGTTCACATAAGATTTCACAGTTTTTCATAGATTACATCGATCTCCATGGATGCTGAAAAGAATGGGTGTGAGAGACTCAGACAAGTGCCTAAAATGTAAGGGAGAGAACTCAGATTTAATACACTGTTTCTGGAGATGTCCCAAACTGTTTAGATATTGGACAGAAATAGCAGAGACCGTATATTTAACTTTAAAGGTCCAAATATCTGAAGATCCAGTAACTTGTATATTAGGGGCAACTGAACACCTGAAGTTAAATAAAAATATACGAATGGTCCTGGCTAAGGTATTATTCCAAGCTAGACTCCTTATACTTAAGAAATGGGTAAAAGTAGATCCTCCGACAGCAGGACAGTGGAGAAAAGCAGTTGACAATCTGATTAAAGAAGAACGGGTGATGGAGGGATATAGCAAAAAATTACAAAATGTTGATGAACTATGGAAAAAATTGTTACTTTAGGGCTGGATAGTTTAGTTTTTTTTTTTTTTTTTTTGCGTCCCCCTCCCCCCCTAAGGGGGGTGGGTGGGTAAAAGGGGATTGAAAATATTTTTTTTTTTTTTTTAAGTATAGAAAAACTAAACGTTTTTTGATACACTTGAAATTGTAATTTATTGTCAATATGGAACTCACTATTGTCAAGTTGATATGTTTGGGGTACAAATGTATATGTGCTTATGAAATAGAAATAAAAAGATTTATAAAAAACAAACAAACAAACAAACAAAAAAAAAGAATGCAGGCTACAGACACAGAAATACAGTTGGGAGAATGGGGAGCAGGGATGCTCCTGCAGGACTTGGGTAGGGGATAGGTGGTCAATGCAAGGATTAATACCCTGCAAGTGTATGCTGGGGTTCAAGGGAATAGTAGGGGTTAATAGTGGGGAGGATCAGGGAGAGGGATGGTTGGGATGGTGGTGAGGGTAGATAGGGGTATGGGGTGGACCGTTGGTGGGATAGGGGTATGAGGAAAATAAGGGTAAATCGTTGGTGGGATAGTGGCAGGGGTTAATCAGGGGAAATAGGGGTTAATCAGGGGAGATCGTTGGTGGGATAGTGGTAGGGGTTATCGTTGGTGGGATAGCGGTAGAGATTAATCAAAGATACTCAGCGCTTGTTGCTCGTTCATCTAGCGGGTGATCCTCTTCAGGCGGGGGGGGATGGGGGGGCAGCTTGGCTCTCTCCAGTGCTGGCGCCACCATCAGGGACACGTGGGCCGGCGCAGTGAGATGACGTTACTGCGCCAGCCCTCGCGTCCCCGGATGAGCGCGGCCCCGACGCGCCACTTGCTAACAGGTGGTAGAAGCCTTTGATCTCCCGCCTGTAGCACTTTGCATTCCGGGCAGCGTGATGGTAATCGCGCTGCCGGAATGCGCATAATAGAAGGAGGGTAGTTTTCTCCCTTCCTTCTATGATGCATAATTATCTCCAGCAGCGCTGGAGATAATTAAAACAAAGGACTCAGATTCTGTTGAATCTGAGTTCTTTGTAGTCATCAGGACAACCGGACCTTTGTCTGGTCATTCTGATGCAATCAACCAGATTGCATCAGTGTGAATGCTTGGGGCACATTCACACCGATGCACCTGGTTTAAGGTACATGTATTGGGGCCTATGGGTATGGGGGGGTACTATATGGAGACACATGAGGGGGCATACATCATATAAGGGGGGCACATATCATATAAGGGGGCACATATCATATATATAAACCAGGGACCACATATTTCCCACAGGGGCCACAATGAGCCCCTGTGGGCCACCAAGGGCAGATGTGCGCAGATGCTCGGCACATCTGCGCACATCCTCCTATAATGTGGTAGTCAACGCATGCATATATATCATACATGCATGCACGTGTTTGCATGCAGATATGTATATATATGCATATGTCTCAACCCTTCCTCAACAGAGACACAGAGCATAATGTATTAGCATACAGGAGTATGCTATTACATTTTAAGTGTAATATCATTTTGTAAGTAATTCCTTAATGGGATTTTTTTTTAAATGTAAGAAAAAATTAATTAACAAAAAATAAATTAAAAAAAGCTCACCAAAAAGGGATTATTTCACATAAAATTAATTTTATTGTGCATGCTACTAGGTGTTACAGTGACATATGAACACTTAATCTAGACCAGGGGTGCACAACGTTTCCTGGTTGGGGGCCACATTGCCAGACTGAACCAATGATAAGGGCCGCAATTAAAATTTAAAGGTGTATTAACAACTGAAATATTGTACTTATGGCATATTGAACACACATTATATACCATTAATGTCTAGTTACACTTCCAGGACTCCCATCTAATGGGAGAAATACATGAAAAATACATGTGAGCAGCCACAAGACATAGGCATACATGTCTGTTACCAGATGGTTGGGGCCGCACAGAATGGTATCAAGGGCCGCATGTGGCCCCCGAGCCGCAGGTTGTGCACCCCTGATCTAGACTAATGAAGTGTCCTTGATTGAACTTGTATTGTTTTTAGCATTTAAAGGTGTGGATCTTGACTGTTAACACTAATGTTCCGGTGTTTACAGTCTGATCCTCTAACCGTCTCTTTAAAGACCATAAGTCAAAGAACTTCCACTATGAGACATTCTTACAGAAAATGATGGATGAAACGCTAAGCGCCAAGACTTGTTATTATTTTATTAAGCATCTCACAGTCACAGTACATTCGGAAAGTCTTCAGACTCTTTCACTTTTTCACATTTTGTTATGTTGTGGCCTTCTGCTAAAATAAAGGAAAGTTCAAATTAATTTCTTCCATCAATCTGCACTCAATACCCCATAATGAAAAAATTGTAACAGAATGTTAGAAATCTTAAAATCCTGCATTGACATAAGTATTCAGACCCTTTACTTAAGACTTAGTTGATGCCCATTGGGCAGAGATTACAGCCTCCAGTCTTCTTGGGTATGATGCCACAAGGTTTGCACACTTGGATTTGGGGATTTTCTGGCATTCTTCCCTGCAGATACTCTCAACCTCTGTCAGGTTGGATGAGGACCACTAGTAGACAGCCATTTTCAGATCTCTCCAGAGATGTTCATTTGGGTTCAAGTCAGGACTCTGGCTGGGCCACACAAGGACATTCACAGAGGTGTTGGAATCTGGTACACTGGGGAAAAATAATACAGGAAATAGAATACTAAATTTATTAGACTATATATGGGTGGAAATTAAAAAAATATTACAGATTAAAGGGTTTCTGCATAATACACCTTTTTGGAAAAACTTCAATCTCAAGGAACTGAAAACGATTAAGATGTATATAGACTGGGAAAAAAAGGGATGAAATACTTAGGCCAGATAATTGAACAGGACAAACTGAAAGACTTTAATACACTGGTCAGAGAGTTTGGGATTCCCCAAAAGGACATGTATAAATATTTTCAGCTTAGGAATGCGTTGTGGACAGTGGGGCAGGATGATAAATATAGAAGGGAAAAATCAGATAGATTGTATAAATTTACCAACGAGGGTGAAAGAGGAGGAATAACTGCAAAAAGATACAGAATTTTGATGGAGGGTAAGAAAAAACGGATTACAATACTTGCCAGGAAAAAATGGGAAAAGGATTTACAATTTTTTTCGGAAGAGAAATGGGAAGATGCTCTTAGAAGTTATGCTGGGGTTTCTGATAGGGGTTCACATAAGATTTCACAGTTTTTCATAGATTACATCGATCTCCATGGATGTTGAAAAGAATGGGTGTGAGAGACTCAGACAAGTGCCTAAAATGTAAGGGAGAGAACGCAGATTTAATACACTGTTTCTGGAGATGTCCCAAACTGTTTAGATATTGGACAGAAATAGCAGAGACCGTATATTTAACTTTAAAGGTCCAAATATCTGAAGATCCAGTAACTTGTATATTAGGGGCAACTGAACACCTGAAGTTAAATAAAAATATACGAATGGTCCTGGCTAAGGTATTATTCCAAGCTAGACTCCTTATACTTAAGAAATGGGTAAAAGTAGATCCTCCGACAGCAGGACAGTGGAGAAAAGCAGTTGACAATCTGATTAAAGAAGAACGAGTGATGGAGGGACCTAGCAAAAAATTACAAAATGTTGATGAACTATGGAAAAAATGGTTACTTTAGGGCTGGATATTTTTTTTTTTTTTTTTTTTTTTTTTTTTTGTGTCCCCCTCCCCCCCTAAGGGGGGTGGGTGGGTAAAAGGGGATTGAAAATATTTTTTTTTTTTTAAGTATAGAAAAACTAACCGTTTTTTGATACACTTGAAATTGTAATTTATTGTTAATATGGAACTTACTATTGTCAAGTTGATATGTTTGGGGTACAAATGTATATGTGCTTATGAAATAGAAATAAAAAGATTTATAAAAAAAAAAAAAAAAAAAGAATGCAGGCCACAGACACAGAAATACAGTTGGGAGAATGGGGAGCAGGGATGCTCCTGCAGGACTTGGGTAGGGGATAGGCGGTCAATGCAAGGATTAATACCCTGCAAGGTATATGGTGGGGTACAAGGGAATAGTAGGGGTTAATAGTGGGGAGGATCAGGGAGAGGGATGGTTGGGATGGTGGTGAGGGTAGATAGGGGTATGGGGTGGACCGTTGGTGGGATAGGGGTATGAGGAAAATAAGGGTAAATCGTTGGTGGGATAGTGGCAGGGGTTAATCAGGGGAAATAGGGGTTAATCAGGGGAGATCGTTGGTGGGATAGTGGTAAATCGTTGTAGGGGTTAATCAGTAGAAATCGTTGGTGGGATAGTGGTAGGGGTTATCGTTGGTGGGATAGCGGTAGAGATTAATTAAAGATACTCAGCGCTTGTTGCTCGTTCGTCTAGCGGGTGATCCTCTTCAGGCGGGGGGGGGGGGGGGCAGCTTGGCTCTCTCCAGTGTTGGCGCCACCATCAGGGACACGTGGGCCGGCGCAGTGAGATGATGTTACTGCGTCCCCAGATGAGCGCGGCCCCGACGCGCCACTTGCTAACAGGCGGTAGAAGCCTTTGATCTCCCGCCTGTAGCACTTTGCATTCCGGGCAGCGTGATGGTAATCGCGCTGCCGGAATGCGCATAATAGAAGGAGGGTAGTTTTCTCCCTTCCTTCTATCATGCATAATTATCTCCACCGCTGCTGGAGATAATTAAAACAAAGGACTCAGATTCTGTTGAATCTGAGTTCTTTGTAGTCATCAGGACGACCGGACCTTTGTCTGGTCATTCTGATGCAATCAACCAGATTGCATCAGTGTGAATGCTTGGGGCACATTCACACCGATGCACCTGGTTTCAGGTACATGTATTGGGGCCTATGGGTATGGGGGGGTACTATAAGGAGACACATGAGGGGGCATACATCATATAAGGGGGGCACATATCATATAAGGGGGCACATATCATATATATAAACCAGGGACCACATATTTCCCACAGGGGCCACAATGAGCCCCTGTGGGCCACCAAGGGCAGATGTGCGCAGATGCTCGGCACATCTGCGCACATCCTCCTATAATGTGGTAGTCAATGCATGCATATATATCATACATGCATGCACGTGTTTGTATGCAGATATGTATATATATGCATATGTCTCAACCCTTCCTCAACAGAGACAAAGAGCATAATGTATTAGCATACAGGAGTATGCTATTACATTTTAAGTGTAATATAATTTTGTAAGTAATTCCTTAATGGGATTTTTTTTTTAAATGTAAGAAAAAATTAATTAACAAAAAATAAATTTAAAAAAGCTCACCAAAAAGGGATTATTTCACATAAAATTAATTTTATTGTGCATGCTACTAGGTGTTACAGTGACATATGAACACTTAATCTAGACTAATGAAGTGTCCTTGATTGAACTTGTATTGTTTTTAGCATTTAAAGGTGTGGATCTTGACTGTTAACACTAATGTTCCGGTGTTTACAGTCTGATCCTCTAACCGTCTCTTTAAAGACCATAAGTCAAAGAACTTCCACTATGAGACATTCTTACAGAAAATGATGGATGAAACGCTAAGCGCCAAGACTTGTTATTAAGCATCTCACAGTCACAGTACATTCGGAAAGTCTTCAGACTCTTTCACTTTTTCACATTTTATTATGTTGTGGCCTTGTGCTAAAATAAAGGAAAGTTCAAATTAATTTCTTCCATCAATCTGCACTCAATACCCTATAATGAAAAAAATTGTAACAGAATGTTAGAAATCTTAAAATCCTGCATTGACATAAGTATTCAGACCCTTTACTTAAGACTTAGTTGATGCCCATTGGGCATAGATTACAGCCTCCAGTCTTCTTGGGTATGATGCCACAAGGTTTGCACACTTGGATTTGGGGATTTTCTGGCATTCTTCCCTGCAGATACTCTCAACCTCTGTCAGGTTGGATGAGGACCACTAGTAGACAGCCATTTTCAGATCTCTCCAGAGATGTTCATTTGGGTTCAAGTCAGGACTCTGGCTGGGCCACACAAGGACATTCACAGAGTGTCACGACTGAGGATGGGGGAAACACTCAGCTGTGTGATGCCAGAAGATGTATGGTCGCTGCTCGACCAGGATAACAGAATTAGGGAGCAGGTCACCTCCTTTTGCGTCCCTAACACTGACCCTGACTCCTAGCCGTATGAGCCAACCCTGATAGTAGGAGGGCTCATACACCGCACGGAGGAACAGGAGTCTCACTGGCCAAGCTGCAAGGAGAAGGGGTACATAAACAGACATATGGATATGGCAGGTGAACTACTCTAGTTCAAACCTACCTGCCACAGCCTTGCTGACTGGATCCCGTGCTCACAAGCTGATGTCCACACTATACATAAATGGACACAGCCTACACACATACACACACAAGGACCCAGATCCATAGCTGCATTAAACATGAAAAGGAAAACAACATCAACTTAACATCACATATAAACATCTATGACCACAGGGGTGGCCCTCACTGGCAGATGGTAAAAGACCAGGAGGATGACTCCAGCTTACAAACAATGCTGGAGTACCCCTCAGACTTCTGATCCTAACTGAGGCTAAATAGCCCATGTAGCCACACCCACACACAGACACACCCAGTGTTCACACAAAGAAGGTAAGGGAAGACAGCCACTTAAAGGGGAAGTGTACTCATACATAAAACCCCATGCACACCAAAACAACAAAAGTGCACACATACAAAGACAGGTTGCCTGGTGCAACCGCATACACTTTACAGCAAGCTGCCTAGCACCAGCTCAGGCTGCTATACTGCCACATACATTATGTTGCCAGCAGCAACCACAGGTGAGGCAACATACTACAGCCCTCCCCTGTGATTGACAACAAGACGAGACTGCAGGCAACTGCATGCGGTTCCAGGAGTCACGACCATGACCATGGTCGTGACACAGAGTTATCCCTAAGCCACTCCTGTGTTGTCTTGGCTGTGTGCTTAAGGTAATTATCTTGTTGGAAGGTAAACCTTCAGCCCAGTCTGAGGTCCAGAGCACTCTGGACCAGGTTTTCATTAAGAATCTTTGCTCCATTCAGCTTTCCCTCAACCCTGACGAGTCTCCTACTAAAAACACTCCCGTAGCATGATGATGCCACCACCATGCATCACTGTAGGGATAATATTAGGCAGGTTATAAGCAGTGTCTAGTTTCCTTCAAACATGATGCTTAGAATTGAGGGCAAAGAGTTCAATCTTGGTTTCATAAGACCAGAAAATCTTGTTTCTCACAGTCTGAGAGTCCTTTAGGTTCTTTTTTGAAAACTTTCATGTGTCTTTTACTGAGGAGAGACTTTCTGTCTGGCCACTCTGCCATAAATCCCAGATTGGGGGAGTGCCACAGTGATGGTTCACTTTATGGAAGTTTCTCCTATCTGCACACAGTATTTTTGGAGCTCAGCCAGAGTGACCAAGGCCCTTTCCTCCAATTACTTAAGGGCCCTTTAGACGGGACAATTCAGCAGGCGATTGTCGAGAAGGAAGTGTTCCTTCCTGACAATCGTCAGTGGAAGAGACCACTGCATTTACATGCAGCTATCTCGTGTAAAGGGCCCTTTAGTTTGGTGGGGTGGCCAACTCTAAGAAGAGTCCACGTTGTTCCAGACGTCTTACATTTAAGAATTACGGAGGCCTGCCTGACCTTCGCCTCTACTATAAAGCTATAGAATTAAAAAGGTTGCTTCAACTGTGTGTCCCAAAATATAGGACCTTAGGCTTGAATTAGCAATTTTATCAGACAGACAAGATGCAGTGTCCTGAAACACACTGCTTAATACTGTGATCGTGTTTCATGTAAATTGTGCTTGTATAGGAGTTCCAATAAAGTTGCATAGGGAGGTGTAGGTTCTAACAAGCCTCCCAGGGCTAACTCCGCCCTGCACACAGTACATAGGAGAGGGAGAAGAAGGTCAGTGTGTGTGATGTCTGACCTCAGCAACCATTTTGGAGAGTTATTCAAACTCCATAGTTAGTTCCATGTAACCAGCCCATAGAGGGGAAAGATTAAAATGGAACCAGGCAACTCGGAGAGGGAATGAGAATGTTGGCAAAGGAAGGTAACTGTTGTTTATCGGCTCTAGTCTCCTTTGCTTTAGATGGAGAGATTCTAAGCTGCAAGCTACCCACCATAACCAAGGACAGAAAGGCCATCTGTCAGAACATAGTATTCTTAGAGAGGATATAGAAGTATATGACTATACAGTACAGCAGAGATAGTACATCCCTCCAGCCTGGAGAAACAAGGGAGAAAGATTGATTGTCATAAGAAAACTGCTCCTTATGCAACTTCTGGGAACTAATCTGAATCACTGTAAAAGCTGCCTTGCTGTAAATTACTTTTGGGATTTTGTTAAGAAACTTGGTATCCTTATTCTACATCATCTCCTAATTGCACCTTATGGTGCTGGCATCACGAACACAGGGGCCTAGCCACCAAAGTACCTATACCATCAAGGGCACCTCAACTTCCATCTGGCTGGTGATCCCTGCAATAGAGAGTGACCCGGAGGATTTAGTGCTGTCTTCCCCATCACTGTACGCCGGCCAAGGGATGCTAACCGTGAGTAAATAAACTACTACTACCCCCATCGGCCCACCGTAGCCTTACGTGTTGACCCTGCGGACCCGGGCGCTGCTGTAAATACGCAGGGCTATGGAGTCTTGCTGATCCATTGGCAGCCACAAATGGCCTTACTAAGGGAATATACTTAAATATATGCTCCATACATCCAGAAACCCCCCTTTTTTTTCTAGTCCCCCAAAGAGCCTGCCAGCAGCACTCATTCCCTTCTTGCTACAGCCATCCACTTCTTTCTCACACACCCCTCACTTTTGTAAACTTTTGAAAGATATTACTGTCTCCTCACTTATGACAGACATCAAATCTAAAGAGGACATACCCCCCCTTTTGCTCTCAAATTATTAGAGATGTAACTTTTTAGCCAGACAAGAACCCCTCTCCTCTCAGCGGCAGCATCTCCAGCGAATCCTTTATTGGACATCCAATAAAGGATTCACTGGAAATGCTGCCGCTACCTATCTTCATTTACTAAACGGTCGACTGCTGAGGATCTGTGGTCGTGGCTCGGCTGTTGCATTACCGGTGTAGCCATTTTTGTCCATGGGTGCTGCTCTACAAACACTTTTGTCTACTATCCTCTGGATAGGTCATCAGTATCTGATCAGTGGGGGTCCAACATCTGAGACCCCCGCCGGTCAGCTGATTGAGACGTCACATTCATCGGTCACATGGCACTGTGCCAGCTCATAACCATTGAAGTGAATGGGGCTGAGCTGCAATACCAAGCACAGCCACTATACTATCTACAGCGCTGTGTTTGGTGAGCTGAGAGAGGGCCATGGAGCTACTGCAAATGTCTGTGCCTTCTAAAATAGCTGATAGGCTGGGATCTCGGGTGTTGGACCCTCATCAATCAGATACTGATGACCTATCCCCTTAAATTCAGACCCCAAAACCCTTGATAAGTTGAAAAAACTGAGACCAAGAGAAAAAAAGAAAATGATTGAGTTCAGACCAGGCCCCACAATATACAGTACTTTGGGTACTTTCACACTAGCGTTTTTCTTTTCCGGCATAGAGTTCCGTCCTAGGGGCTCAATACTGACAAATAACTGATCAGTTTTATCCCCATGCATTCTGAATGGAGAAAAATCCGTTCAGGATGCATCAGGATGTCTTCAGTTCAGTCATTTTGACTGATCAGGCAAAAGATAAAACCGTAGCATGCTACGGTTTTATCTCAGGCGAAAAAAACTGAAGACTTGCCGGAATTTTTCCCCATAGGAATGTATCAGTGGCCAGATCCGCCCTTCCGGTAAAGATGTGAAAAAAAGATGCAAGACGGATCCGTCTGTCCGCATGACAAGCGGAGAGACGGATCCGTTCTTGCAATGAATTTGTGAGACGGATCCGCATCCAGATGAGTCTCACAAATGCTTTCAGTCACATCCAGATCAGCGGATCCGGCGGGCAGTTCCGTCGTCGGAATCACACTGCTGCAAGTGTGAAAATAGCCTTATCTTCCTCATGCCCAGTATCTTCTTCAGCTTCATTGACCACAGCATACTGATCCTGGAGCTAAAGAGGAGCATGAGAGTGAGGATAATACATTTCATAGGTCATTATCCGGCCCACTAAGAAAAGAAAAATGGCCCAGTTGTTTAAGGTCGATCCTTAGCCTCCTTCCCCTCTGGAACCACCACTGCTCCATATAGCAAAATGAACTGATCTGTAGTGGTGTAGTCATGGTAGGAGGAAGCCCGAAACTGAACTGATTCCTTTGCTTGATGACAGACTATCATAGGAACTATCTGTAGTTACCACTGCCAGGTCCTCAGTGCATACAAAATTATACACTGGCTTTATAAGTACAATTTGCCAATGGCTCCCCCTTGTGGTGGCTTCATGTATTAGGTAATTTAAAGGGAACCTGTCATGGGGAGTTTGTGTATAGAGCTGAGGCCATGGGTTGCTAGATGGCCGCTAGCACATCCGTTATACCCAGCTCCAGTGGCTTCCGATGGTCCTTATTTACAGGCTACCAGCAAGTATGTGCTTTATCGGCAATTATTAGTCTTAGTATTTATGTGCTGTGCTTACTGGTATCACACTGGTGAAATTTATGAGCACGTAATTCTGGACCTAAACAAAGAATAGTGAACATACACATAAGGTGTAGTATATTTGGAGGGCAGTCTATAGGCTCTGTACAATCCTAGTGGTTGGACATGCAATGAATAGAGCTATGAACCAACTGAAATGTCCTCTGAGCAAATAAATGTTCTCTATGCTGGATATTACAGTTTGTACAGTAGATCTGATATAGCATGCTGTGATTAGATATAGCAGAATGCAAAGTTGTTGCGTGCTAGATGGGGGGCTTGGTAACAACATTTGCAGCAGGACCCATTTGCTTCAAATTATGCCTTTAAACCCACCTACACATAGCTTAAAAGGATTATCCTACAGTGAAACATTACATTTCACGGTTAGATGTTTCCAAACATAACAATTATTCCATTTGAATCAGTAAAAATGCCCCTGATTGATATTGCTGTTACATATTTGTTATGGCGCCTCCTGGTGTCAATTTCCTCTCAGAATTTCCACCTAATATGTTCAGTGCTGGAGAGAAGAATCTGATTCTAGAGAGAGTGTTGGTCTGCACGATATCAGGAATTACTCCGCCGCCCATGTACAAGAGGATCTGGGCAGTGGGGCCGAGCTACTGAGCATTTGTGACCACTGGCTGTGGATATGTTTGGTGGACATTCTGAGAGGGAAATAAAAGAACAGCATAACAAGTATTTAACACCAATCTTTAGATACGAGAGCATAAAAAAAAAAAAAGATTCTCAACGAATAGACCGTTTAAAGGAAATGTGTCATCCGAAAAGGATCTACTATTTAATTTAAGTTTTTGTGTTTAAAATTGTTTTATTTTGTTTTTTGTTTTTTAGAATTTGTGGTGATATTTTAGTATATATATATATATATATATATATATATATATATGTTAATAATATGCTGGGCAGGACAGCAAACAAGGTAGAAAACGGAGTGCAAGCGGCTGCGGAAGCGATGCAACATCCAGGTAATAATAAAAATGAAAATTTCACCGCACTTCCAAAGATAAGTAGTGTGTTTATTATATCAGACGCGTCTGGTGTAATAAACACACTACTTATCTTTGGAAGTGCCGTGGAATTTTCATATATATATATTTAAAAGGATGAGGCAGCACTCCAGGTACAAAGTAAAAAAAAATTGGTGGATCTTTTTATTCCCCTCCCCAAATAGATCCACCACTTTTTTTCACTTTATACCTGGAGTGCTGCCTCATCCTTTTGACCTTGGTCTTGTGCTGCTGTGTATATATATATATATATATATATATATATATATACATACATTACAAGTGAAACTCAAAAAATTTGAATCTCGTGCAAAAGTCCATTTATTTCAGTAATGCAAATTAAAAGAAATTGCATAAATGCAGCTTAAAATTAGAATTTTGTGAAAAGGTTCAATATTCTAGGCTCAAAGTGTCACACTCTAGTCAGCTAATTAGTCCATACCCCCTGAGCAAAGGGGACCTCAAAATTGTGACTTTGGGGTTTCATAAGCTGTAAGCCATAATCATCCAAATTATAACAAATAAAGGCTTGAAATATCTCGCTTTGCATGTAATGAGTCTCATCTGTTAGTTTCACCTTTTAGGTTGCATTACTGAAATAAATGAACTTTGCATGATATTCAAATTTTTCGAGTTTTACCTGTATATACAATATATATATATATATATATATATATATATATATATATATACACACATAAAAATTCAGCACTTTAGGCCACTAGGCCTAAAATATTTCAAGATTTTCTTTCTATTTATAGATGGGCCATAGACACAATTGATGCTTCTATGGTTCCTAGGCATGTTGTGTGACCCGTGTATAGGTCAGTGTACAGGGAGGGGGAGTAGATGAGCTGTGAACTGTGTGCGGTGGATTCTGTTATCTATACAGAGGTTATATCTGTCATTGTAATTCTGCCTATGATGATATTGAGATAACTGCTGAAAAGTGATGTGTACAGAACATAAAGTATTGAAATATTATTAGGCTAAGTGTGAATATTGCAGGATTTGAGGAATGTTTTTTTTTTTATTATTTTAGATAATGACCTGGAAAACTGAAATAATATATTTTTTAAATTCTAAAAACAAATATGTGTAACATAAAAATGTGATTTAAACAATAGGTCATTTTCTGATGAACACTTTCCCTTTAAATACTCTGTGCTGCTGGTTAGATTCTAAAGCCCTATTTTTTATCATTTTTCTCAAAAACCTACCCACTTTTTTTTAATCTTGTTTGCCCGGCACCGAAGACAAGCTGCAATATGTGTTTTGGCGGTAGCTGAACTGAGCTGAAGCGCTTCCATATCAAGAACAAACAGCGGCCCTCGCTTGCCAAGATCGCGTCTGTATGAGAGGAGACGAGTCACACACAGGCAGCAGTGTATTTGGTAAACATGGATTTCCAGCATTCTGTTATTTATGATCCACCGGCGGAATAAAACCGTACAGCGGGAGTTCATGGCGCTGCTTGGGAGGTTGTGGTGGTTCACACAGTGCCCTCAGCGAAGAACAATTGTGTTTACTACAGAAGCCGAGCATAAATCTCTCCGTTACCTCTCGGCCAGGAAATTACTAAGTGCATTTCTTCCCTAACATTTTCTGCTTGTTGTCAAAACATACTTTATTACCGAGACTCCCAGACTGTTATCACTGTGCGGAGCTTTCCACCATAACAGGTACACAAAAAAAGTTTATTGACTTACCATATTACTTGACACGCCATTCCTGCTGAGATAAATGACTTAAAGGCGTTGTCCAGGTTGTTTCAAAATTTGCCCCATGGTAGTAAAATAATCAGTGTATACTCAAGTTTCTCCCCCGCTACACTGCAGCCATGGTTCTCCCCCTGGTGTTTGTATACAAAGCTGCAGAAACGACTTAGCGGTGTAGGGCAGGCGACCACTGCAGCCAGTCACAAGCCTCAGCAGTCTTGTGCCACATATGCTACTGAGGCCAGTGAGAAATTGGTGAGTATACTATGATTTTTTATTATTTTACAGCATTTACTGGCATGGAGAAAATGTTTAAGTAGCCCCTTGAAAAAGCACCTGTCACCAGGATCGACCCTATTATGCCAGGTATTTCATCTGTCAGGGTTAATCTCTTTGAATAAAAGGAAACCTGTTTTTGCAATGTTCTGGAGAACAAAGGGGGACATTTATCAAGACCAGCACTTTCATCAAGGAGGATGCACAAAATTTATGAAGAGGCGCACGTCTCTCATAGATTTGCCTCATCTTCTCACTGGCCATGTGACAGACTAAAATATATGGCAGGCTCCTAGCTGTCGTAGATTCCTGTCTTAATTCATGATTGCAGATAAATGTGCTGAGCCTGCCGGCCCTGCCCCCTCCCACCCTCGCCATGCTTCCATTTCAGAAGGGGTGAGAAGGGGAAAAGTCACACATTTTTCCTAAAAAATAGTGTGTACAAAAATGTGCTACTTTTTACACCACAATAGTGGCATAAATACCATAACACATATCCATCAAAGACTTTTATTCTCTATGCAAATAACGGCCTCAGTGCACCCAGTGGCGTGGCCAGCACTGGAAAGCTGAGGCGCACTGAGACCCTCATTTGCATAAATAATAAAAGTCTCTTTTTTTCTTAGGAACTACGCAAACCACTTCCAGGTACATCATTTTAATTAGCAGGATCAGCCCTTGCATGCAGTATACAGTACATGCAGTAACGGGTTGATCCTGCTGGCATGTGCTAACCCCACACATGCACAACTAACCAAGGCCTCTTTCACACTTGTGGTCCGGATCCGGCGTGTACTCCACTTGCCGGAATTACACGCCGGATCCGGAAAAATGCAAGTGTACTGAAAGCATTTGAAGACGGATCCATCTTCAAAATGCTTTCAGTGTTACTATGGCAGCCAGGACGCTATTAAAGTCCTGGTTGCCACAGTAGTAGTGGGGAGCAGGGGAGCAGTATACTTACAGTCCGGGCGGCTCCCCGGGGCGCTCCAGAGTGACATCAGAGCGCTCCATGCGCATGGATGACGTGCCATGCGATCACGTCATCCATGCGCCTGGGGCGCCCTGACATCACTCTGGAGCGCCCCGGGAGCCGCACGGACGGTAAGTATGCTGCTCCCCCGCTCCCCGCTACACTTTACCATGGCTGCAAGGACTTTAGCGTCCGGCAGCCATGGTAACCACTCTAAAAAAGCTAAACGTTGTATCCGGCAATGCGCCGAAACGACGTTTAGCTTAAGGCCGGATCAATGCCTTTCAATTGGCATTCATTCCGGATCTGGCCTTGCGGTAAGTCTTCAGTTTTTTTGGCCGGAGCAAAAAGCGCAGCATGCTGCAGTACTTTCTCCGGCCAAAAAACGTTCCGTTACGGAACTGAAGACATCCTGATGCATCCTGAATGGATTTCTCTCCATTCAGAATGCATTAGGATAATCCTGATCAGGATTCTTCCGGCATAGAGCCCCGACGACGGAACTCTATGCCGGAAGACAATAACGCAGATGTGAAAGAGCCCTAAGGTTTCCTTTATCTGATTTAGAAAAAAAATATTTTCAAATACCCTGTTAGGGCATTCTGAGTTAGTGAATAGAAGGAGGTTCAGGTTTAGTATCTCCATCCATGAGCAGGAGAAGATACAGAAATCATCTCTTTTCTCTCTGGAAGACCCACCATGTCCCAGCATTACACCGAGTGGGCACCATGCAATGCTTTATTTCACTTGTGGAGGAACGGTAGCAGAACTGAACATTTGCTGCCCGGTTATAACTAACTGCTAGAGTGTCCTGCAGCGGGATACTGTCCTTATGGTTCTTAGGGGACTTGCTAACATAAAGTGACTGTTAGCCACCGCTTTACCCTTGTAACATCTCATCCCAGTTTAGAGCTGGCTATTTCAGAAGAACTAAAACCTGGGTGGAACCCTAGTGTAAGTAAGTAATCATTTATAATGAGTCAGGACTGATGTGCTATAGCTCAGTGCAAGCAACGGGCACTACACCTCTCAGCATGCCTTTCACTGCTAAGCACTGGGGACATAAACTATGAAGGCAGATGAGGATAAATCTGATAATGAAGCCTCCTCACTGATTATGGCTAATGTTATCAGTAGTGAAATAGTAACTGGATATGGATGGATCCATAGGTATCGATATCTAAAAGATTTTCGTGGGAAGAACATTTTTGACATTCCAGTCTCTGGACTAATATATGATATAAAGGGACTGACAAGAAACACAAAACGGCATTAAAAACAGTAACTTATTCTTCCTTATGTACAGTATGAGGCAAAACTATGTCCAGAAGTGGACAATCACTTCACGTTTAACGGGACAATAAATAAATAAATATAAGTCCCCATACACATAGTGTATAGACGGGTGAACCCATCGAGAATGGTGGGTCTGGATAAAAATCTAATGTGTTTGGGGAGCTCCCAACTCTCCCGACAATTCCATCTAGGGTCCTGGTCCTTTTGATTCATGTTATCTTAAATTCTCAAATACTGATTAAACTTAAAATTGCAGGCAGCCTAGGGTTCCGTTCATTTTTCAAAGTTAGACATCTCACAGGTGAAAGAAAAGAACAAGAAAAATAGGGGAATTACCAGATTGGCAAAATAAATGGACAATATGGGCATCATAAATATAGAATGACCAAATAAAAAATAAATTAAAAAAACTTAAACCTTGTGCAAAAATGTGACTTTTTGCGTTTTTACATCACTCACTCTAGTTTTGAAAAGTGGGTGGAGAAGTGGACGTGGTTAGCTACATTAAAGAGTTTCACTCCAGATTTATCACTGGGACTTTATTTTATTTTTTATTAAATGCAAAAAAAAGTCCCAAAGTCCCTTCTGTAGGGGATGGTGTAGAAAACTGGAGTGGCATTTCTAGACAAAAGTGTTAGGTTTAAAATTGTACCAAATTTAACAAATAATGTGCATCACTTGGCATACAGAGCTCCAATGCAGACTCCTGTAAAATGACCTTAAAATCTTCCACTCATGATAAATTCCCCCCAGAGTTGATCTTGTTTTTCTTTCTTTCCCTTCTTTTCTTATTCTTTTCCATATACTAAAATAAGGCGCCTAGATGGGATATACAGTTGTGTTCAAAATTATTCAACCCCCAATGCTGTAAAGGGTTTTAGGGAATTTAGTGTACATTTGTAATTGTGTTCAGAATGAAATCTTACAAGGACTTACAAGGACTTTTTAAAGAACCAAATGCAACTAAAATGACATCAATTGTTTTTGTAATACAGTATTAAATGGTTTTTTTTTGTGATTTCTTCATTGACACAATTATTCAACCCCTTAAAGACTACCACTCTTAAGAACAGAGGTTCATTCAAGTGTTTTCGATCAGGTATTGAAAACACCTGTGGATGTCAAGGAGCAGCAATCAAGCATAATAAGCACCAATTAGGCAGATTTAAAAGGACTGTGATACTCAGCTCCTTCTAGACATTTACTGGTGTGTTTACAAACATGGTGAAGTCAAGAGAATGGTCCAGGAAGACAAGAGAAGAGGTGATTTCTCTTCACAGGAAGGGCAATGGCTATAAGAAGATTGCAAAGATGTTAAACATACCAAGAGACACCATAGGAAGCATAATTTGCAAATTCAAGGCAAAGGGCACTGTTGAAACGCTACCTGGTCGTGGCAGAAAGAAGATGCTGACTTCGACTGCTGTGCGCTACCTGAAGCGCAAAGTGGAGAAAAGTCCCCGTGTGACTGCTGAGGAACTGAAAAAAGATTTGTCAGATGTGGGTACTGAAGTTTAAGCTCAGACAATAAGGCGCACACTGCGTAATGAAGGCCTCCAACTCCCAGGCGCACCCCCTTGCTGTCTCCAAAGAATAAGAAGAGCCGACTGCAGTATGCCAAAAGTCATGTGGACAAACCACAAAGGTTTTGGGATAGTGTTCTGTGGACTGATGAAACAAAATTAGAACTGTTTGGGCCCATAGATCAATGCTATGTTTGGAGGAGGAAGAACAAGGCCTATGAAGAAAAGAACACCTTGCCTACTGTGAAGCATGGCGGGGGGGGTCAATCATGCTTTGGGGCTGTTTTGCTTCTACAGGTACAGGGAAGCTTCAGCGTGTGCAAGGTACCATGAATTCTCTTCAGTAGCAGGAGATATTGGATGACAATGTGATGCAGTCCGTCACAAACCTGAGGCTTGGGAGACGTTGGACCTTTCAACAGGACAATGATCCCAAGCATACCTCCAAGTCCACTAGAGCATGGTTGCAGATTAAACGCTGGAACATTTTGAAGTGGCCATCGCAGTCACCAGACTTAAATCCGATTGAGAACCTCTGGTGGGACTTACAGGGAATCGTTAATTTCTAACGATAATTTGTTTTCCCTTAGTCCTAACAGCAGCACAGATGGGGTTAACCACCCCCCGTGGACTGGTAGGACCGGCAGAATTTTAATGAGCCCAAGTAATAATTAAATACTTAAACCTCCCCTATAAAGGAGGGAATCACCTCCAGCCCATTGTGTTATAGCAAGAAAAATCTAGTCTTACTAGGGTGGGAAATTTGTGTGCTGCTGTTAGGACTAAGGGAAAACAAATTATCGTTAGAAATTAACGATTCCCTTACGTCCTAACAGCAGCACAGATGGGGAGATAGCAAGAAGAACCCCTAGGGAGCAAAATGGAGAGAAGAAACAAAAGTATCTTGCGGCACTCACCGAAGTTGAAACAGTGTATGACTTTATTCTTCCTCTTTACAGATGATCGGCGGCTACGTCCGTTTCGCGAGTAATGTCGCGCTTCTTCTGGCCGCTGAATACGTCATCGCGCAATGTAGCGCATTATAGAGACAACGCTCCGTAACTGTGATGGTGAGTAACAGCTGGGCGCTTAAGTTAGTGACGTTAACATCATATGCATAGAGAAATTGTCACATACACATTAGTACCATATACTTAGTTACGCAATAGTGGTTAAATGATGTATTTATACAATACTGCTGACATAGCAGTAATATCGCTTCTAAACATAGGGGGACATAGCTATCTTGGGGGAAGTTCTCCTCCTAAGGGGTCCCTATCTCACCATGACAGAGCACAGGCGCCAATGGACTTCATAATTTCATAAATTACATCTTAAAGGAACACAGACATGCCATTTCTATCGTTCAGGCCCGCTGCCCCGGTGGCTCCGGTGCGCATGATCCACCTTGCCTCCCTCTGCAGGAGCAGCCGGTGTCGATCCCCTCCCCTAGGGATGGGTCGAACCTGTTCCCCTCCTGCAAAGGAGAGGCAACACGGATGGCCACCATGCGGGACTCTGATGTGCTCAATTAATCGGGGGCAACCCCTACCCGATCGGACAGAATTGACATGTTCACATATTCTCTCAAAAAGTGGGCGGATTGTTTTGCCAATATAGAACCTCTTACACGGACAAAAAATAACATAAACAATAAAGGGTGTTCGACAGGTCATGAAATCCCTCACTATGTGCTTAACTCCTCCTATCTGCAGCCAATCGCTGCATACATTTAATGCGCAAAAGGAATAGTGCCCGCACTTATAATTTCCTTTGGATTTTCTACATGTTAGCCATGTCTCAGCCATTGGCTTGTGCAGCACGCTGCTGACCAATTTATCTTTAAGCGTTGGGCACTTCCTGAATGTAACCAATGGCCTCTGGCTAGTAAGGTTCTTCAGGGCAGGATCCCCTTGAGTAGATCCCAATTTTCATTTATTACCCGCTTGATAATGTCAACAGCGGGACTGTATTTAAATGCGAAGGCAAAGCGGGATTGCTCGGTGCTCCTATCTTTCTCCACCAGCAATGAGTCCCGATCGACTGTAGCTGCCCTCTGCAAAGCTGTAAAAACTGCTCTCGGAGGGTAACCCCGATCCTAGGGAGGGCCATCATGCCTGGCAGAACTAAGAATTGACTGCCCAAAGGCAGAGTACTCAGCTAATCTGGCATCTAGTCTATAATGGGAGATAAATGTTGATTCAGAGCTCCAGGAGGCAGATTTGCAAATCATGTAGAGCGGAAGAAGACTCCTCTCTGCAAAAAAAAAGTAGCTACAGCCCTCGTAGACCCCGGAGGGTCTAGAGATTGGGAAACAAAGGATCCCCTAATTGCCTCCTTAATCCATCGACTGATGGATGGTTTAAATGCCTTACGGCCTTTAAACTTACCGGCAAACAGGATTAGAAGATTTTCATCTTTCCTGAACTCCTTTGATCTATCCACATAGATCCGGAGGCATCTTGAGACATCCAAAGGATGTATAGCAGGTTCCTTGGAGGAGGTAGAAGGTCTAGAAAGAACCGGGTTGGATATCACCGTGTTGATATTCTGGAAAGAAGGAACCTTAGGCCTAAAGTACGGGAGAAATCTTAAAAGGACCCGGTCTTGCAACAAAATGGTATAGGGCTCATGCACTGATAGAGCTTGAAGCTCAGAGACCCTCTTGGCCAAAGTCACAGCAAGGAGAAAGACAAATTTCCATGTGACAAACTTGAAATCTAACCCCTTGAGAACTACTGATAAATCCCACTGAGTAATGGGTTTCAGTACTGTAGGCTTTAATCTTTCAGCTCCTTTAAGGAACCGTTTGATGAGCGGGTCCTGAGAAAAATACTTGTTGAGACAAGCTGAAATGGCTGAAACTTGAACCCTCAAGGTACATGGAGCAAGGCCTTTGTCAAGGCCATCTTGCAGAAACTGAATGGGGAGGGGCGGATCTGCAGACGCCACCTCCTTTGAGGTACACCAAGAAGAGAATATCCTCATAATCCATGAGTAGGCTCTCTTAGTAGAGTCTGCTCTTGAATGATACAGCGTTCTCAGGACAGACTCTGAAAGCTCTTCTATTCTGGGAAGGGACTGATCAACCTCCAGGCTCTCAGGTTGAACCTGTGCAGATCTGAGCAGAGGTGAGTGTCCCACAACACCAGGGTCTTCTGAGGGGGGAGCCTCCAAAATTGCCCTCGACTCATTTGGGTGAGCTGGATAAACCAGGATCTCTCCGGCGAAAACGGTATGATGGCTATCACCGAGGCCTGATCCTGACGGATTTTCATCAATACCTTCGGAATCATGGAAAATGGAGGGAAGATGTAAGCCAGCCTGAACCTCCAGGATATTGACAGAGCATCTATCGCCAGGGAGTTGTCCTCCCTGTAAAGGGAGCAAAACCTCTCCACCTTGGCGTTGAACCTTGTTGCCATAAGATCCACCTCTGGCATTCCCCACTTGAGGACTATCTGCTTGAATATCTCCGGATGTAAAGACCACTCCACTGTTGGAAGACCGCGGCTCAACCGATCTGCTATCATATTGAGGGAGCCTTCGAATGTTGATCGCAGATAAGTGGGAAAGGTTCAACTCTGCCCAATCCAGAATCACCCCGATCTCTGATAATAGGGAAAGTGATCTTGTGCCTCCCTGCTTGTTGATGTAAAGTACGGCAGTCATATTGTCTGACTGGACTTTCACCGCTTTGCCCCGGATCTGAGGGGCGAAGTTAAGGAGGGCTAGTCGGATAGCTTGAATCTCGCAGAGATTGGATGAGAGGAGCCGCTCCTGAGGAGACCAGCATCCGTAAACTAGAGAATCGTCTAGATGAGCGCCCCAGTCTACTTGGGAGGCATCTCAATAGTCAATATTACCCAGGTTGGCTGGGTCATAGACTTCCTGTCTAAAATATGGCTCCACCATCTGAGAGAATGCCGAGTTTGCCAAGACAGGGAGTTCAGCCATTTGGAGAGAACCTCCGACTGCAGCGGCCGGAGGTGCCATAAAGCCTAAGGGACTGCTTCCGCAGACACTGACATGAGCCCCAACATCTTCATGAGAGTCCGAATTGGAACTCGCCAAGGCACGGATAGTAATTCTGCCGTGTTCTGTATTTGGGATCTTCTTTCTGGAATCAACCGAAGAGACATCCCAACAGAGTCGATTAGGAAGCCTAAATATCTTACTGAAGTCGATGGGCTCACGTTCGACTTCTGCCAGTTGATGATCCACCCTAGGCGGAACAGAAAGGAAATTAAGATGGTGGGTCAGGACCACAAAGGAAGAGGTTTTTAAAAGCCAATCGTCCAGATAAGGAATGATAGTCAGTTCTTGGAGTCTTAGAGCCGCCACCACAGAAACTACCACCTTGGTGAAAGTGTGAGGGGCAGAAGAAATGCCGAAGGGAAGGGCAACACCTGGACCGCGATCCTGAGATATTTCCTGGAAGCAGGATGAATCAGGATGTGCAAATATGCATCCTTGAGGTGCAGGGTTGCCATCACATCTCCAGGATTGAGAACGTGAACCACTGACCTGATGGTTTCCATACAGAACCTTACTTTCCTTACGTATTGATTGAAGAATCTCAAATCGATAATCATCCGGAGGTCCCCTGACGCCTTGGGAACCAGAAACACTGGTGAGTAAATCCCTAAGCCCCATTCCCCTGCCGAGACCTCCTCCAGAGCCCCCTTGTGGATGTAATCCTGAATGTAAGCCTCCAGAACCGACTGCCTTGCGGCCTGTAGAAGTTTGGTTCTGATGAACCTGTCCGGAGGCAGAGAAAGAAGATTGATTGAGTATGACATTCAGGACCCAGGGGTCTGAAATTTCTCGGATACAGATGTCCTTGAAGTGGGAGAGTCGACCTCCGATGAGAAGATGAGGCAGGGGAGTGGGGAAGTCTTCTGGCAGGACGGCAGGAGTAACAGGAGTCATCCAAGAGCCTCGAGAAAGCCCGTAGTCAGGAGGTGGATTTTTTATCTTTGGCTCCTTCACGAGAGCGCCTCAAACCTGTTTGCTGCACTGCCCAGTCCCTCCAGGCTCTTGACTGCAGACCTACCAACACAGTTTTGTCTGCCCCGCCCCCCGAAAGGACTGTTGGGTAAAACTCTTCCCCTTTTTATCTGACAGGCCTTCCATAATCTTATCCAACTCTGAGCCGAACAAATGGTTGGGCTCAAAGGGAAGGCTACATAAATTATATTTAGAGGAATTGTCAGCGACCCAAGGTTTAAGCCACAAAGGCCTGCGGGCCGCTGACACCAGGGCCATGGTTTTGGCCGCCAACTTCAGCTGTTGTTGCGCTGTATCAGACAGGAAATCCATCACCAGGTTGACAGTCTTGAAAGCCGCCAGAATGTCCTCCCGAGACACCTTCTGATCCACATCTATCTGGATCTGGTTTAATCGAGACCGGAGGAAGGTAGAAACTTCTGTAGCAGTGATGGCCGTAGACGCGGAAGCTGCAGCTGCCGTATAGCCCTCTCCTTAGTGTGCACTCTGCTCTCCTGTCAAGGGGATCCTGCAGACTCGACCCATCGTCCGCAGGAACCAGCGTGTGTGCTTGGACAGTTTGGCAATAGCCATGTCCACCTTGGGAATGGAACCTCACGATTCCACCAAAGGTTTAGCCATCGGAAACATGGTTCTGAATCTTTTAGTTAGAATCTGATCTTTTTCAGGTTTTTTCCACTCTGTGCGCATGACAGAGAGGAGGGTCTCATCCGCTTTAAAGACACAAAGTGTCCGACTAGCGGGATCAGAGGGCTCCCCCAGGTCAACATCATGGTCCCCCGACCTGATGGACTTAAGTAACTTTTGCGTCTTATCAGGAGGAAAGATGCATGAAGTAAGCTCCTCCTCATCCAAGGAGGAGGAACCCAAGGAGACTACGGAAGGTCTCTCTAATGGAGCTGAAGACTCCATAGGAGTCTGAGTAGCTAGCCTCTCATCCAGCAGGCTTATAACCCCTTTGATGAATCCATCAACATAGGTCTTCACCCAAAAATACATATATCCTGCATCGTAGGTTCGGTGGAAGGTTGGACCCTCGGACTGCAGCCGTCACACCTGGAGTAGATAATAGAATAATTGTGTACTCTGCACACCTTGGATCCAGTGAGGGTGCCTGTGAGAGTGGTTTAGACAGTATAAGTTAAATCCACGGCACTCCAAGAGTTGATGCAAAAAGAGTAATCTCATTTAATTCTTAATAAACAGAATGCTGTTTGGTATACATCCAGTGCAAATTTATATACATATAGTATTTATGCCATATCAGATAAAGAAATATATCCCGAACGTTTCGGTCTGTGCGACCTTCTTCAGCGGGATCTAAAGAGATATATAACATGCATAGACTGTAATTACACAAATTTCTGAGTATAATAGACATGCTGTATAAATTAAGAAAAAATTGAGCAAAGCAGCGTTACATAATTTTAAGTCCTAATGGTGAATCTAAAGGGATAGGGGGTGAAAAGGCACACAGGGTGAGGGTTAAAAAGCGAAAACCACAGTGGGCACAGGAGTCAGAGTTACCTATATAGATAGTAGTTTAGAAAGCTGGGTTAGCTTATAAGTAAGTCTTCTCTATGTTGCCATCATTCTATATCGCAGTATAAGGCAAGGAGGTCCTGACATACCTGAAGGCAAGGAGAGTATAGGCGTGCGCTGGATGTGAATTCAGGGTGGATCTGGCGCCCTTTTTAATCCGTGTATGGGCGGCGCTCCACGGTGACGTGTGAGCGTCTGTGTGGAGTGAACGCACGCGCCGGAGTGACGTCGTCGAGCAGCGCGCTTGGTGATGACGTTGTCCTGTGGTAGTAGGCTTGCTGGAGCGAGTATATCTCCCGTTCGGGAGGAGGAGCGTGCGTCCGGACGTAGTGCGTGCGCGCGCGCATGCGCATATTGACTCTTAGTTGTGGTGTGGGCAACGGAATGGGCAATGGTAAAACGGGAGTATCGTGGGGGCTAATGAAATTGTGGAGGCGGCTGTATATCACATGGGGGAGATATAGTCCAACTGAAATGGATGGTAGCATCTAGATATATCTCCATTTTGTGGTGGCTGCTCGGTCATACAATATAATCGTCAGATAATAGATACTATTCTGTGGTAATCTTTAGGTATACATTATATGTTCAGAAATCAAAGATCAAAATTCAGAGATCAAAATTCAAAGAATGTAGATAGCAATACATCATAAGCATTTATAAATGTGTCATAGTGGTGCGGTATATAACCATGATTGTATATACGAACAGAGTGCCATAAAGGAGGAAATATCAAACAAGGTGGTTGCAGTTATGATGCATTAGGGAAAGGAAATATTAGTAATGCGGATACAGGAATATGGAAATCTGGGAAAAACTGCTAGCATGGGTTGAGATAGGAGGGGAAAGGAAGGGGTTAGGGAGGGAGGGGGAGGGGGGAAGGGGGAAAAAGGGAAAGGAGGGTGGGGAGAAGGGGTAATAATCTCACCCATGTTCGCCTAGTCCCCATCAACGATTCTAGAACAAGGAAATGAAATAAAAATGAGTTATCGTCATGATAATATACGAAAGTCACATTCCCTATTGAGACCTTTCGGTTCAAGTGTGTCCAGTTTGTGAATCCAGTATGATTCCCTTTGTTGTAGGAGTGCAATCCTGTTGCCCCCGCGTCTTGGTTGATGTACATGTTCGATGACCTGGAACCGAAGTTGTGTGATTTGGTGTTTATGTTTTCAAAGTGTGCCGGTATGGGCAAAAGGAGTTGCTTTGTCCGTATAGTGGATTTATGTTTGCATATACGATCGCGGATGTGTTGGGTAGTTTCACCGACGTAGACGAGTCCGCACGGACACTTGATCATGTAAACGACAAAGGATGAGTCACATGTAAAGTAATCCTTAATATGGAACTGTTTACCTGTGCGTGGATGTGTGATCAAATCACCTTTCAGAATATTCGAGCATTGTCCACAGTGCAGGCATGGGAATGTTCCATATTTGGGATTTTGCAAAAAACGTTGTTTCGGGATCTTCTGGATCCCGCCGAAGTCCGCTCGGATTAGTTTGTCTCTTATATTTGGTCCTCTTTTGTAGCATGTCCGTGGGGGTTTTTCGAATTCTTTGACCGATGGGTACGCATTTTGTAGGATCGACCAGTTCTGGCGCACTATACTGTGTATTTTAGGCATGAAGGGATGGTAAGTTTTTCCCAGATTTCCATATTCCTGTATCCGCATTACTAATATTTCCTTTCCCTAATGCATCATAACTGCAACCACCTTGTTTGATATTTCCTCCTTTATGGCACTCTGTTCGTATATACAATCATGGTTATATACCGCACCACTATGACACATTTATAAATGCTTATGATGTATTGCTATCTACATTCTTTGAATTTTGATCTCTGAATTTTGATCTTTGATTTCTGAACATATAATGTATACCTAAAGATTACCACAGAATAGTATCTATTATCTGACGATTATATTGTATGACCGAGCAGCCACCACAAAATGGAGATATATCTAGATGATACCATCCATTTCAGTTGGACTATATCTCCCCCATGTGATATACAGCCGCCTCCACAATTTCATTAGCCCCCACGATACTCCCGTTTTACCATTGCCCATTCCGTTGCCCACACCACAACTAAGAGTCAATATGCGCATGCGCGCGCGCACGCACTACGTCCGGACGCACGCTCCTCCTCCCGAACGGGAGATATACTCGCTCCAGCAAGCCTACTACCACAGGACAACGTCATCACCAAGCGCGCTGCTCGACGACGTCACTCCGGCGCGTGCGTTCACTCCACACAGACGCTCACACGTCACCGTGGAGCGCCGCCCATACACGGATTAAAAAGGGCGCCAGATCCACCCTGAATTCACATCCAGCGCACGCCTATACTCTCCTTGCCTTCAGGTATGTCAGGACCTCCTTGCCTTATACTGCGATATAGAATGATGGCAACATAGAGAAGACTTACTTATAAGCTAACCCAGCTTTCTAAACTACTATCTATATAGGTAACTCTGACTCCTGTGCCCACTGTGGTTTTCGCTTTTTAACCCTCACCCTGTGTGCCTTTTCACCCCCTATCCCTTTAGATTCACCATTAGGACTTAAAATTATGTAACGCTGCTTTGCTCAATTTTTTCTTAATTTATACAGCATGTCTATTATACTCAGAAATTTGTGTAATTACAGTCTATGCATGTTATATATCTCTTTAGATCCCGCTGAAGAAGGTCGCACAGACCGAAACGTTCGGGATATATTTCTTTATCTGATATGGCATAAATACTATATGTATATAAATTTGCACTGGATGTATACCAAACAGCATTCTGTTTATTAAGAATTAAATGAGATTACTCTTTTTGCATCAACTCTTGGAGTGCCGTGGATTTAACTTATACTGTCTAAACCACTCTCACAGGCACCCTCACTGGATCCAAGGTGTGCAGAGTACACAATTATTCTATTATCTACTATCTGCTACTCTAGCACCCTATGTCCCACAATACCTTCTTCTACGATGAAGAAACCTCATCAAATATTATTTCACAGATACAGTTACCAAGCGATTTCCTACAGATTCCAGCACAGGAGTGGAAAACCAGAGACCTCTCTCGTGACCAACGCCGGCTTACCTCACTAGAACTACATTGCAGCACCCTCACAGAATACCACAAATGTGGCCGCATCCCAAGGGGCCTACGTTCACACCTAAGACCAAAACTATTTAAAGAAGACAACGACTTCTGCGACAAATTTGAACAGATCTTGAACAAATGTTCACTAGATCTCATACTCCTTACAATCGAGAAATCACATCAAACCATCACTGAACTAACCAAACAAATCCATACAACTGAACAACAACTACAGACCACTCTCCCCGCAGAAGATTGGACATCAATCAAAGACAAGACCACGAAACTAACATCAGAATTTAGAAAACGCACAGAAGAAACAAAGAGATACAAGTTCATAAGAGACGCCGAGGACTATAGATTAAACAAAGTTTACAAGTGGCGAGATCCCAATTTTGTCGCACCAAGAGGCTATCAACAACACTACCACTCCCAAGGAGGAAGTACATCCGGCTCCGAAAGTGACAGATCAGCAAGACCACCTCGTTTTTTAGGCCGTGGACGGGGCGGATACAAACCAGGCAGAAGAAGACACGCAGAGGCGGCAGAAAGAGAAGAGGACGCACGGATACAAACACGCTCCCAGGTACAATAGATAACCTAGTGATTAATATCTCCTCCGTGACACTCTCACCAGCACAAATAACAGTACTCCAAAAGGGCCTGTCATTCTGCCCCTCTAGTCCACTAAACACTTTTCTCCTAGAACAAGAGATGCAGAGGTTCTACAGAACCATTAGACTGAAAGCCCATTTTTCAGATCCTGAAAAACAGATTAAGACCAATCCTCCCTCCCAAAACCCCTTATCATTACACACACTGGGACTCAAACTTAAGAGTACATATATGCCACCTAGATCCTACCACCCTGCCGAGACATACATCACATTCACACAGAAATCCATCCAGGAAGCTCTCAACATGCACCACCAAGGCCAATTTCGCCACACGAATAATTTGTCCCCTGAGGAAATTATGGCAATTAATTCCCTTAAAACCCATAAAGAAATTATTTATAAACCAGCAGACAAAGGCGGTGCCATTGTGGTAATGGATAAGTCCATGTACCTTAGTGAGGTGATGTTACAACTTTCAGACAAACAAATATACGAACCCTTACAATCAAATCCCACAACAGCCATTGCCATCAAAATTCAAAAAGTACTTGACCACTATAAATCCATCAATACGATTGATGACAATACGGCAACCTTCCTCACTAAGCAACATCCCATTACCCCCGTCTTCTACATACTCCCAAAAATTCACAAAAACTTACAGAACCCCCCAGGACGACCAATTGTAGCATCTACTGACTCTATTCTATCACTATTATCTATCTTCCTTGATCGCATACTTACACCACTCACCAAAACCGCCCAATCATTTATTCTAGACACAAATGACTTCATCACCAAACTACGAAACATTACAGTGACACCAGACACTCTACTTGCTACCATGGATGTCAACAGTCTATACACTTCGATCTCACATGAGAAAGGCATTGCAGCCACCAAATCACTCCTGACGACACACTCACAACTCTCCATAACAGAACAAGAATTCTGCATACAACTTTTGTCACTTGTCCTCCATGAAAACCACTTTCTATTTGGCGACCAATTTTACGTGCAGAAACGCGGTACCGCGATGGGGGCCAATATGGCGCCACCTTACGCAAACACCTACATGACTGACTTTGAGAAGAAGTTTGTATACACACATTCCCTTTACCAACATCATGCGAATGTATGGCTACGCTTTATAGATGACATTTTCATCATATGGGATGGACCCAGAACCGATCTAGACTCATTCTACAATTATCTTAATGAGATCTATCCTGAACTAGGTTTCACCATACACATTGACAACAAAGAGGTGAGTTTTTTAGACACATTAGTACAAAAAGACATCAACAATCGACTCCAATTTGACTTGTACACCAAACCCACCGATAGGAACAGCTTACTCCACTATTCCAGCTGTCATCCCCATACCACCAAGAGAGCGATTCCAACTTCACAAATTACCAGAGTTGAACGAATGGTCTCAGACCCAACAACACGCTCACTGAGAGTGAATGAAATGAGTATAAAATTCACCAATAGGGGTTACCCAACTGATCTAATTAAACAAAATAAAAAGCCACCCAAAACACCAAGGATAGACACACCTCGTATTCCCTGTGTCACCACTTACCATCCCTTCATGCCTAAAATACACAGTATAGTGCGCCAGAACTGGTCGATCCTACAAAATGCGTACCCATCGGTCAAAGAATTCGAAAACCCCCCACGGACATGCTACAAAAGAGGACCAAATATAAGAGACAAACTAATCCGAGCGGACTTCGGCGGGATCCAGAAGATCCCGAAACAACGTTTTTTGCAAAATCCCAAATATGGAACATTCCCATGCCTGCACTGTGGACAATGCTCGAATATTCTGAAAGGTGATTTGATCACACATCCACGCACAGGTAAACAGTTCCATATTAAGGATTACTTTACATGTGACTCATCCTTTGTCGTTTACATGATCAAGTGTCCGTGCGGACTCGTCTACGTCGGTGAAACTACCCAACACATCCGCGATCGTATATGCAAACATAAATCCACTATACGGACAAAGCAACTCCTTTTGCCCATACCGGCACACTTTGAAAAACATAAACACCAAATCACACAACTTCGGTTCCAGGTCATCGAACATGTACATCAACCAAGACGCGGGGGCAACAGGATTGCACTCCTACAACAAAGGGAATCATACTGGATTCACAAACTGGACACACTTGAACCGAAAGGTCTCAATAGGGAATGTGACTTTCGTATATTATCATGACGATAACTCATTTTTATTTCATTTCCTTGTTCTAGAATCGTTGATGGGGACTAGGCGAACATGGGTGAGATTATTACCCCTTCTCCCCACCCTCCTTTCCCTTTTTCCCCCTTCCCCCCTCCCCCTCCCTCCCTAACCCCTTCCTTTCCCCTCCTATCTCAACCCATGCTAGCAGTTTTTCCCAGATTTCCATATTCCTGTATCCGCATTACTAATATTTCCTTTCCCTAATGCATCATAACTGCAACCACCTTGTTTGATATTTCCTCCTTTATGGCACTCTGTTCGTATATACAATCATGGTTATATACCGCACCACTATGACACATTTATAAATGCTTATGATGTATTGCTATCTACATTCTTTGAATTTTGATCTCTGAATTTTGATCTTTGATTTCTGAACATATAATGTATACCTAAAGATTACCACAGAATAGTATCTATTATCTGACGATTATATTGTATGACCGAGCAGCCACCACAAAATGGAGATATATCTAGATGCTACCATCCATTTCAGTTGGACTATATCTCCCCCATGTGATATACAGCCGCCTCCACAATTTCATTAGCCCCCACGATACTCCCGTTTTACCATTGCCCATTCCGTTGCCCACACCACAACTAAGAGTCAATATGCGCATGCGCGCGCGCACGCACTACGTCCGGACGCACACTCCTCCTCCCAAACGGGAGATATACTCGCTCCAGCAAGCCTACTACCACAGGACAACGTCATCACCAAGCGCGCTGCTCGACGACGTCACTCCGGCGCGTGCGTTCACTCCACACAGACGCTCACACGTCACCGTGGAGCGCCGCCCATACACGGATTAAAAAGGGCGCCAGATCCACCCTGAATTCACATCCAGCGCACGCCTATACTCTCCTTGCCTTCAGGTATGTCAGGACCTCCTTGCCTTATACTGCGATATAGAATGATGGCAACATAGAGAAGACTTACTTATAAGCTAACCCAGCTTTCTAAACTACTATCTATATAGGTAACTCTGACTCCTGTGCCCACTGTGGTTTTCGCTTTTTAACCCTCACCCTGTGTGCCTTTTCACCCCCTATCCCTTTAGATTCACCATTAGGACTTAAAATTATGTAACGCTGCTTTGCTCAATTTTTTCTTAATTTATACAGCATGTCTATTATACTCAGAAATTTGTGTAATTACAGTCTATGCATGTTATATATCTCTTTAGATCCCGCTGAAGAAGGTCGCACAGACCGAAACGTTCGGGATATATTTCTTTATCTGATATGGCATAAATACTATATGTATATAAATTTGCACTGGATGTATACCAAACAGCATTCTGTTTATTAAGAATTAAATGAGATTACTCTTTTTGCATCAACTCTTGGAGTGCCGTGGATTTAACTTATAACACCTGGAGTAGAGACAGCTATACTCCAAAAGCGCGCTACAATCATAGCACGATAAATGTTTCCGCTTGGAGCCCGCCTTTTTGCCATTCGAATCCGGTGGAGACGACATCACTGCGGGAAAAAAAAGGACAAGTAAAACATTTTTAAACAACTAATAAATGTTTTAGGAGAAAGGTAAAAGAAAGGCAGACCGGCGGAAACTGAAAATTAGGACCAGAAATAAGGCACCAATAAGTGGAGGAACACCAGCTTATTGGACTCTGGTAGCTAGCTTAAAAAGCATGTGCAGCCCCTTCCTTAAAGGGAACCTGTCACCAGGATTTTGTGTCTAGAGCTGAGGACATGGGTTGCTAGATGTACGCTAGCACATCCGCAATATCCAGTCTCCATAGCTCTGTGTGCTTTTATTGTGTAAAAAAACCTGATTTGATACATATGCAAATGAACCGGAGATGAGTCCTGTACGTGAGATGAGTCAGAGACAGGACTCATCTCAGGTTCATTTGCATATGTATCAAATCGGGGTTTTTACACAATAAAAGCACACAGAGCTATGGGGACTGGGTATTGCGGATGTGCTAGCGGCCATCTAGCAACCCATGGCCTCAGCTCTATACACAAAATCCCAGTGACAGGTTCCCTTTAAATATGGGAGGGGGTGGGCTCAGAACCGATTCCCCGCCCCCAGAGGAGAAAACACATATCAGTAAATAAAAAGTTTCCCCCCCCAGGAAGTAATACAATAAAACCTCCAACCTGAGAAAAAATCGCGAATTATATATATAAAAAAAAAAAAAATAAAATCGCAAAAGGAAGTGAAATCGCGTCACAATGAAAAATTCCGGAAATGACGTCAGAGATTCCAACATCACTTTCGGAAGATGGCGGCGCTCAGCGGCCACAAGGAAGAGTACCGAGGACAGTGAAAAACGCACCGCAGCGAAGCACCGCTGCGCAGCGACTGCAGCAGGAAAGCTGCCGGACAAACCATCTATTAAAAGCGGAGGCAAAGTCTGCAGATAACATGAAAAAAAGATTCCCCCCTAAGAGAGTGGGGATTAACTGGCAGATTCCAGTAATACAATTACAATTTTTTTACATAAAAAAAAATTGTTTACAATGTTCTTCACATACATGTATTTTTTATGTAAAGTAGGGTTAATACAGAAATATAGCAGTGGGAAAGTCCTGACGTGGCTAATCTGCTTTAAAGAGAACCCGTCACCTCTCCTGACAGTTCTGTAGTAACTACATGTATAAACATTCTACGCAGTGATGGCTAAGCTCTGGCACTCCAGCTGTGGTGAAACTACGACTCCCAGCATACCCCATTAATTTCTATGGAGTGTACATCTTGGGAGTCTTAGTTTTACCACGGCTGGAGTGCCGGAGGTTAGCCATCACAGTTCAGAGCACCTGTGTCGTTGTTCCTCTGTTATACCTCTTGGAAATGTATGAATGAATCAACTGTTGTTACAGTTGCCCTCGTCAATTGGGTGTGTCACTGCTGGCACTGTCCAATTAATGGCGACAATGTCAAACTTTGCAGGGACATGTCCTGTAAAAGTATTTAGGGGCATCTAAAGATGGTGGTTCATTTGAGTTCCATAGCCCCATATGTTGTGTGATGGAGAAAGTAATTTTTTTTATTCTGCCTGTCTATATACTGTATGCGGCAGACTTTTCTGTTCTGAACCAGTGGAGAGTTTGGCAGTTTTCATTACCTGATTTGACATTCTACCTTGTTGGGTTACATTGTAACAGGATCTGAACTTTCACTTCACATTTCGACTGTGGAATATGACTCATAAATCTTCTGAACTGACAGAAACTTCTTCTGTTTGCATCAGGATATGACTCTGGGAGTTTATTTCCAAAATTAGCAGTTCTTCACTGATGACTGGACAGTTAAGTCCTATTATTCTGAACACCAGCAAATATCCAGATTAACCTACGTGTGCAGCATAGACAGCAGATAGACGGGTAGTGACTCAATAAGGTCCTGGTAGGTTGTCACAGGTATCTGGAGCTATACTGACTTCAGTGCATCCCACAGCTACTGGAGGATAAGTGGGGGGTGATCCATAGAGCAAACACAACCATCTAGGTGGTCCCACAGATGCTCAATTGGGTGCAAAACTAGGAAATTAGGGGACCAGGGTAGTACTTGGAAGTCTTGGTCATGCTCTTCCAACCAATATCAGACTTTTCTAGCCATGTGACATGTCGCATTGACTTGCTGGAAGATCCCATCTGCTCCAGGAAAGACACTCAGCATGTATGGGTGTACGTGATCTGCAAGGATGGATTCATACGTAAATCAGTTGAAAGTGTCTCCGACATGGAGGAGACCAAGACTTCCAAGTACTGTCTCTCTCAAATTTTTCCAAAAATGTGGCGAACCTGAACTAAACCATTCGCTAATCTCTAATACCCACTAAGCCAGCTAACAACACGTGACTTCCTTCATGAGCTACTCACTGCAGATGTAGGAAGTGGTCATAATAATATGACTCGACTGTGTGTAATACATAACATCACTGAGAAGCACAGTGTAAAGGATCTAGACAAAAGTGACCCCAAAATGTAAGGAAAAGAATATTTCATCAATGTTCAGTCTTATACAACACATTCATGTCTCCATATTTCCATATAATAAAAATAACTAAAATAATACTAGTGCCAGGTAGAGGAACTCTTCTAGTCACTCTGCCATCCATGTATAAGACGATGTAGACCACAGGACTGAGCTGCAGAGCATGCGAGACACCAGCAGTGGCATACTGAGTTGATGTTCTCAAAGGGAATCAGAAGAACACAATGGGGCGCCATAAGATATGGCAATATACAGACAGTAGAAATGAAAAATTATTATATTTTGTGAGATCTAACAGAAAAATTTAAGATTTAATCATAGGACTCACAAGACCTAATTTGCAACAACTCCACGGCAAGATGTTACCAATTTTGCTGTGCATTTGCCAGGGATTTCACCCTGTGCACGACAAAAGGATGACATATGCAGCAAACATTGACATACTTCAGATGTAAAATCTTCTCCACAGGTCAATTTATGATGTGGATATTTTCATCAGTGTGTGAAAGAGATTTGCTGGCACCGTAATACCCTGCAGATTTACAGTATGCAAATCCATGAAGGCAAGACGCCAATGTATTGGTCCTGCGTAGATGTACTCTTAAAGGGGTTGTCCAGGTTCAGAGCTAGACCCCATTTTACAGGCTAGGGCAGCACTAAAGCCCGCTCATTAGTGCCGGTGACATCACCGGGGTCACTGCTAGGCAGAAGCCTCCACCTAGCTTACCCATAGAGTGCCCGGTACTTCACCGGATCTCCAGAAAAAGCCTTAGCCCTGAGCGAATCAGCGCAGGGCAAAGGAGAGCATCGGAGCATAAAATGCTCCCATGCTCATATCTCCGGGCCTACCTGGGTGAAAATGAGGATATGTCTGGGTTTAAACCCCTTTAAAGAGTCAATTCAGAACATATAAAAAACCAAATAATATAATCAACTTATCCTGAATTTGTTTAAGCATAAAACATCCTAAAATCTCAGTGTTTATGAAGCACTGTACAGCACTTCAGGTGCGACCCTCTCCCACTTTAAGGACATGCGGAAATGAAACGTGAACCCTGACTGTGTCCTTATTGGTAATAGGAAGAAGCCATTGACAGCAATATTCAAACCAAGACTCACATTTATTCCAAGCCTTTTACAGCTTAATTTGAACAGGCTGAAAGCTGATGTACTGAGAGATGGTGATGGGACTGTGACCCTATTAGAATAAGCCAACATTAATCATTCATTCATTCATTAAGAAGGTAATAAGAATCAACAGGGTCACTTATGAACTGGGAGTATCCATAAGTCTGTTTTGACATCGGAATATATTTCATGACAAATTGTCAATTGTCCGATCATTGCAATCACCGATTGTGTCACTCGGAAAGGTTATTTTTCTAATTGCTCGACAATTATAACCCACAGATTGGCCAGCAGAGAATAATAAAGTATGCAATGTTAGCGTCCTCCATCCAATGTGCAAGAAAAGCTGATGGCTAGCTGCAAAGTAAATTTAAAATACAACTTGGATATCCAGCACTTGGAATAAAAAAAAAAATCTTCTTTTATTCATTAGCCATCAAAATATGTTACGGCACACTCCATATTTGCATGTTTCAAACTGAGAGGGTTCTTGTTCACAGCATGAGCCCCCTCTTGGTTCAAAATGCGTAGGAAATGCAAATATGGACTGTAACATTTTGTTTTGTGTACAGATGATATGGTGTCAGAGGTACCGGGGAGAAACAGACAAAACACAAAAGGTATAACATGGGTACAAAAAGCTAAGGATCGGAAGTTGGAAGCAAAGAAGTCACAACCAGTAAAAAGCACAGGAACAGGAACCAGAAACATAACAAAGGTCAGTACCTGGAATATCCAGAAATACTAGGATCAGAAACTAGAGACGATACGGAGGTACATGCCATGAAATAGATGTTGTAAATCCCCCAACAGTGTGACATTATTGAGGAGCACCAGTCCACAATGGGCCATGGCTGGTCAATACAGACGGAACTGTGGGTAAAGAGAAGAGCAGAGAGACTCAGTAGCCAAGCTACAGTACTTACATTGTAGACTTTTTAGCATTCATCTACTTCCATTAAGCCAACAAAATTATAATAGTGTTCTCCTTCTTTAAATCACATAACTAAATTCCCAGATATTCGGAAAACAATCATGCGCCAAAGCACGTCAACCAATAAGTTGACAAATAAAATGGCTAATATTCTGCATGTGAGGGAGGCAGTACTTTACAGAAGGGATATTTTGGCCCTGAGTGGTATGCATGTCTAGTACCCCAGAGCAGACACTACCATTCCCACACCCTGCAACTGTCTCAAATGCTTAACAATAATGTCATCTGTGTATTTATTCCAGGGCCTCCTATACTGTGCATTCATAATCTTGCTATGAAACTGTTATGTTCATGTAATGTGCCTGGTTTTCCAGTAGATGGTGGTGTGTGTCTGGTAGAGACAGAGAGAGATCTTTAGATAGAATTAGACTTACCCTTCCATTCTCCCTTTTTGGGCAGAAGTGGGCTAGTCCTGCTTCCCACCAGGGGATAGGTTGCAGGAAGCTATAGTTAGTTGAGTCTAGTCGAGTCTAGTGTTGGAAGGAGACAAGTCAAGATGGTGCAGTGAGGGGAATGGCCACCCCTCCTGCAGCAAGAGTCCCTAAAGGGAAGCAGCTCATAGAGCACTATGACTCCTTATAGTTTACAGACAGAGTATCACAAGGGGGCCAACAGACAAAGGTACCAGAACAGTCCTAAAGTCCAGCTACCAGACTAAAGCCGGAGTCTAGCACAGCAGAGAAAGATAGAGCAAGGTATTAAAGTTTGCCTGCCAGTTTACCCCAAAACCTGCTGGAACCAAGAGAAAGACCGATCCAGGTAGGAGAAACGTGACACACACAGAAACTATTAAGGCCGCACCAAACATGGGACACAGTCGGCCCTGGGGATGGCACGTTGCACATGGCTCCAAACTCTAGGTTGGTGAAAGTAATTAGATCGATGCAGTTGTAATTGTAACAAGGTGAACGTCCCTTGACGTTCTCTCATCAAGAGAATGCCAAGAGTGTGCAAAGCAGTAATCAAAGCAAAAGGTGGCTACTTTGAAGAACCTAGAATATGACATATTTTCAGTTGTTTCACACTTGTTTGTTATGTATATAATTCCACATGTGTTAATTCATAGTTTTGATGCTTTCATAGTCATGAAAATAAAGAAAACTCTTTGAATGAGAAGGTGTGTCCAAACTTTTGGTCTGTACTGTACATAAGACAATACTTAAAGGATTAAAATCAGCAGTAAAGAAGAAACGGGGGAAAAAAAAAACCTCGGTGAGGAACAGAAACCCTAGAGGGGGCTGGGGGGTCGACATGCAGGTGCAACCACAATGTCAGGAAGGGGGGAGCCACACACGAAGCCAGCAAAAAGGAAAAAATGACACGCGGACAGAGAGGTCCAATGGGAAGACAAGATAATAGGCTATGTGTGGAAAATAGTGATGTTAATAAATACCCTAAGGTTGCGTGTGGATCCCTCAGCCGCCTCCTCCCAACGCCGTTTCGCCAGAGAACTGGCTTCTTCCGGGGATAATTTTTTTTTTTTTTTCCCGTTTCTTCTTTACTGCTGATTTTAATTGTTTAAGTATTGTCTTATGTATATGTAATACAAATTTTCGATGTTTCCATTGGCGAAGCTGTTGCTCAATCCTTTGCGACAGTTCCAATCATTAGTGGTATGCCCTTCCTACTGACACACAGTATGGCACACAGTCTCTTACACAGGGTTGCTTACAGGCTGGCTGGTATTGGGCACATCCATGACTATTGTACAGGCCTTGGCTGATATCAGGATGCTCAGAATAGGCAACTCCTCTCTTTCACTCAGCTTCATCCTCTGCTACTCTGAAGATCTCACCTGCATCTTTTCCCTATCTAGGCCCTCATATGGTGTACCTTTATGGCCAGTGCCACTCACCTCCACTGCTAGCTAACTACACTCAGGAATTTGCAGCATCTTCCAGATCACGCTCAGTTTCAGGTGCTCCTGAGTCTCCCCCTGAGGCTGTTTATCCTCTGTCAGCCATGTTGTCTCACTACAGTGTAAGCACCTAAATAAATGAAGACACGTGGCTAAGAGGTCCTGTGCATTTATACAACATATTGTCCAACAGCAAAAATCCTATTGGCCACTAGGTGGCAGAATAAGCCAACTGCTGTTTACAACATACACATTTAAAGTATAATGCTGTTATATCACAATGCAGTGTATCGACACCAAATTTCTCACTGTCCTCATTGTGACTCACCAGTAATGTCCATTACTCCCTACCCAAGTTTGTATAACTGTCTCACAGTGGCGACATTCTATCACAGGCTGGCTGTCTGCAACATTTCCCACCACCATTTTACTCACTTTTGGTTAAAAAAAATAAAAAAAGTTTCTATTTTACAGCCTTCCCTTTCAGTTAATCTTCAGACTATCTTGCTTTCTGTTTTGGAGACAGTTGGTCAGGCAACTGCTCTGACAGCGGGATGTGTAACCCTTATCTCTGAACTTCTGACAACTCATAACCACTCATTTAAATTACATGTTTTGTCAGTTTGATAAGAATTTAGCCATAATGAATGTTTATGAGCTGTCAGAAGTTCAGAGGTAAGGCTACATATGCCACCATCAGAGCAGTTGGCTGACATAATCTCTGCAAAACAAAAAGCAAGATAGTCTGCTGATTCACTGAATGAGAAGGTTGTAGAACAAAAACTGTCGAAAATGTAGATTTTTTGCCCAAAATGAGTAAAATTCATTGATAAAAATAGACTATGCACACCTTTGGAGGCATTTTTATTTTATTATTGCATTGTACTTATTTTGAGCCAGAAATAATTTCCCCCCCCCAATTAGTCTTTATTAAAAAAAATGTTTGGCCCCTTTCTCTGCACTGCCTTGAGATTCCCTATTACTAGGCTCTGTGTGTATACTCTTTCCCGTCAGGCACCTCAGCTGATAGTGTAGCTGGCCAGCTAAGACCTGTCCTAGGTTGCTAATATGACTTACATGTTATGCAGCTAGACCTGCCAAAAATGTTAATGCAATTCTTATGTTTATATATAAGAGACAGAAAGAGTTATTTACAGTGACTTCATGTTTCTGGATGTCATATAACAGTTATATATTGTGTTCACAGAAGCAGAAAAGATATGTCTTTAAGATTCAGTAAATGAATGTAAGGCAAGCTCAATAACAGCAGAATTAACAACAGAAAGAATAGAGTTAAACTGTTGTTACTGCCCAGGAGTCTTAACCAATCACAGCAAACCTCACACTGAGCATGTGTGGGAAATCCCCTAGCAGAATTTTCTGGAGTCAGTATAGACCAGAGAAGAGAAGCTGAAAAGACATTTCCAGTCAGAGCTGTGTTTTATGGGAACAAGAGGCCAAATAGTTATTATTAGAACGGTTATATAATGTTCATATTGTTAATACTGTGATCAGAACTATATACTGAGACCAGTTGTATATGTTTGTTTACAGTTTCACTAAACTGGACAAATCAAATCACAAACTGCGTAAAAATCATATTGCAAACTGCGCACAAACTGCTACCAAACTAAGTGAAAACTGAGTAAATCAAACTAAATCATATTGGTTAACCTCAGATATGCCTCTCAGAGTGATTATAAAGTGCTTAAATAACTTAAAGTGAGAGTACAGATACCGAAGAGAGAAATATATCCACCATTTATGTTGAATGACAAGATTGAAGATTTAAACCACCATCCTATGCATACTGCCACTTTGTGATACGTTATGCAACACGTGTTTGTACATGGACAATCTGCTGCGGAGGTGGCAGTGTTATATATGAAGAAAAGTTAAAGTTAATAAAAAGTTATTTTAAGCATTTGGTGTGCTTTTTAAGCCTACTGTTTCCATAGAACGGTGCTAGAAGAATTAAAGCAGAGTAACAGACAGTCTGGTTGGACTAAAAGGTTTGAGATATTAAATTCTTCTAATGCCACAGCGCAAAAGGCACTTCATTTTGCTGCGCCTGTCATAGTGGAACTATCGGCCTCAGAGGGCGAAGCGATAGTGCTCCTCAACTTGCACAGTAAGCATTAGAACAGCGGAGCGCCAGCATATACCGACGCGCAGCATCTGTTCCCTGAATGAGCAAGCAAAGACACCTCAGCAGAGCTACCATAGAGGCCATAGAACGTGTGCATTAGTAAAACTGCAGCCGACCCCTTAAAGTGGCAGAATGGCAAAGGCAAGATAGTCAGAGAAAGAGCGTCAACTCTCCTGCGATTCCTAGAGAGAAAGATGCATGGTGGGAGGCCAAAGTCCAGAGCTACAGTGTCTGCACCGCTATCCACGAAGAGGCCACATACTGCAGCCAGCTAGTTTCCCGCCATTAGGCTCAAATTCTGCAGCAGCGTATCCAAGCCAGTGCATCACAATCATCGCAAGTCAGCACAAAGCATCACAAGTCAGCACAGAACATCACACACATCAAGAGAAACTGATTGAGCAAGGGCAAGCAAGAAAAGACACATCTCCTTTAAGACTGAAATTTGTTCCAGCAACCTTCAGATCGCAGTATCCTGCTCTTCAAAAAGGTCAGAGCTTTCCTTTTTATTACTTATCATTGCATATAGGCTTTGACATAAAGATACACTTTCGTGTTCAGGAATAAAAGACTTCAAAGTAAAACAAAGGACAGTTTGCAGTACACTGACTCTAAAGTATTTAAATTGAAAGTCATTTACTGCCTGCATTTATCGTTGTTACATTGAAAGTGAAAATCACTTATTTCTGCATTATTAATATTGCATTTAAAGTGAAAGGTCCCATAATATTCGTATTAATTGTTATAGCATTTAAAGTAAAATGGCTGAGCCTAGTATTACCATGCTACTGTTAGAGAATACAAAAATAGATAGGATAGAAGGTGAAAAGCAAGAGAACCTGTCTGAGTCAGAAAAGTCTAATGCAGCACTAGTCTTGAATCAAACAAATATAGCCCAAACAAATGAACTAAGACATTAATCACATGCCAGAAAACTGACCTTAAAGATGCTGGAAAATTTGGAGCAAGAAGCAGCATTAAAAGAGAAGAAGTTCGCCCAAATGTATGATAAGTGGAAATTATACATTAAAGACATTCGTAGAAAGCTAAAGCAAGAAAGTATAAAAAGGAACTTGAGTGATATGGTAGAGACGGTAGAAGAATCTGAATCAGAGCTTATGGCAGCATATGTCAACCTGCGGTCGTTTACGACACCTTCCTAGGATATCGTAAGAAACATGGACACGTACTGTGGTCAGTAAAGATTTAGTAAAGCTCATGAGAGAACCATCAGCTGCAGCAAACTATGATAAAGTTAAAGCAAGAATGAGAATGAACAAGCTTTTTATGACTGACTATGCTAAGTCATTTGTTGGAACCACAATCTCAAGTGGGAATTCCTTCGCTAGCAGAAGTGCCAGCCCCATATCAGAGTCCTCAAGTACTTCAGCCAAAAGAAAAGAATTAGCTGAACAACGTGCTGTCAAGAGAGCAGAAATTGAGATGGAAGCTGCCATCGAGGTGCAGCGTCAACTGATAGCATTGTGCATCCTTTTCAGCTATCAAATGAAAGCTGAAAAGGATGCAAAACGCTATCAATTGGAAGCTGAAATGGAGGCACAGCGCCAACAGAAGAAAAGTCTGGAAAGGCAGAAAGAAGTTAAGGTCATGGAAGCCGGACTCAGAGTACACAAAGAGGATATGAATCAGAGTAGTCTTAGGTTCAAATCTGTACTAAGTGAAGAAACAGACTCCTATTTTCCTCCATATGCCCAGGAGAATGGAAGGAAATCTCCAGAACTTAGTGAGAAAATAAGTCATTATCCTCCCATCCCTGCTCAGAAAGACAAAGAGAGGCATAGTCCAGTGTCAGAAAAAAGGTATGTGAATTTATCCTCTATCTCTACTGGAAAAAATTAAGAAGAGGACTCATCTAATTCAGAACTAAGAGAGCAAATAGAACCATGTAATTCTATTCCTAGATGTCACTGTCAGGAGAATGTTATAACTATTGTCCCAGCTAGACAACAGAGAACAGTCCTCGCTACACTTCCCACTCCAGAACCCACTGTATTTTCAGGAGACATACTGAAGTTCATAGAGTGGAAGGCAAGTTTTGAAATGATTATCGAGCATCATTGCTTTAGTCCAGTTGACAAGTTATTCTATCTTCAGAGATATGTTGGTGGAGAAGCAAAGCAAGTTCTTGAAGGTAACTTCTATAGAAAAGACGAAGAAGCCTACAAGCAAGCTTGGGAAAAATTGAATGCAAGATATGGTCATGCTTTCTAAATACAAAGAGCTTAGAGAGAAATTGAACTGGCCTAAAATAGGTCCTAAAGAACACTTCAGACTCCAAAAGTATGGTGACTTTCTGCAAGCATGCAGCAATACCATCCCACATGTTCAAGGACTAGAAGTACTGAACTACTATCTAGAAAACCACAGGGTGCTAGCTAAGCTACCTAAAGAAGTAGCTTCTAGATGGAATCACTATGTGACTGAACAGTTAGATCTAGGTAAGGGTACTTTCACACTAGCGTTATTCTTTTCCGGCATTGACTTCTGTCACAGGGGCTTAATACCGGAAAAGAACTGATCAGTTTTATCCTAAAGCATTCTGAATGGAGAGCAATCCATTCAGGATGCATCAGGATGTCTTCAGTTCAGTCTTTTTGACTTTTCAGGACAGAGATAATACCGCATCATGCTGCGGTTTTATCTCCGTCCAAAATTCCGGAACACTTGCTGGAATGCTGGATCCGGCATTTTTTCCCATTGAAATGCATTAATGCCAGATCCGGCCCCAAGTGTTCCAGCAAAAGGGATCCGGCATTGCGGTCTGCCCAAGCTCAGAACGAAAAAATATATATATTTATATATAAATGCCGGATCCGTTTTTCCGGATTAAACCGGAGAGAGATGCCATCAGTTTGCGTCCGTATTGCCAGATCTGGCGGGCAGTTCGGCGACGGAACTGCCTGGCGGAATCCTCTGCCGCAAGTGTTAAAGTACCCAAAGAACTTCCTAAGTTTTAAAGAGTTCTCTGAGTTCGTCAATAAGGAAGCATGAATACCATGTAATCCAGAAACAGCATCTTACGTCTTAAAAACCTTAGAAGAAAGGCCTGCGAGAGATATAAGACGCGCAAGACCAACTAGCTTTGCAACAAACACACCAGCTAAAGGTCCAGATACCTAGAAGAGCAATTTCAAAGTCACTACTGGGATCAGTAGAGAGAGAAAACCGACAAATCATCAGACTACCTTCAAATATATGTTCTGTGGAGAGAACCACTCCATACACAAGTGCCAACAATTGAAGGAGAAGTCTCCAGATGAAAAGAAAACATTTGTACTTGATAAGGAAAAAACTAACAGGGGCAGTAGACTAAATAAAATAACGATTTATTGATATACAGGAGATAAAATAAGACCCCTACTGACATACAACGAGTAAGACGTGCCCTCTCAGACAGTAAGGATGAGAGGGCCAGCACAATGACAATACAACACATGGTACAAGAAAATTCTGCTGGGTAACTGGACAAGTAATACGCGGAAATGGCAAGTATGGCGGAGGGGAAGTACGGTATATACTACCCAGTAGCCCTAATGCCTCCCTACTTGTCCTATTACGCCCTAAAGCGTGTATCCAAAGGACGGGGTCCCAAAATACCCCGCAAGGGGTGGCCCAGACAGGAACACTGTGTCATGGAACCATGAACCAGACGTACAACAAGAGATAAGTGGAAATAAGAAGGCTTTATTGCAAATCAAGCTGTAAGCAAAAGTCCAAGCGGATGGCTAAACCGAAGCAGGGTCTTGCGTAGACAGGGGTCAGGAACTAGAAGGGTAGTCAGACGAAGCCTGGATCAGGAACCAGCAGGGTAGTCAGACGAAGCCAGGATCAGGAACCAACGGGGTAGTCAGACGAAGCCAGGATCAGGAACCAACGGGGTAGTCAGACGAGGCCAGGATCAGGAACCAGAAGCAGCAGCAGTCTTAGAAGCATGTGAACACAGGAGGACCAAGCAAGGAACTGAAGCCACAGACCTCCTATATATATGAGCTAGGCATCCAGCTCCTCCCAGTGGGAAGGAGAAGCCGCAGGGTGGGAGGCTACAAGAAACCCAGAAACCAAGATGGCCGCCAGCACATGTCAAACGAAGGAGAACAGTGAGAAGGTAAGACCATGACAGTACCTCCCCCTCAAGGGCCCCTCCTCCGCGGAGTAAGGAACGGTTTCTGAGGGAAGCGTGCGTGGAAGGCTCGGAGCAAAGCAGGAGCATGGACATCTGCGGAGGGAACCCAGGAACGCTCCTCTGGACCATAACCACGCCAATGGACCAAAAACTGCAACCGACCGCGGACCAGGCGTGAGTCCAGGATATTGCTCACCTCATATTCCTCACGATTGCCCACTTGGACCGGACGGGGCCGAGGAACCGAGGAAGTGAAACGATTACACACCAATGGCTTCAACAGGGAGACATGAAACACGTTGGAGATCCGCATGCCAGGAGGAAGCGCAAGGGCATAGGCTACCGGGTTTACCCTGCGAAGCACTCGGAAGGGACCAACAAAGCGAGGCGCCAGCTTGGGAGTGGGCACTCGAAGGTTGAGGTTGCGGGTGGACAACCATACACGGTCTCCGACCTGGTAGGAAGGAGCGGGCGCTCGTCTGCGATCAGCCTGGAGTCTCTGGCGCTGCGCAGAGACCTCAAGGGACCTCTGGATCTGTACCCAAGAAGCACGTAGGACGGAAAGGTGATCCTCCACAGCCGGAATATCCTGGGGAGAGAATACCTCCGGTAACACGGCAGGTTGGAACCCATAATTGGCCATGAAGGGAGACGTCCCAGAGGAAGAGTTCACCGCCGTGTTCCTGGCAAACTCAGCCCAAGGCAGGAGGTCAACCCAATTGTCTTGGTGATCGGAGACATAGCAACGAAGGAATTGCTCCAAGGCCTGATTGGATCGTTCTGCGGCCCCATTGGACTGAGGGTGGTAGGCCGAGGAGAAAGAGAGATGAATCCCCAACTGGGAGCAAAAGGCGCGCCAGAACCTGGACACAAACTGACTCCCCCGATCCGACACAATCTCCTTGGGCAAACCGTGCAACCGGAAGACCTCCCTGGCGAAAATCGTGGCCAACTCTTGTGCAGAGGGTAACTTCTTGAGAGGAACACAGTGGCACATTTTGGAAAACCGATCCACAATCATGAGAATGACCGTATGGCCTCGGGATGCAGGGAGGTCCACAATGAAATCCATCCCCAGGTGTGACCATGGGCGCTCCCCGGTGGCTATGGGTTGCAAAAGGCCCAACGGAAGGTGCCGAGGGGACTTACTCTGGGCACAAACGGAGCATGCCGCTACATATGCGGCGATGTCGGAACGTAGAGAAGGCCACCAGAACAGACGTGAAACAGCCCAGGACAGCTGATTCTTACCAGGATGCCCCGCGGCCTTGGAGTTATGGTAGGTTCGCAACAACCGAGTGCGCAACTCCTCAGGCACAAAACACCTGCCGTTGGGTCTCCCAGAGGGAGCACCAGATTGAGCCGCCAAAATCTGCTCACCCAGGGGAGAGGTCAGGCTGGTGCGAATGGCGGCCAGGATCTGATTCGGAGGTATGACCGAAGTCGGAATCGACTCCTCCCCGGACAGCTCGGAGTACTGCCGTGATAAGGCATCCGCTCTGATGTTCTTGGAACCGGGTAGGTAGGAGACCACGTAATTAAAACGTGACAAGAACAGAGCCCATCTGGCCTGACGTGGTGTCAATCTCTTGGCCTCAGAAAGGTAGGTCAGATTCTTGTGGTCCGTCAGGATGAGAACCGGAACCACCGAACCCTCGAGCAAGTGCCTCCATTCTTTAAGGGCCTGCACGATGGCCAATAACTCCCTGTCACCAATCTGATAGTTGCACTCCGCGGAAGACAGTTTCCGGGAGTAAAACCCACAGGGAAGCAGAGGACCCTCTGGTGTTCTACGCTGAGACAGAAGGGCGCCTACTCCCGTCTCAGACGCGTCCACCTCGAGGACAAAGGGCAACCCAGGGTTGGGATGCGACAGAATCGGAGCCGACACAAAGGCGGACTTTAGAGCCTCAAAAGCTCGGATGGCCTCGAGCGGCCAGACCTGGAAATTACTGCCCTTCCTGGTCAGATCCGTGAGAGGCTTGGCTAGCATAGAAAAGTCCCTGATGAACTTCCGATAATAATTGGCGAAGCCCAAAAAGCGCTGCAGGGCACGGAGACCACTGGGCTGGGGCCACTGTAAGACAGCCGAAACCTTCTCAGGATCCATGGAGAACCCCTCAGCGGAAATGATGTAACCTAAGAAGGTTACCTGGGATCGGTGAAATTCGCATTTCTCAAGCTTACCGAACAGCCTGTTCTCTCGTAACCGTTGCAACACTCGTCTGACATCCATAATGTGGGCCTCCATGGATTCAGAATATACCAAGATGTCATCCAAATAGACCACCACACACTGCTGCAACAGGTCACGGAAAACATCGTTGATGAATTCCTGGAAGACTGCGGGCGCATTGCACAACCCAAAGGGCATAACCAAGGATTCATAATGACCGGTCCTGGTGTTAAACGCGGTCTTCCACTCATCGCCCGCCTTGATCCTTACCAGGTTATATGCCGCCCTCAGGTCGAGTTTGGTAAAGACCGTGGCCCCTTTGAGGCGATCGAACAGCTCGGAAATCAAGGGTATCGGGTAAGCGTTCTTGATCGTGATGCGATTGAGACCCCTGTAATCGATGCAAGGCCTCAACTCACCGCCCTTCTTTTTCACAAAGAAAAATCCAGCCCCTGCCGGGGACGAGGATTTGCGAATGTGTCCGCGTGAAAGCGCCTCCCTCACGTACTCCTCCATGGCCTCATTCTCCGCTACCGACAGTGGATAGACTTTGCCACGAGGAGGAACGGCACCAGATTGTAACTCTATGGCACAATCGTATGGGCGGTGCGGAGGTAGGGCAACCGCGCGCACCTTATCGAATACATCCCGGTACTCTTCGTATTCAGGAGGCAACAGAGAGTCCGAGGAAGTACACAGCAACTTGACAGGCCCATGGATGCAACTAGCCCCACACTGCGGTGACCACGAGAGGATCTCGGCCGATCTCCAATCGAAAGTCGGATTATGCTTCTGGAGCCAGGGGTACCCCAAGACCACCGGGTAGTGTGGAGACGAAATCACCTGGAGACAGACCGACTCTCTGTGAACGGCACCAATGGCTATCCCCACTGGAAGGGTCTCATGAGTCACGTGTGGCGGCAGAAGGGGTCTGCCGTCTATCGCCTCAAGAGCCAGTGGGGAACCTCGAGGCTGCAGAGGAATGGAATTGGCGGCAGCGAACACACTATCAATGAACAAACCACCAGCACCAGAGTCCACCAACGCCTGGGTCGTCACCGAGCCCCCGACCCAGGAGAGGACAACAGTGATCAGTGGTTTGTCAACACGGGAAACCGGGGACGAGGAGACTCCACCCAAGATCTGCCCCCGACAGGATCTCAGGTGCGAGCGTTTCCCGGACGGTTCGGACATGCCAACCGAAAATGCCCACCGAGACCACAGTACATGCATCGGCCCTCGCGTCTCCGGAGTACCCTCTCCCCCTCGGACAGGCGAGCAAACCCCAGCTGCATGGGTTCACCCCCAGACAAGTCATCCCCAGGAGGCGTGGGAGGAGAGGGAGGCACGGGTGGGACAGCAAACGTAGGCGCCAATCTGTTAGAAGACCTCCGCAGGCTCTCCTTAAAGGAAGGCCTCTCCCTGAGTCTGGTGTCAATCAAAATCAGGAAAGAAATAAGAGACTCGAGCTCCACTGGTAGGTCCTTAGCTGCAACCTCATCCTTCAAGGCATCCGAGAGACCATGAGAGAAAGCAGCGACCAGAGCCTCATTATTCCAGCCCACCTCTGCTGCCAGGGTACGAAACTCAATGGCGTATTCAGCTACGGATCGTGAACCCTGTCTGATGGACATAAGGAGCTTCGCAGCAGAGGCAGCACGAGCCGGCACATCGAATACCTTCCGAAGAGAAGCAACAAAACCGGAAAACTCGGCAACCACCGGATTGTTGTTCTCCCATAAAGGGCTGGCCCAGGCCAAGGCCTTGTCCGAGAGCAGCGAGATCAAGAAGCCCACCTTTGATCTCTCAGTAGGAAAGGCATGTGGCAGCAACTCGAAATAAATGCCCACCTGGTTAAGGAAACCTCGGCACTGAGTTGGCTCTCCCCCAAAGCGCTGTGGAAGGGGGGCAGAACCGGTCATACCCCGAGACACCGCAGGCGCAGCAACAGGTGTCGGGGTAGACTCTTGCGCAACAACCGGAGCGGCAGTAGGAGCGGGCCCAGGAGCGACAACCGACCCATCGGCAACGGAAGCGAAATGAGCCGTGCGTTCAAGCAGGGTTTGCAACGCCACAGCGAACCGACCCAACAGGTGATCCTGCTGATCAAGTCTGGCAACCAGCGTAGGTAGCGAGGATGGCCCTGTACCGTCAAAATTCATGGCTTGGTCCTAATGTCATGGAACCATGAACCAGACGTACAACAAGAGATAAGTGGAAATAAGAAGGCTTTATTGCAAATCAAGCTGTAAGCAAAAGTCCAAGCGGATGGCTAAACCGAAGCAGGGTCTTGCGTAGACAGGGGTCAGGAACTAGAAGGGTAGTCAGACGAAGCCTGGATCAGGAACCAGCAGGGTAGTCAGACGAAGCCAGGATCAGGAACCAACGGGGTAGTCAGACGAAGCCAGGATCAGGAACCAACGGGGTAGTCAGACGAGGCCAGGATCAGGAACCAGAAGCAGCAGCAGTCTTAGAAGCATGTGAACACAGGAGGACCAAGCAAGGAACTGAAGCCACAGACCTCCTATATATATGAGCTAGGCATCCAGCTCCTCCCAGTGGGAAGGAGAAGCCGCAGGGTGGGAGGCTACAAGAAACCCAGAAACCAAGATGGCCGCCAGCACATGTCAAACGAAGGAGAACAGTGAGAAGGTAAGACCATGACACACTGATCCTGGCAAAGAAGCCCTAGTAAGGCCCTAGCCGATATGATATGGCCCAGGAAACAAATATTCCCCCTTTGGAGCAGAATGCTGATAGATCAAAAATACAAAAAAATACAAAAAATAGAGACACTCCGCCACAGAAACCCACAAGGAAATTATGGGGAAATACTCAAGTGTCCCGACGTGTTTCATCCATTGAAGCCCCAGGATTCTTCAGGGGACACGGGGCTACACGGTGGTTGACCCTGGTGACTAGTTAGTCCAGTGGGCAGGGTATGGCCTATATGTCTTTTGGAGTCAGTGTGTGACTAGGCCTACAAAAGACGATAGAATACATATATATTAGGTGGCTATCACGTAGTCAAAAAGGCATGAGCCTCCCCATCAATTACCCAATAAAGGGCCATGGAGAGGTTTTACTCACTCAGTGATGGCTGCGGTCAGGAAGCGGCTGTTGGCACACTAACGAGAGACCCATGGTGTTGGTGTCTGTAGTAAAGGTGACCGGCAGCTATTGGGGCCAGAATGCCGCTTTATAAAGGCTAAAGTACCTGGTGGAACGCATCCTCCCAGGGTTGCTTGCTTCCGGTCAGGCGCCTCCTGGTGACGTAATCCACAGGCGTCTGATACAGCGGTCACGTGATCGGAAGCTCCGAAAATCACGTGACCGCGCCTGCGCATCCAGCCCCTGCCTCATGCGTTCCATGAGGCTAGGGGTGGAACGCACGCCGGCGCAGGGCCCCGACGTCACTTAACCGCGCCACGTAGGACGAGCATGCGTCATGGCCGCGGTTCTAGGATCGAGGCCCGGCCCCGGCCGTAATGGTGCAGAGTCGTCCCAGGCAGCAGAGGTCACATTAAATGCATATCTGTTGCTAGACCCTCCGGACCTGGGACGCCCATAACATCCTGTAATGGCCTCTCCTGTGGCCTACAGGATATTAGACATTATGATAAAGGTGAAATGCTCATTATTTTAATTAACAATGAGAGATTCACATTCAGCTGTTTCCTTTGATCATCAATTTTCTAGTTCAGGCCTTGTTGTGGCCAATTCTCCCACAAAAAAACCCTCTTATTTTGGTCTCTGACGCGGGACACTGGGCATATACTGTCATGTCCCCGTGGAAAGAAGAAAAAAAAAAAAAAGGGGGGGGGGGGGGGGGTTGGGGAGGGAAACAGTGGGGTTAGTGATCCCGACGGACCTGTGATGAGTATGCCTCTCCCTCTGTATGTTCCCTCCCTCCACCCCTATCTTAGGATGAATGTGAGTCTCTCATTGTTTATTGAAATAATGAGCATTTCACCTTTATCATAATGTCTAATATCCTGTAGGCCACAGGAGAGGCCATTACAGGATGTTATGGGCGTCCCAGGTCCGGAGGGTCTAGCAACAGATATGCATTTAATGTGACCTCTGCTGCCTGGGACGACTCTGCACCATTACGGCCGGGGCCGGGCCTCGATCCTTGAACCGCGGCCATGACGCATGCTCGTCCTACGTGGCGCGGTTAAGTGACGTCGGGGCCCTGCGCCGGCGTGCGTTCCACCCCTAGCCTCATGGAACGCATGAGGCAGGGGCTGGATGCGCAGGCGCGGTCACGTGATTTTCGGAGCTTCCGATCACGTGACCGCTGTATCAGACGCCTGTGGATTACGTCACCAGGAGGCGCCTGACCGGAAGCAAGCAACCCTGGGAGGATGCGTTCCACCAGGTACTTTAGCCTTTATAAAGCGGCATTCTGGCCCCAATAGCTGCCGGTCACCTTTACTACAGACACCACCACCATGGGTCTCGTTATAGTGTGCCAACAGCCGCTTCCTGACCGCAGCCATCACTGAGTGAGTAAAACCTCTCCATGGCCCTTTATTGGGTAATTGATGGGGAGGCTCATGCCTTTTTGACTACGTGATAGCCACCTAATATATATGTATTCTATCGTCTTTTGTAGGCCTAGTCACACACTGACTCCAAAAGACATATAGGCCATACCCTGCCCACTGGACTAACTAGTCACCAGGGTCAACCACCGTGTAGCCCCATGTCCCCTGAAGAATCCTGGGGCTTCAATGGATGAAACGCGTCAGGACACTTGAGTATTTCCCCATAATTTCCTTGTGGGTTTCTGTGGGGGAGTGTCTCTATTTTTTGTATTTTTTTGTATTTTTGATCTATCAGCATTCTGCTCCAAAGGGGGAATATTTGTTTCCTGGGCCATATCATATCGGCTAGGGCCTTACTAGGGCTTCTTTGCCAGGATCAGTGTTCCTGTCTGGGCTATTTTTGGACCCCGTCCTTTGGATACACGCTTTAGGGCATAATAGGACAAGTAGGGAGGCATTAGGGCTACTGGGTAGTATATACCGTACTTCCCCTCCGCCATACTTGCCATTTCCGTGTATTACTTGTCCAGTTACCCAGCAGAATTTTCTTGTACCTTGTGTTGTATTGTCATTGTGCTGGCCCTCTCATCCTTACTGTCTGAGAGGGCAGGTCTTACTCGTTGTATGTCAGTAGGGGTCTTATTTTATCTCCTGTATATCAATAAATCGTTATTTTATTTAGTCTACTGCCCCTGTTAGTTTTTTCCTTTGTAATTATTGAGCAGTACATCGGGGAGGCTCTGACTGTCTCACCTGACTGACCATTTTTTGTGATTTGTACTTGATAACCAACTGTGTTTCGGATGCGTAAGAAAAGGCCATGTTACAAAGGAGTGTAAGAAAAAGGCTACATGCAGCATTTGCAAAGGACGCCATCCTACACCACTACATGAAAAACGTCCAAAGAAAGATAAATCCTCATTAGATCTATCTCCTGGGAGCACCTATCTGTCATATCTCATGAAATGTCCCCGCTGAAGGAGTTTGGTGTTGGACTGTTGATAGGCTACGATTGTCCCGAAGCCTTGGTACCACAAAATGTAATCACAGGAAGTTCAAACTGATCTAGAATGGGGCGTTGTTGGAGGAAAACACCAGATTGAAAACTCAAGACAGGTGATAGGATTGTATCATCGAATATTTGTCCAAGAGTTACCAACCGCAAGTCCAGCGAAAGTAATCAAGAACCTTGAATCTGATTTTGAAGACATAACTTCTAAAGAAAAGAGTGCATCCCAAGAAGACATAAAGTTCGTACAAACTCTAGAAGAAAGCCTTAAGCAGAATTAACAAGGTCATCTTGAAATGCCCTTACTCTTTAGAGAGCGACCTCATCTGCCAAGTAACAGAAATCTTGCCCTAGCAAGATTGAAATGTTTGAAGAAAAGGATGGGAAGAGATCCCAAATTCAAGAAGGATTATTTGAAATTCATGGAAGGCATCCTCGAAGAAGGACATGCAGAGAAAGCCAATAGTCAGCCTAAAGAAGGAGAAGTGTGGTACATCCAACATCAAGGAGTTTACCACTCAAAGAAACCTGATAAGATTAGAGTAATATTTGATTGCTCAGCAAAATACGATAGGGTTTCATTGAATGATCAACTATTAAAGGGACCAGATCTTACGAACACTCTGCTAGGAGTACTTTGTAGATTCAGAAAGTATCTCGTAGCAGTCATGTGTGACATTGAAAACATGTTTCACAAGTTTCATGTGAAGAATGAAGATAGAAACTTTCTGAGGTTCTGGTGGGAGGACGGGATACAGATACAGAGCCAGCAAAATACAAAATGAAAGTACACTTGTTCGGAGCAGCATCGTCTCTAGGTTACGCCAATTATGGTAGGAAGTACCTGGCCAATCAGAATTAAAAGGATTGCCCATCAGCAGCAAATTTTCTTAAAAAAAACTTTTATGTAGATGATGGTCTTATAAGTCTAGTCCACAGAATCTACAATCAAACTAGTGAAAGAAAGCAAAGAGTTATGCGCAAGAGAAAAACTGCGCCTTCACAAATTCATCTCAATTCCAGAAGTACTGGAATCTAACAGTGACTCTAAACGTGCAGCAATGATGAGGAATGTAGATCTCAATTATGATCATCTTCCAGTTCAGAATGTACTTGGATTGGGATGGAATGTAGAGAATGACAATTTCTTCTTTGAAGTATCTACGGAAGAGAAAGTTGCAATTAGACGTACCATTCTTTCCGCAGTGGCTTCTATATTTGATCCATTGGGATACTTGGCCCCAGTGATCCTCAAAGCAAGAGAAATACTGCAAGAATTATGCAGACAAAAGTTAGGATGGGATGAACCCATACCTGAAAATTTGAGGCCAAGGTGGGAGAGTTGGATAAGAGACTTGCAAAACTTGAGAGAAGTTCGGATACCCAGATGTTTTTTACCTCATGATTTTGGAAAGTACAAGAAAATAAAGCTTCATCACTTTTCAAATGCCAGTAGTTATGGTTATGATCAGTGCTCCTACATCAGAGTGATAGTAGAAGAAAAAATACATGGTGCCCTGGGTATGGGAAAGGCCAGAGTTGCTCCTACCAGTATTCAGACAATACCAAGACTTGAACTGACAGCAGCCGTAGTTTCAGAATCAGTAAGCAAGTTTCTGAAAGAAGAATTGGAATTGAAAATACAGTTGCAAGAAAAAGTATGTGAACCCTTTGGAATGATATGGATTTCTGCACAAATTGGTCATAACATGTGATCTGATCTTCATCTAAGTCACAACAATAGATAATCACAATCTGCTTAAACTAAAAACACACAAATAATTAGTTTTTATTGAACACACCATGTAAACATTCATATTGCAGGTGAAAAAAGTATGTGAACCCTTGGATTTAATAACTGGTTGAACCTCCTTTAGCAGCAATAACTTCAACCAAACATTTCCTGTAGTTGCAGATCAGAAGTGCACAAAGGTCAGGAGTAGTTTTTGACCATTCCTCTTTACAGAAATGTTTCAGTTCAGCAATATTCTTGGGATGTCTGGTATGAATTGTTTTCTTGGTCATGCCACAGCATCTCAATCGGGTTGAGGTCAGGACTGACTGGGCCACCATAGAAGGCGTATTTTCTTCTGTTTAAGCAATTCTGTTGTTGATTTACTTCTATGCTTTGGGTCGTTGTCCTGTTGCAACATCCATCTTCTGTTGAGCTTCAGCTGGTGGACAGATGGCCTTAAAGAGGACCTTTCACTAGAATAAAACATCTAAACTAACTATACAGACATTGAGAGCGGCGCCCAGGGATCTCCCTGCACTTACTGTTATACCTGGGCGCCGCTCCGTTCTCCCGGTATAGCCTCCAGTATCTTCATAGTTAGGCTCCACCCAGGGGAACCTGCCGGCGTCTCCTTCTCCCATGCTGTAGCGCTGGCCAATCGCAGCGCTCAGCTCATAGCCTGAGAGGCTTTTTTTTCTCTCAGGCTATGAGCTGACCGCTGCGATTGGCCAGCGCTACAGCATGGGACAGAGGAGACGCCGGCAGGTTCCCCTGGGTGGAGCCTAACTATAAAGATACCGGAGGCTATACTGGGAGAACGGAACGGCGCCCAGGAATAACAGTAAGTGCAGGGAGATCCCTGGGCGCCGCTCTCCATGTCTGTATAGTTAGTTTAGATGTGTTATTCTAGTGAAAGGTCCTCTTTAAGTTCTCCTGCAAAATGTCTTGATAAACTTGGGAATTTATTTTTCTTCGATGATAGCAATCCTTCCAGGCCGTGATGCAGCAAAGCAGCCCCAAACCATGATGCCCCCACCACCATACTTCACAGTTGGGATGAGGTTTTGATGTTGGTATGCTGTGCCTCTTTTTCTCCACACATAGTGTTGTGTTTCTTCCAAACAACTCAACTTTGATTTCATCTGTCCATAGAATATTTTGCCAGTACTGCTGTGGAACACCCAGGTGCTCTTGTGTAAACTGTAAACGTGTAGCAATGTTTTTTTTGGACAGCAGTGGCTTCCTCTGTGGTATCTCCCCATGAAATCCATTCTTGTTTAGTGTTTTACATATCATAGATTCGCTAACAGGGATGTTAGCATATGCCAGAGACTTTTGTAAGTCTTTAGCTGACACTCTAGGATTCTTCTTCACCTCATTGAGCAGTCTGCGCTGTGCTCTTGCAGTCATCTTTACAGGACGGCCACTCCTAGGGAGAGTAGCAGCAGTGCTGAACTTTCTCCATTTATAGACAATTTGTCTTACCGAGGACTGATGAACAGCAAGGCTTTTGGAGATACTTTTATAACCCTTTCCAGCTTTATGCAAGTCAACAATTCTTAATCGTAGTTCTTCTGAGAGCTCTTTTGTGCGAGGCATCATTCGCTTCTTGTGAAAAGCAAACCCAGAACTGGTGTGTGTTTTTTATAGGGCAGGGCAGCTGTAACAAACACCTCCAATCTCATCTCATTGATTGGACTCCAGTTGGCTGACACCTCACTCCAATTAGCTCTTGGAGATGCCATTAGTCTAGGGGTTCACATACTTTTTCCACCTGCACTGTGAATGTTTACATGGTGTGTTCAATAAAAACATGGTAACATTTAATTCTTTGTGTGTTATTAGTTTAAGCAGAATCAGATTGTCTATTGTTGTGACTTAGATGAAGATCTGATCACATTTTATGACCAATTTGTGCAGAAATCCATATCATTCCAAAGGGTTCACATACTTTTTCTTGCAAATGTAGATGAAGAATATTTTGTACAGACTCACAAGTTGTCCTAGGATTCATAAACAACGAAGCTCAAAGATTCCATATCTTTGTCGCCAACAGACTTCAGAAAATTCGGGAAATAACAAATCCAGCACATTGGCATCACATTGATACAAAGTATAACCCAGCAGATCATGCTTCAAAAGGTCTGAATGTAACAGAATTGAAGAATTCAAATTGGTTCGTAGGTCTAGAGATCCTTTGGAAAAAGAAAATCACACCCAGTAAAGGTTACACAGAATTGTCTGTGTGAGATCAAGAAGTAAAGGTTGTACAAACATTGAGCACTACAGCCAAGTGTCAAGATGACATATTTGAAAGACTAGCCAGATGTTTAAAATGGAATATGGTCAAAAATGTAGGTGCTCGAATTCAACGTTTTGCAAAAGGAATCAGAAAGAAGGAATCATTGAATGTAGCGGCAAGAATGAAAGCTGAAGAAACAGTCATAAGACTCATTCAACAGAGATTCTACAGTGAAGAGTTGAAAAGACTTAGTCAAGAACCTAAAAGGCTTCCAAAAAACCACCCATTGTACAAGCCTAATCTTGTTCTGCAGGATGGTATATGGAAGGTGGGAGGGATATTGGAAAATGCATTGTTGTTACCTAGCAGAGTTAAGCATCCAGTAATTCTACCCAAAAATTCTACCTTCACAAGATTGATTAGTGATCACTACCACAACAAATTCTTGCATCAGGGAATAAGCTTTACCCAAAGCTGTTTGAGAGAAGGTGGCTACTGGATAGTGAAAGGAAGCAAAGTATATAAGTAAATGTGTAGTCTGAAAGGCACGTAGACCCATCAAAGAGCAAAGACTGGCAGATTTACCAGCAGATCGTGTAAACCCATCACCACCGTTTGTTTTGGCCCATTCATCACCAAGCAGAACCGCAAGGAGTACAAGAGATATGGACTGATATTTACATGTCTAAGTTCCAGAGCGATTCACCTGGAAATGTTAGAAGATATGTCAACTGACGCATTCATCAATGCCTTAAGATGTTTCATAGCAATTAGAGGTACTGTCAGAAAGCTTAGATCTGACCAAGGATCTAACTTTGTGGGAGCAAACAATGAATTGAAGAAAGCTCTAAAGGAGATTGATAAAGAAAAGATAACTGAGTATTTGTTAGAGAAACAGTGTGATTTTCACAATGTTCCAAATGCAAGCCATACAGAAGGAGTTTGGGAAAGAGAAATCAGATCCCCTAGGGGACAGAGGGGTAAAACTTAACATTTAATGGAAATGCTTCTAAAATAATAGGCGCTAGAGGAAGGACCTCTAAAACAAACAAACATAAGACAGCCCAAAGGGCCTAAACTAGACATACACAGTATGATGACAAAAACAATTATTTGAGCAAAACAGGAACGTTATCACCCATGTATGGAGTTGGATGGCGGAATCTCTTTCATATTGCTGATGTCAAACGATGGACATTAATGATGTGTCGCCATACTAGATCGGTGCCAGCGTATTCGCTCCAGCATAGACCAGAATCGGGAGCCAAAAGCCCTAGAAAGCCCTACTAGAGGGAAGGGGCTAATGTGCCCTACCTGCCTATACGAGGTACTTGCCCCGCTGACAGCCAAATTGGATTGTTTATATCCTAGGATCAGACCTGGACTCTGGCAGGCATCACCCACTGGTGTGCCTGCATTTAAGCTAAGTGGGCTGCTGTGGCTATTCAAGGTGTTTTGAGTCTGACTGACCAGACACCTGCGATTTTTCTTGAATATCCTCTAGCAATCCTCCCCTTACCATTTTTTGTTTTGTAATGCAAGCCCCATCCATTGCTTGACATTACATAAGTACATCTCCCCTGAAGAGTTCACTGAATGAAGCGTGACACGTCGGGAGTTACCTGAATAGGGTGTACTAGGGATTCCGCCCCTAATAGGGATAGGTATCTGGACGGGGACGCCCCTTGCGGGGCAAGTACCTCATATAGACAGGTAGGGCACATTAGCCCCTGCCCTCTAGTGGGGCTTTCTAGGGCTTTTGGCTCCCGATTCTTGTCTATGCAGGGGCGAATACGCTGGCACCGATCCAGTATGGCGACACATCATTAATGTCCATCGTTTGACATCAGCAACATGAAAGAGATTCCGTCATCCAACTCCATACATGGGTGAGAACGTTCCTGTTTTGCTCAGATAATTGTTTTTGTCATCATACTGTGTATGTCTAGTTTAGGCCCTTAGGACCTCTAAAACAAACAAACATAAGACAGCCCATTCTCTAGCGCCTATTTTAGAAGCATTTACATTAAATGTTATGTTTTACCCCTAGGGGATCAGTACATTTAGCTATATGATTTTTGGGAGTAAAAGGTCAAGCTTGTTCACTTGGCCTCATTGAGTGTCTTAAAGAGAAATAAGAACTGTAAGAAATGTGTTAAGTTCAGTGTTGAAAAAGAATGCCAGAAGAATGGATGATGCTTCACTTAGGACCCTATTCTATGAAATAATGTCTATTGTTAACAGTCGTCCACTTACGGTTGAGAACATCAATGACCCAACAACTTTTGACCCTTTAACTCCCAACCATCTACATGCACCGCCTACTACTTAATTTATTCACTGCACTATCCTGACGTCATGTAATCTCTGTTCCGTAGTCTCGCACTTGCTGCCAGAAGATTCCTCCGCCTAGGACTGCCTTGCGCAGAGAGAGTCTTTTCCGGTCCGATCGGGGTGCGCAGGGAGCCGGCGCATGCGCAGTGGACAAGTGGAAGCCAGTGCCAGTAGTCCGCACGGGCGCAGACTACAGTGTCCACTGCGCATGCGCGAGACTACTGAGCAGAGATTACATGACGTCAGGATAGTGCAGTGAATAAATTAAGTAGTAGGCGCTGCTGGGCTCCGGATCGATGGGCGTGGCTGGGCTCCAGGAGATCGTGGGACAACCCCTTGGGCTCCTGACAGAGGTGATTTACATATGAATAAGATCGCTTTTTATAACAATATAAGGCACACAGAGCATAAACAGAGGGATCATTGTAAACACTGCATGAAGACTAATGGGCACATATAAATATCTACATATCATTAATCCTGGTGACAGAATCCCTTTAAGTCTTACCACTAAGAACATAGAATTATTGGTAATTTTGGTGTGTGTGTGTGTAGCTGGCCAGCTAAGACCTGTCTTAGGTTGCTAATATGATTTACATGTAATAGAGCTGCATCTTAATACCGTTCTTATGTTTATATATAAGAGACAGAAAGAGTTATTTACAGTGACTTCATGTTTCTGGAAGTCATATAACAGTTATATATTGTGTTCACAGAAGCAGAAAAGATAATACTTAAGATTCAGTAAATAAATGTAAGGTAAGCTCAATAACACAGCAGAATTAACAACAGAAAGCATAGAGTTAAACTGTTGTTACTGCCTAGGAGTCTTAACCAATCACAGCAAACCTCACACTGAGCATGAGTGGGAAATCCCCTAGCAGAACTTTGTGGAGTCGGTATAGACCAGAGAAGAGAAGCTGAAAGACATTTCCAGTCAGAGCTGTGTTTTATGGGAACACGAGGCCAAATAGGTAACGGTTATATGATGTCCATATTGTTAATACTGTGCTAGAACTATATACTGAGACCAGTTGTATATGTTTGTTTACACTTCCACCAAACTGCGCAAATATCACAAACTGTGCAAATCATATCGCAAACTGCGCACAAACTGCGACCAAACTACGCGCAAACTGAGCAATTCAAACTAAATCAAACTTTTGATAAGTTGATGGAAATAGCTCACTAGCCTCACACGCACGGAAGGTGCACAATCTAAGTTGATTCACTCTTCAAATTAAGCTAATAACAATAGAAGATTGGCACACTAGTACATACAGAGCGACATGGACTAAGCTTCACAATTTATTACAGCTATGTATACTAATTAAAATGCAATACAATAAAAATGCACATGAAAATAAAATTAATATGAACAATAAAAATACAGTATTCCCAATGAATTCAATTGATGGCTCCCAATATCATGGGTCACCTATGGTTATCAATATAGAATCAACCACTTGTAAATGTCCACACATTTGCAGATACCCTAAGGTGTTTCTTTGGTATATATCCTGCTTTGTTAGTATGCAATTGTTGTGGCAAGAGATGACGCATGGATTGTATAGCTATGTAGCGCATGTAGCGATAATTTGAGCTGCAATGGGGATGCACCCAATGTCACCACCAGACATCTGAGAAGCTCTGACAGATGTTATTCAGAACCTCCTCCTTGAGGTTCCATTTGTTTTGCTTTCGTTTTCTCATCTCGTTAGCCTCTCTCACTGCATCACTTTGCGGTTTATACAACTTCCTGGAGTGTGTGCATTCTGGATGCTACTACTGAGTCTTCTACAGATAAGTTTTGTTCATTCATTTGTATTTTCCTGTTTGCTGGATCCCAGGTGACCCTGACTCCCTCCGTATCTAGTGTAGGGAGCCGGTGGTCGTGTCCCCTCACTATTATAGGGTGTTCAGGTGTTATACAGTTGAGGAACGAGGATATGCGATCATCTACCATTGAGATTTTTGCATAGGCCGAGCAGTTAGGGAGAGAGCCAGGTCTGTTGCAGGGCTATCCCTTTGATTCCTTAGTTTTGGATCCAGTCAGTCGGATCTTCATTTTGTGTCTTCTAGTTTTCTGTACACCTTCCGTGACACCCAATCCACAAATATCACAAGAAAATAGTTAGAGCTTTTCTGGTGAACGAAGGTATAGCTCAGCGGCAAACAGATACGTTCATCCACTTGTAAGTGCAGCCCACCCACTTTTCAAACACTCTAGGTCCGATGCTTGGAGAGTGAGAATATTAACAAAATTTCGTATAAAAATTTGCATTAAAAAATCGTATACAAAATCGATACTGACGGTATTCGCAGGTGCGTATCATAGCTAATACTGGTGACCCACGTTCGTGGGCTTACCTTCTTTTGGTCCCAGCTGGTTTCTTGTGTTGGTTGTTGTATCCGGCTACAGATCGGCATCCCGGCTTCTGTTTCATCGGCGTCTCAATAGTAGGTCAGTTTGTCACGTGGGTTGTGCTCACAGTACTGATCTTCCAGCGGGTTAAAGTAAATTTTGAGATGCGTCTATCTTTGATATCCTCAAAATATTTGTAGGTAACAGTGCACTGTTAAATCGCGGCTCAGGTTCTTGTGGGGTGAGACATTTACTAGACGTGTTTCGGGGATAACTTTCCCCTTCTTCAGTGGCAACACCCCTTACAAGTGGATTATGGGTTTTTATACCCTTCAATAGTCTTATGTAAAAAAAGGATATGGATTCCTTGAATGTGTATTTTTCACATATACGGTTTTTCTATCGATTTCATAACATTCTCCATTGCTGTAACTACCTATATTAGCTCGTATTCTTCATAGTCAGTGAAATTTTGCTATTTTTCTTATATTTATGTACATGCGATTCTAATGCTATTATTGTGCGTTTTTTTCTTTCATAGTGCGTTTTTTCTTTCATAGTGCGTTTTTTTCATATTTTTTGCATTTCTCAATGCTGGGCTTACTGTATATCCAGCAATTATGGGTGTACGTCGCCTGATTCTTCCCTGAATGTGCCAGACCAACAGCAATATGGCCGTTATACGGCTTGATACACTTGAAAGCTGTGAAGATAATTATTTGAACAGGATGTATAAAAATAACATACATGTGTTCTTTGATAAAGAACAATCACCATAAATGAGAAGTACATGTGGTAATTTGTTTAAAGTTGGGATTAGGTATGCAATTTTAACTAAATATGATAGACAGAAAGCCCAGCATTGAGAAATGCAAAAAATATGGAAAAAAAAAAAACGCACTATGAAAGAAAAAACGCATCATGGAAGAAATAAAAACGCACAATAATCGCATTAAAATCGCATGTACATAAATATAAGAAAAATAGCAAAACATCACTGACTATGAAGAATACGAGCTAATATAGGTAGTTACAGCAATAGAGAATGTTATGAAATCGATAGAAAAATCGTATGTGAAAAATACACATTCAAGGAATCCATATCCTTTTTTACATAAGACTATTGAAGGGTATAAAAACCCATAATCCACTTGTAAGGGGTGTTGCCACTGAAGGGGAAAGTTATCCCCGAAACACGTCTGGTAAATGTCTCACCCCACAAGAACCTGAGCCGCGATTTAACAGTGCACTGTTACCTACAAAAATTTTGAGGATATCAAAGAAAGACGCATCTCAAAATTTGCTTTAACCCGCTGGAGGATCAGTACTGTGAGCACAACCCAAGTGACAAACTGACCTACTATTGAGACGCAGACGAAACAGAAGCCGGTCTGTAGCCGGATACAACAACCAACACTAGAAACCAGCTGGGAACAAAAGAAGGTAAGCCCACGAACGTGGGTCACCAGTATTGACTTTGATACGCACCTGATTCAATTTTGTGAATATTCTCACTCTCCAAGCATCGGACCTAGAGTGTTTGAAAAGTGGGTGGGCTGCACTTAGAAGTGGATGAACGTATCCGTTTGCCGCTGAGCTATACCTTCGTCCACCAGAAAAGCTCTATTTTCTGATATTTGTGGATTGGGTGCATCCCCATTGCAGCTCAATTTATCGCTACATGCGCTACATAGCTATATAAACATTTTGCCATCTATTAAAGTAGGATCCACAATCCATGCGTCATCTCTTGCCACAACAATTTTCTGCATACTAACAAAGCAGGATATATACCAAAGAAACACTTTAGGGTATCTGCAAATGTGTGGACATTTACAAGTGGTTGATTCTATATTGATAACCATAGGTGACCCATGATATTGTGAGCCATCAATTGAATTCATTGGGCATATTGGGAATACTGTATTTATATTGTTCATATTAATTTTATTTTCATGTGCATTTTTATTGTATTGCATTTTAATTAGTATACATAGCTGTAATAAATTGTGACGCTTAGTCCGTGTCGCTCGGTATGTACTAGTGTGCCAATCTTCTATTGTTAATAAATCAAACTTTCGGTTAACCTCAGGTATGCCTCTCAGAGTGATTATAAAGTGCTTAAATAACTTAGAGTGAAAGTACAGATACTGAAGAGAGAAATACCGTATATCCACCATTTATGTTGAATGACAAGATTGAACAGTTAAACACCATCTTATGCATACCGCCATTTTGTGATACGTTATGCAACACGTGTTTGTACATGGACAATCTGCTGCGGAGGCGGCAGTGTTATATATGAGGAAAAGTTGAAGTGAATAAAGAAGTTATTTTAAGCATTTGGTGTGCTCTGTAAGCCTACTGTTTCCATAGAACAGCGCTAGAAGAATTAAAGCAGAGTAAGGCCTCATGCACACGACCGTTGTTTTATTCCATGTCCGTTGCGCCGGTTTTCGTGATTTTCTGTGGACCCATTCATTTTCAATGGGTCAGTTGAAAACTCGGCTAATACACCGTTTGCCATCCACGTCCGTGACCTGTGGTTCCAGTCCTTCAAAAAAATATAACCTGTCCTATTATTTTCACGGAAAATGGTTCAAGTCAATGGGACCGCTAAAAAACGCGGAGGCACACAAGATTGTCATCCGCGTCCGCACGTCTGCGTCCGTTTTTTTCCTATCATTTGCATAGCAAACTTGTTTTAGACTTTTTTTTACATTCCTTTATGTCTGGTGGTCCTCCAAAAATAAAGGAAGACACACGCAAAACAAAAACGGATCTCGGAACAACGGAACCCTATTTTGCGGAACGGAACAACGGTCGTGTGTACAATGACCCTGATATGACTAGGACACAAGCTGATTTCATAATACGATGTGTCGAATTCTGTTTAGAACATAACTATTTCTGGTTCAAGGATCAGTTCTACCTACAGAAGGTCGGAACGGCGATGGGGGCGAAATTCGCCCCCAGTTTCGCTAACATTTTTATGACCATGTGGGAAAAAGAGTTTATTGACCCCGAGTTGAAAAAATCCAGGAAAAGGGGAACCCTTAAAACCTGGAAAAGATATATACAGTAGATGACTGCCTGTTGATATGGGAAGGGGATAGAAACCAACTTGAGACCTTCATTGTAAGTTTGGAAAACAAAGAATGGAACCTTAGTTTCACTAGTACGATCAGTGTGGTTGCTGTGGATTTTTTGGACCTAACTATATATGCCGAAGAAGGACGGCTCAAAACCAAGACCTTTTTTAAACCAACAGATGTTAACGGCTATATAGATCTAACAAGCTGTCATTATGCCCCTTGGTTACTTAATATACCGAAGGGACAGGTCCAGAGAATCCACCGCAACTGCACTGATCTGGCTATTTTTAAAAGACAAAGCAATGTAATAAAGGAACGTTTTTTGGAAAAAGGCTATGAAAATGAAGACCTGGAGAGGTGTATAAAAGATGTAACCAAACAACAAGAGGGAACCCCTAATAAACTAAAAAGTGCCAATCGTTTTGAAAATAAAAACAAGAACAAAAAAACGAAAAATAGCTTCAATTGGTGCGGTTTTTGCATTCCTCGCAAAAACAGAAAAAGAACAGAAAAATTACAAAAGAATATGGTAATTAACCACTTCAGCCCCGCTAGGTGAAACCCCCTTCATGACCAGAGCACTTTTTACACTTCGGCACTACACTCCTTTCACCGTTTATCGCTCGGTCATGCAACTTACCACCCAAATGAATTTTACCTCCTTTTCTTCTCACTAATGGAGCTTTCATTTGGTGGTATTTCATTGCTGCTGACATTTTTACTTTTTTGTTATTAATCAAAATGTAACGATTTTTTTGCAAAAAAATGACATTTTTCACTTTCAGCTGTAAAATTTTGCAAAAAAAACGACATCCATATATAAATTTTTCGCCAAATTTATTTTTCTACATGTCTTTGATAAAAAAAAAAAATGTTTGGGCAAAAAAAAAATGGTTTGGGTAAAAGTTATAGCATTTACAAACTATAGTACAAAAATGTGAATTTCCGCTTTTTGAAACAGCTCTGACTTTCTGAGCACCTGTCATGATTCCTGAGGTTCTACAATGCCCAAACAGTAGAAAACCCCCACAAATGACCCCATTTCGGAAAGTAGACACCCTAAGGTATTCGCTGATGGGCATAGTGAGTTCATGGAACTTTTTATTTTTTGTCACAAGTTAGCGGAAAATGATGATGATTTTATTTTTTATTTTTTTTCTTACAAAGTCTCATATTCCACTAACTTGCGACAAAAAATAAAAAATTCTAGGAACTCGCCATGCCCCTCACGGAATACCTTGGGGTGTCTTCTTTCCAAAATGGGGTCACTTGTGGCGTAGTTATACTGCCCTGGCAATTTAGGGGCCCAAATGTGTGAGAAGAACTTTGCAATCAAAATGTGTAAAAAATGACCGGTGAAATCCAAAAGGTGCACTTTGGAATATGTGCCCCTTTGCCCACCTTGGCAGCAAAAAAGTGTGACACATCTGGTATCGCCGTACTCAGGAGAAGTTGGGGAATGTGTTTTGGGGTGTCATTTTACATATACCCATGCTGGGTGAGAGAAATATCTTGGCAAAAGACAACTTTTCCCATTTTTTTATACAAAGTTGGCATTTGACCAAGATATTTTTGATTTGATTGCAAATGGATACATGGATCGGATCCACAAAACACATGCGGACGTCTGAATGGAGCCTTACAGGGGGGTTATCAATGACAGGGGGTGATCAGGGTGATCACCCCCCCTGTCACTGATCACCCCCCCCTGTAAGGCTCCATTCAGACATCCGCATGATTTTTTACGGATCCATGGATACATGGATCGGATCCACAAAACACATGCGGACGTCTGAATGGAGCCTTACAGGGGGGTTATCAATGACAGGGGGTGATCAGGGTGATCACCCCCCTGTCACTGATCACCCCCCCTGTAAGGCTCCATTCAGACATCCGCATGATTTTTTACGGATCCATGGATACATGGATCGGATCCACAAAACACATGCGGACGTCTGAATGGAGCCTTACAGGGGGGTTATCAATGACAGGGGGTGATCAGGGTGATCACCCCCCTGTCACTGATCACCCCCCCTGTAAGGCTCCATTCAGACATCCGCATGATTTTTTACGGATCCATGGATACATGGATCGGATCCACAAAACACATGCGGACGTCTGAATGGAGCCTTACAGGGGGGTTATCAATGACAGGGGGTGATCAGGGTGATCAGGGTGATCACCCCCCTGTCACTGATCACCCCCCCTGTAAGGCTCCATTCAGACATCCGCATGATTTTTTACGGATCCATGGATCCATGGATCGGATCCACAAAACACATGCGGACGTCTGAATGGAGCCTTACAGGGGGGTTATCAATGACAGGGGGTGATCAGGGTGATCACCCCCATGTCACTGATCACCCCCCCTGTAAGGCTCCATTCAGACATCCGCATGATTTTTTACGGATCCATGGATACATGGATCGGATCCACAAAACACATGCGGACGTCTGAATGGAGCCTTACAGGGGGGTTATCAATGACAGGGGGTGATCAGGGTGATCACCCCCCTGTCACTGATCACCCCCCCTGTAAGGCTCCATTCAGACATCCGCATGATTTTTTACGGATCCATGGATACATGGATCGGATCCACAAAACACATGCGGACGTCTGAATGGAGCCTTACAGGGGGGTTATCAATGACAGGGGGTGATCAGGGTGATCACCCCCCTGTCACTGATCACCCCCCCTGTAAGGCTCCATTCAGACATCCGCATGATTTTTTACGGATCCATGGATACATGGATCGGATCCACAAAACACATGCGGACGTCTGAATGGAGCCTTACAGGGGGGTTATCAATGACAGGGGGGTGATCAGGGAGTGTATATGGGTGATCACCCGCCTGTCATTGATCACCCCCTGTAAGGCTCCATTCAGACGTCCGCATGTGTTTTGCGGATCCGATCCATGTATCCATGGATCCGTAAAAATCATGCGGACGTCTGAATGGAGCCTTACAGGGGGGTGATCAATGACAGGGGGGTGATCAATGACAGGGGGTGATCAGGGAGTGTATATGGGTGATCACCCGCCTGTCATTGATCACCCCCCTGTAAGGCTCCATTTAGACGTCTGTATGCGTTTTGCGGATCCGATCCATGTATCCGTGGATCCGTAAAAATCCTACGGACGTCTGAACGGAGCCTGACAGGGGGGTGATCAATGACAGGGCGGTGATCAATGACAGGGGGGTGATCAGGGAGTTTATATGGGGTGATCATGGGTGATCAGGGGTTTATAAGGGGTTAATAAGTGACGGGGGGGGGTGTAGTGTGGTGTTTGGTGCGACTGTACTGACCTACCTGAGTCCTCGGGTGGTCGATCCTAACAAAAGGGACCACCAGAGGACCAGGTAGGAGGTATATTAGACGCTGTTATGAAAACAGCGTCTAATATACCTGTTAGGGGTTAAAAAATTCGGATCTACAGCCTGCCAACGAGCGATCGCCGCTGGCAGGCTGGAGATCCACTCGCTTACCTTCCGTTCCTGTGAGCGCGCGCGCCTGTGTGCGCGCGTTCACAGGAAATCCCGGCCCTCGCGAGATGACGCATATATGCGTGACTCTGCGCAGGGCCGCCACCTCCGGACCGCACATCTGCGTTAGGCGGTCCGGAGGTGGTTAAAAGTACTACCAAAGATAAGCAATTAGAAGTAGTAGGTGAGATGACATGTTACAGTAAGGGGGTCGTATATGTACTGGAGTGCCCTTGTGGCCTCCAGTATGTCGGATGGACTATTAGACCTCTAAAAGTCTGTGTACAGGAACACATAAGAAACATAAAAAAAGGTCTTGAAAGTCACGGAGTATCGGCTCATTATAAAAAATATCATCAAAAAAATCCAGAAGGTCTTAAGTTTATGGGAGTGGAATCCGTACAAAATCATTGGAGGGGAGGCAGTTTTTTGGAAAAAAATCAATAAACAAGAAACCAAGTGGATATATGAATTGGGTACACTGCAACCGGGAGGTCTAAATGTGGATTTTGACCTACAAGCTGTGTTAAATTAGAGTGAATAAATGATAGAGAAAGCATGCTCATGTGAATGGGGACTTAATAGCATCCGTCTTTTTTCCCCTGGGGATGAGGAGATTCTAGTATAGGGTTAATAGCAGGATAGGAAAAACACCGTGGAGGAACACATCTGACTCCTGATTAATTACAACTGACAAATAAAAAGGAGGGGGAGGGTGAAATCAAGTGTGCCCCTGACGAAGCTCTAGGAGTGAAACCCGGGTCGGGCAAAAGCAGCAGACGCTGGGACGTTTTAAAAAAGTTGTCTTGTGAGTATGGACAAATAAAAAGTTTTAAACAAATATCTACGGAGCTTCACTATTGCAGAAGCCATTCTTGTCCACAGAAATTTTTAGGAATCCGAAGAAAAGAAATGCAGATTTGTCTGAGGTATACCTTACTTGAGTCCATGTGGGGATCCAGCCGGATTGCATAAGAACGTGGCTGTTCCGACAGAACAAGAACAACTTACTATGGAGGGATCACGCCTTGTCTTTACAGCATTGTGTGAGTATAATCTGTGCAATGCAGGTCACTGTTACATACGGACTCACACTATTATAACCCTATTAGTTGCAGGATATCTACTTAAGGGATATTTGCAGCCCTCGGCTCTCTTGGTAAAGGAAGGAGGAAGAAAGATTAAGAACTTATATACTGACCTGGATCAGAAGCGCGGTCCAAACCCCGTATATTTTACCTGTTTATAGCGTGATTGATCCCACATCACTTTTCGGACCTGCTGCATAGCATTATTGCGGACTGGTGATATATTTATTTTTTATGGTCGTGTGTATGAGGACTAACAGACAGTCTGGTTGGACTAAAAAGTTAGAGATATCAAATTCTTTTAATGCCACAGCGCAAAAGGCACTTCATTGAGCTGTGCCTGTCACAGATAGTTCCTTAGCTCTTACCTCCTGACCTCATACACACTCAAAGCTCATTTTGTATCTTACTGATAAGAATATGGCTTAAATAAGTGTTTATCAGCTGATTAGTTCAAAAATAAGGGATATATAGCTAGCAGATGCTCTCAAGATACTCACACCTAGGAAATTAGTCAACCCATTAGACAAAAACTACTGAAATTTTTTAATAAAAACCTAGTGAAATGTTTAGCCCAAAATGAGCGAAATGCAATCATAAAAATTTACCCCAAAGGCAACAGCTGCCATAAAAACCTTCACAGACTCCCTTAGGAAAGTTTTCATAACGTTATTCCAAAGGGTTACTAAAGCTACTTTCACACTAGAGTTTTGGCTTTCCATTTGTGAAATCCGTCATGGGCTCTCACAAGCGGTCCAAAATGTATTAGTTTTGCCCTAATGCATTGTGAATGGAAAAGGAGCCGCTCAGAATGCATTAGTTTGCCTTCGTTCAGTCACCATTCCGCTCTGGAGCCTGACACCAAAATGCTGTCTGCAACGTTTTTCTGTCCGTCCTGGGATGTGGAGCGAGATGGATTCGTCCTGACACACAATGTAAGTCAATGGGGACGGATCTGTTTTCTCTGACACAATATATAATGGATCCGTCCCCCATCGACTTCCAAATGGAGTATATGATTGATCTGTCTTGACTATATAAGACATAATACAACCGGATCCGTTCATGACGGATGCATGCGCTTGTATTATTTTACCTGAAGTGTTTTTGCAGATCCATGACAGATCCGCAAAAAACGCTAGTGTGAAAGTAGCCTAAGAGTTTCTATATATTCTACGCTAGTTATTTAGTTTTTTACAAATTTTATATGAAGGACAGATCCCGGGCAAACAGAGGAATATATTGAAACACTGCAAATGAAATTAAATGACAGTCCACCTTATCGAAGTCTACAGCAAGTCTATCAACTTGTTGAAAAGTTTTTCTTGCTCATAAATGAAATATGAAAGAACTTGAGAGGAAAACTCATAACTCATAGCCTAAGGATGCTTCCAAAGCACAAGACAGGCAAAGCTTGCATAGACGTGATTAGCCAAGAGCTTTGCAAGGAGGAGAGTGAACACTTCTAAGATGTAACTGGCAGGGTAAAGCAGATCATAGGTATTAGCCAACCATCAGCTATACAATTATTTTGCTGAAAGCTATAGACCCAGCTCCTTACTAGTATGCACCTTTGAAGGTGCAGTGTTAATGCCACCCTGTAATGTGTCTGGGTCAAGTGCCAAGGATCAAACCTGAAAAAAAGAAGTTGAATTGCTGCTCTGCGTACTAAACATTCTTAAAGCAGTTTTTAGATGTTTTTGTAATGTGTCTGGGTCAAGTAGCAAGGATCAAGCAAAGAAGTTTTAAGGCTTTAAAAATAAGAAGTATAGTGGGTGCCAAGTGAAAGATAAAGTTCAGATTTCAGGTATGGTTCTTGCAGGCAAAATAACACCCTAACACAATTATATTGCAAAAGGGTTGACCATATACAGCACATCAGGAGCCAGGAAGGCAAAACAAGAGTTTTGAAGATACACACAAGATATCCTGAAATATAACTTCAGGAATCTTGAGCACATGGAGCTAGTGGAACATATAGCCTAGTAACACAGAACCTCAGGAACTAGTGGCCTCTGCAGCACAGGGCCTAAGGAACATGGAACCACTGGAGAACAGGTCTAAGGAACAAGCAAAGTCTGGACCACAAGACCTAAGGAACAATGAGTATCTGGAGAATAGTGCCTAAGTAACAAACAAAGAATAACTGGAGAGCAAGTTCAAAGAAACAAAGGCCCAGATTTATTAATGTGTCAGCACCAAAAATCTGTCTAAAAAGTGAAACAAATTAGGGCATGTGCAACGGGCGCCTCCCCCCAGGGTCCTCTCTATTACGCATCCCAGGTGTAGGAACTGCCGAGTGGTATGTTGTGGCCTAAAATGTCTCTTTATGTGTGTCACAGTGCTCCTATCTACAGAAGAGACAGAGAAGGCAAGAAAGGAGGAGGAGTGGCCCTGTATGTGAAAGATAGCATTAAATCTAACCTAATACAAGTTGGTGAGGCCAACATAGAGTCAGTTTGGGTTACGTTGCAGTTTGCTAATCATGCAGTAACTCGTGTAGGTGTGATATATAGACCACCTGATCAAGTTAAAGAACTAGATGATCTACTAGTTGAAGAAATAGCTAAAATGACAATGAAAGGAGAAGTTATCATTATGGGAGATTTCAATCTTCCAGATATCAACTGGAAAACCAAAATAGCAAGTTCTACCAGGAGTACAGATATTCTAAATTCCCTACTGGGGTTATCCCTACAACAAATGGTTGAGGAGCCAACCCGGAGGGAGGCCATTTTGGATTTGATATTCACAAATGGGGATTCGGTATATGATGTCATTGTAGGCGAAACCTTGGGATCTAGTGATCACCAGTCAGTGTGGTTTAATATAAGAACTGTGAAAGAGTCCCACCACACAAAAACAAAAGTTTTAGATTTTAGAAAAACAGACTTTTCAAAAATGAAATTAGTCATAAATGAGTCCTTATCAGACTGGAACGGATTACATGGAGTCCAGGAGAAATGGGACTACTTAAAAGGTGCATTATTGAAGGCAACAGAAAATTCAATTAGACTTGTCAGTAAAAGCAAAAAAAGGAAGAGACCACTGTGGTACTCGGCAGAAGTGGCCCAAATCATTAAAAATAAAAAGCTAGCATTTTGTAATTATAAAAAAACCCAGAGCAATGAAGATAAGGAAATCTACAAGATTAGGCAGAAAGAGGCCAAGCAAGTTATAAGAACTTCTAAAGCGCAGGCAGAAGAAAAACTAGCTCAGTCTATGAAAAAAGGGGATAAGACATTCTTCAGATATATAAATGAAAAAAGGAAATTAAAACAAGGAATAACTAAATTAAAAACAAAGGACGGAAGGTATGTAGAAGAGAATAAAGGGCTAGCCGACTGCCTTAATGAATACTTCTGTTCAGTTTTTACAAAAGAAAAAGGAGAAGGACCTCCACTAGAAAGGATGACTAATAAATCGTTTGATGCATGTGTCTTTACAGAGGAAGATGTTCTAAGTTTGCTGTCTAAAGTGAAGACAAATAAATCACAGGGGCCTGATGAGATACACCCAAAATTATTAAAAGAGCTTAGTGGTGAGCTGGCAAAACCGTTAACAGATTTATTTAACCAATCATTAGTAACAGGAGTCATCCCGGAAGATTGGAAATTGGCAAATGTCGTGCCCATTCACAAGAAAGGTAGTAGGGAGGAATCGAGCAACTATAGACCAGTGAGTCTGACATCAATAGTAGGCAAATTAATGGAAACCCTATTAAAGGATAGGATTGTGGAACATCTAAAATCCCATGGATTGCAAGATGAAAAACAGCATGGGTTTACTTCAGGGAGATCATGTCAAACAAATCTTATAGATTTTTTTGACTGGGTGACTAAAATAATAGACGGTGGAGGTGCAGTAGACATTGCATATCTAGATTTTAGTAAGGCTTTTGACACTGTCCCACATAGAAGACTTATCAATAAACTGCAGTCATTGAGCATGGACTCCCATATTGTTGAGTGGATTAGGCAGTGGCTGAGGGACAGACAACAGAGGGTTGTAGTCAATGGAGAACATTCAAAACAAGGTCATGTTACCAGTGGGATTCCACAGGGATCTGTACTGGGACCAATTTTGTTTAATATCTTCATAAGTGATATTGCAAAAGGCCTCGATGGTAAGGTTTGTCTTTTTGCTGATGACACAAAGATATGTAACAGGGTTGATGTTCCTGGAGGGAAACGCCAAATGGAAAAGGACTTAGGAAAACTAGAAGAATGGTCAGAACTCTGGCAACTGAAATTTAATGTGGATAAGTGCAAGATAATGCACCTGGGGCGTAAAAACCCAAGGGCAGAATATAGAATATTCGACACAGTCCTGACCTCAGTATCTGAGGAAAGGGATTTAGGAGTAATTATTTCAGAAGACTTAAAGGTGGGAAGACAATGTAATAAAGCAGCACGAAATGCAAGCAGAATGCTTGGATGTATAGGGAGAGGTATAAGCAGTAGAAAGAGTGAAGTGCTTATGCCGCTGTACAGAACACTGGTGAGACCTCACTTGGAGTATTGTGCGCAGTACTGGAGGCCATATCTCCAGAAGGATATAGATACTCTAGAGAGAGTTCAGAGAAGAGCTACTAAACTGGTACATGGATTGCAGGATAAAACTTACCAGGAAAGGTTAAAAGACCTTAATATGTATAGCTTGGAAGAAAGAAGAGACCGAGGGGATATGATAGAAACTTTTAAATACATAAAGGGAATCAACTCGGTAAAGGAGGAGAGCATATTTAAAAGAAGAAAAACTACCACAAGAGGACACAGTTTTAAATTAGAGGGGCAAAGGTTTAAAAGTAATATAAGGAAGTATTACTTTACTGAGAGGGTAGTGGATGCATGGAATAGCCTTCCTGCAGAAGTGGTAGCTGCAAATACAGTGAAGGAGTTTAAGCATGCATGGGATAGGCATAAGGCCATCCTTCATATAAGATAGGGCCGGGGCTATTCATAGGATTCAGATATATTGGGCAGACTAGATGGGCCAAATGGTTCTTATCTGCCGACACATTCTATGTTTCTATGTTTCTATGTTTCTATCTGGATACGACTGGACCCCAGGCTTTGGCTCTGAAGCTATCACGGATGAAGTTAGCAGATAGCTGGAACATATAAATAAACGAGCGACTGGCTTGATCCCAAACTAATGAGCTTATAGGTGAGCCGTATAAAACCCTAAGAGCTCTCCCTGACTGCTATGCACATGCAAGGGTCTGTATGGTAGACGATTGCATGCCCGTGTACCTAATACTGTGTGACACCTGAAAACCCTATAATAGTGAGGGGACACAACCACCGGCTCCCTGCACTTAATACGGACAGAATCAGGGTCAACTAGAATCAAGCCAGCAAGGAAACACAATAAAGTAAATTACTTATCTCAACAAACAGCAGAAGCAGCCTCCAGCAGTGAACACCTCATCCAGGAAGTAGTATAAACCGCAAAGTGAGGCAGTATGGGAGGGAATGTAAAGGAAGACAATTAGTCGAAATAAGTGACACCTGGCAGAAGGAAAGGAGATGAGAAAGTGAAACCAAAACAAAAGAACATCATACAACAGGTAGAGAAGAACGTCTGCCAGATCTTCTCACAGAACTGGCGGTGACAGAAGCAATAAATAGGGAGAGGAGGGTAATTGAGGGATTTGAAGAAATAACTTGAGTCCAGATCTTGAGATGAAGTTCAATGGCAGCTTTACTTGAATAAACGTTTCTCCAAACAGTTTTAGGCTTGGTTCCAGCAAGCTTTAGCATTAAACTGACATGCAAACTCAAGTCTTCTCTATCCTTCTCTCACTCTGCTGTACTGACAAGATGACTTGGTAACTTGGCTTCTTCCATACGATGCACTTCACTTTTTAGTCGGACTTTTTTTCAGCCAAGGAATAAGTTAGAATTCTGGCAGCTCCAACACTTTTTTCAGTGAGTTTTTGTCTTTATGTATATGGAATGTGCCACTTCATTTTGTTGGTAACATTCTTTTGGACCTGGTAGCTTCTGTGTCACATGGTCTGTTGTGGGTGCGGCTCACAGCTTTATCCTACCTCACAATACATTGGTGATACAACTATGGAGGCATGTGAGTGCCTGGCTGTGAGTTGGTTTCTAGCATTGTTCAGATCCTGTTCACACACCACAGGCGTTTTAGTGGTAGGACCCCATGCGTGCTGAGACACCGTGATGTGGTGCATGAGGGGCTCCGATATGTTCCTGACTGGAAGATATTGCCAAAGTTCTCAGCTTCTAACATTGGCTTAAGGAATTAGCTAGTATTGTCAGTTGCGTATCATTTTGGTGCATTTGTTGCAGTGATTTGTGCGTATATATATTTTTTCATCTGCACAATGTATCATTTTGTGTAAGATGTCCTTGTGGTGCATGCGGTCCGCACCGGCATCCTCCATTGTACGCATTTTTTGCTGGGAAATGCTGTTGTCTGCGGACAGCATGCAGAGGAATTACTCACCCGGTTATAGATGCGCTACAGTGTCTGGGTTTGGAGCATTTCCACCCGTTTAGGCCACTTTTTTCAGTGAGTTTTATTCATAAAAGATAGTACCAAGGTGCAGAAGTGGTAACATCAATCTGGAGTGTTACATACCCCCTTACTTAAAACCAAACCGCCCTCGGCTTGTGCTAAGGATATGCTCTAAGTGTACCCAAGGAAAGTTAGAGTGTTGCATAAGACTATTTACTATTACTGACTGATAGCAATGGCTAACACTAGGTCTCTGCCCATATGAGTAGGGTGTTTATTCACAGTTTTCCCTCTCTGTAATAACCAGAGAACCATAAGGTCTGCAAAAAGTGATCAATCCTGGCTTTCTTTTGAGTATTCTGGCCACTAGTACCAAAGAAAGCATGGGGGTGTCTTTACTCTGTAATCCCACCACTATGCAATGAAACCCACAAATAGAAGGGTGGCTTCATCCTCTTATTCCTTCCCGCACCAAGGTCTAATAATGTTTTACACTTTGTCACCTTGATGACTGAACAGGTAGCTTTTATACATTTTTTGCTAACATGGTGCACAGTGCCTTAGGGCACTTACGAACATATTTTTTTTAGCAGCGGGGTTACCCTTTAAAGATGTTAAGTCTGCTTGTGACTTTACCACTTCGTCCTCCCTGTGTATCAACAGCATATGATCCCAAAGACAAAGGACATACTGGCTCCTACCCCTCCCAAGTCTGTGGAGAGAACAAGGTTAAGGGCATATGAAAATCATATAATATAATACCTAGGCTTTCTTACCTGACACAAGGCGAAATAGGACCATTAGTATTCAGTGTCCTCAGAGGCAGTCCAAATTTGCAAAGACGCAAGGGTCACTAACTATCTGGCTAACAATATAAAATCCAAAGTCCATTCAAAAAGTGCATAAGAGGTCACCTTGTTGTACCCGTCACAGAGTCCATACAATGGGCTAAAGTGCTTGAACGTTGCAGAACCTTAGAACTTTAGTGTAAAAATGTCACAATAGAAATCACAAAGAGCTCCAGGTACACGTTTGAGTCCTTTCTTTGGGTGCTGACTTGTAACGTTGCAAAACTGGAACATAAAATGCAAAAAGGAAACAATTTAATTTGTAATCCACATGAGGTATGGCGCCAATGTGTACAAGCTCGAAAAAGTTTTTGGGCTGATGGATGGAGTCTTAACAATCTGTGATCTTCTGGGCAAGAGGAAAAACAGAGCAACAAAATGGAAAAGACCAATAATTCTCTCACCCTTTAGAAGCAGTCCCAGATGTGGCTCCAGTAGTCCAATGCATGTTATTTTCCTCACAGCATGAGGTTTACTTAGATGAGGGGCTGAAAGTCTTTCTCCTGGGTCGCATAGTTGAGGGTGCAAAAGTCCTTCTTTAAGTTGCACGACATCCTCATCACTGTGACTGCTAGCTCTGGTGCTCCCTGCAGCTGTAACTCCAGCAGAAGCTTCATTTGTGATCTTCTGGTGGCCTTCTGTGGCAGGACTTGGAACTGCAGGATCACCCTCTTCTGGAGGACCCTCTGTAAGCCTTGACTTTTTCCTGGTACGTGACAGATTCTCCAGACAGCAAGAAAGGATAGTCCTTGGTCTTTCAGGTGCTCTGCATTCGGTGGTGGTTCCAAAGTGCATGGAGCAGTATTAGTGGACTGCTCCTTTTTCTCACACACCTCAGAGCAGTGCTCCTGTTTGGTGGGTTCAGGCTGTACAGCAGCAGTAGTTGTAGGCCCGGAGATTTCTGTAGTGGCAGTCATAATGGCCACGGACTGGCTTTTCTCTGGCTCTGCTACTCCATTAGTCAGGGGCAATGGTGGTAACCTTTGCCTGGCAGGTGGCCCGCTGGTCCCAGTGGTGTTGCTAGGGCTGGTATCACCCGGTGCGGTCGAAAATGGTGTCGGCAGCCTATCAGAGGAACAGAGAAGGGACACGCCCTCTCCCTCCCCTGCCCTGTCGCAGCATCCATCTGTATCGCTGTCCTGAGGACGGCGATAAAGATGACTATGGAGATGAGCGCTTCCACAATGGAAGTGCTCACCTCCCTGTGCCCTGCCGCTGCTGCCATCAGACTGGTGTCACCCCATTACTGGTATCACCCGGTGCGGCCCGCACCCCTCACACCCTCCTCTCAACGCCAATGGCTGGTCCCTACCAGAGGGACTAAAAGTCTTCTTCACTGTTGTTGCAGCAGTTGAAAGTCCCTTATGGCAAGGTCAATGGCCACTAGGGTGACCACATTTCCAAACTGCCATTCAGGGACACCCGCCCCGGCCCCCCCGCACCCATGTCCACTCCCCAAAAAATATGATTTTTGATACTTTTAAAAAAAAATTAAGTCACTTAGTGACAGCGGCGTACTTTGTACTTACGCTGGCAAGTTCATTGCATCGAAGTTATGCTTGAGATTGCTATAAACATAACTGCCTGTGCATTGTTCAGTAATTTGTGATTGTGCCCTGCACACAATCACTGGCTACCTAAAACAGGTCATATTTTTAATGTGTTAGACATCTCTTAAGATCGGCACACTGGGGCGACATACACCAGCAGCGCAGCACACCCTGGACCTTCTACCAGCACTGCCGTATTCCCTGGTGAAGTGGCGAGCACCAGAAGGGCAGTTCCAGCTGGTACAGTGGCACGTGCAATAACTCCCCTGTCGCAGCCACCGCGTTCACAGGCCCGTAGAACCCTTAGTCTCCCAGAGGTGCTGGCAAATCCTAATTAGCAATCCCCTGCTTCCGCCGCACCCGTATTGCCCCCTTTCACCGCCCAGTCCCGAGTTCGCGTGGAGACGGCTCATTTAGGATCGGCCCTTCAGTTTTTTGAGCTGTTCTTCACCGCGGATCTCTATGACCTAGTTGTGGCAGAAACCAACAGTCACACAGAAACGCTACACAGTTTATTACCGCCAATCCGGAAAGCTTCCATGCCCAGCCTTTCCGGTGGAAACCAGTCACAGTTTCCGAGTTTAAAATTTTGTTGGGCCTTCTCCTCAGCATGGGTCTAACTAAAAAAAAATTATTGCGGTCATATTGGTCTAAAGACCCAATACATTACATGCCCATGTTCTCTGCTGCAATGTCTAGGGCGCGTTTTGAGGTCATCATGTGCTTTATGCATTTCGCGGACAATAGCACCTGTCATCCAAGAGGCCACCCTGCTTATGACCGGCTCCACAAAATTCGGCCCCTCATAGACCATTTGTCATCCAGATTTGCAGATGCGTATACCCCTAATCAAAACATCTGCATAGACGAGTCCCTAGTACATTTTACCGGGCGCCTTGGCATAAAACAGTACATCCCCAGCAAGCGCGCCCGGTCAACTGTGCTTCTTGCAGACTCCAGACTAACTCTATAGGCCCCCTGCAGAGTATTACTTAGCCATACACCCACCAAGCGAAAACCTCACCTGCTTCTGCCCTTGTCCTCACCAGATCAAACCACTCAAAAGCCCGTGAAAGCATTTCAGCAACCCCCCACCCCCCCTCATGCAGTGCATTCCAGCAACCCCCCACCCCCCTCATGCAGAGCATTACAGCAACCCCCCCTTGCAGAGCATTACAGCAACCCCCCCCTTGCAGAGCATTACAGCAACCCCCCCCCTTGCAGAGCATTACAGCAACCCCCCCCTTGCAGAGCATTACAGCAACCCCCCCCCCCCTTGCAGAGCATTACAGCAACCCCCCCCCTTGCAGAGCATTACAGCAACCCCCCCCCCCTTGCAGAGCATTACAGCAACCCCCCCCTTGCAGAGCATTACAGCAACCCCCCCCTTGCAGAGCATTACAGCAACCCCCCCCTTGCAGAGCATTACAGCAACCCCCCCCTTGCAGAGCATTACAGCAACCCCCCCCCTTGCAGAGCATTACAGCAACCCCCCCCCTTGCAGAGCATTACAGCAACCCCCCCCCTTGCAGAGCATTACAGCACCCCCCCTTGCAGAGCATTACAGCAACCTCCCCTTGCAGAGCATTACAGCAACTCCCCCTCTTGCAGAGGATTACAGCAACCCCCCCTCTTGCAGAGCATTACAGCAACCCCCCCTCTTGCAGAGCATTACAGCAACCCCCCCTCTTGCAGAGCATTACAGCAACCCCCCCCCCTCTTGCAGAGCATTACAGCAAACCCCCCCCCTCTTGCAGAGCATTACAGCAACCCCCCCTCTTGCAGAGCATTACAGCCACCCTCTCCTAAGCCTCTGGGGGAAATCAACTGTGGTTCTTGCAGACTCCAGACTAACTCTATAGGCCCCCTGCAGAGTATTACTTAGCCATACACCCACCAAGCAAAAACCTCACCTGCTTCTGCCCTTGTCCTCACCAGATCAAACCACTCAAAAGCCCGGGAAATCAACTGTGCTTCTTGCAGACTTCATACTGGCTCCGCCTACTCGAGTCTGGTCACATGGGCATGACATCATCAAAGGTCCTTTAGCTGCCTAGGAAATAGCATCTACCATCACCTCACCGGCCGCCCAAAGGTTTCTATCCGAGTAGGTGATGATTGGACTGTAATGTGTGGTGGTCCTGGAGCCTCAGAGCAATCAGCAGCGGTCGGTGGCTGCGGCTCAGGTCATTCCGGGACACTAAATTGTCCCGGAATGAGGGTGACCGGGACCCGGGACAGACTCTCCAAATGCGGGACTGTCCCGGGCAATCCGGGACATGTGGTCACCTTAATGGCCACAGGGCAGTCCTTCTCTGACACCAATACGGCAGTAGTTAGAGGCATGATGCATGTGGCTGCTGATGGTGCGGTCCTAATGCGTGCTATCTTTGCGGTCAGACATGGCTTTTGATACCCTGTACCAGACTAGAGCAGTCAGTGTAAGCTAAAATGCAATTTAAGTGTGCGTTGCTATGGGCAACGGTGGCAGAATTGGAACGTGGCTCTTTAAGAGTCGCTGCAACTGCTCAATTTTGGGGAGTATGATGCTCTGGAAGGCAGATTGAAGCCCTAAACAGTCTTTAGCAAGGTTATTTTCCCCAGCAGTACTCACTTAGACCTGTGGACATTGCTTCTCAGGATCCAGACAAGAAGGAACTGTATTTTCCCTTTTCCAAGATGGCCACGGCTTCTACTTCCTGTAGGGGTGCAATCGATTTATTTTTCCTCCTGGGAACTTGTACTGAACACTTTAGTTCCTTCTGCTGCAAGAATGGTTCCTCTGTGGAGGCGGACTGTTAAGTTCCCTCCCCTCTGCTGGATGGATGTCTTCCTCTCAACACACAATGCCCTAATCCAAAATGGCAGATTAACCCCTGTTTTGCCACAGTGCTGCAACTGATGCAGATTCACACTCTCCAGCAGTAAGTAGATGCTATAAAGTTTCTTGTAGGGTGTTTTACAAGAAACTTCAAGGCACAAAAGTAGAGCCCTCTCTATTACACATCCCAGGTGTAGGAAATGCCGAGTGGTATGTTCTGGACTAAAATGTTTCTATGTGTGTCACGGTGCTCCTACCTGGATACGACAGAACCCCAGGATTTGGCTCTGAAGCAATAAATAGGGGGGTGCTACACCCAGCAAGACAGACTGACCACAAGCCCCACAGCTCATAGATAGATATAGCTGGATAAACGAGGGCACCTGATAAGCCACACCCAGGCCCAGACCAGGGAATGTTAACCCCCAACAGAACCAGGATTAACAAGAAGCACAGAACATACAATCACAAGTGAATCCAAACTCAGTCCCTGTTCACACTCAAGGCCACACGCAGTACGCATCGCTGAACCAGCATACATGGGAACACCCACAGCCAGTAGACAAAGAGCATGTAGCCAGCCTGCATGGGACCAGAGACAAGAACCACAGATATGCAGACACAGAAGCCACAAACACAGGCCACCATTCACACACCACTGCAGCCACCACGCAGCCCCAAGCAAGCAGCATACACAGGTGTCAGCCTTCAGCCAGCCTACACGGCAACAGTGACAAGAACTCCACAGAGATGCAGACACAGGGAGTGCACACATTCACAGGCAGCAGTTCACACATACACCGCAGCCAGCATGCATCCCCAATCAACCAGCCTAGACAAGAGGCAGCCTGCAGCCAGTACACGAGAGGGCATGCAGCCAGCCTACATGGCCCCAACTGTCACAGTGAACAGCACCATGACAGGGCATCTATGGTTTCTTCACTTTTTTTTTTCTCACATGCTCAGCAAGAAGGTTTGGATTGGTGAAAAGGGGCACAGCCTCATGGGAAATTGGGGCAGGGTCTAAGATGCACCATTTTGTGTGAAAATTGCACCAGCATATTGTCTCAAAGAAAGTCAACCAATAGCTGGTATAAAGTCAATTAAGAATAAGCAAACCAGTTCGGACTGAACTGGATTCAGTCTGAACTTTGCTATTTTTTGGACCGCAGACAATCCAGAATATTTTCAAGTTTGTTTTGGAAGAACGCACTAAAATGGCAGGTAGCGCCATTTTAGTGCACATGTCAGCGAGAAAAAAGCACTGCGGAGGAAGAAGGGTTCTCACATGACCCTGAGAGGAAGTGAGGCGGAGCGCTTTCCCTGATTGGCTACCAGGTTGACAGACAGCTTGTATGAGTCAATCAGTGCTATAACAGGCAGAGAGGTGCACTAGCAGAACTAGCAGAACGCCATTCTGTGCTGAAAAAAGGGGGTCAGTCAGCACATCCCAAAGTGCAGGGGCACGTTGCTATGGCTGAGAACAAGACTGTTAAACAAAACAAGGAATGCAACAGCTCACTGCAAACCAAATAAAGTACAAAATTGCATCATAATATCAAATGCTGAACTAATAAGTTAGAGATATTTGGCAAATCGTTTTGTACAAAATTATTTGAGCCCGTCTGCCGACCGTCAAGGCAATCTCTAGTTAGATGGGTTCCTAACACTAAATATATCTGTTATGTGCTATAGCAGCTATCATACAATTCAGAAAGTGCAGGTTCCACTTACATGCTGGATCCGCCTGAATTTCCGTCATTTTCGGTGCCAAAATGGCCTCCACTATATCCAGGGAAAGCAGTCACCAGCATGCACGCCGGGCCCACTCCACACCACCCCCGGCGCCACATGGTCACCAAGGACTGCAATGAGAGTCCACACACTATCTCTCTCCTGGTGCCATGTGGCTTCAGTGAGTGATGGGGAGTGGGCCAGGCTATATACTAACACTAATTAAAATCAACCTGTGGGACAAACGAGCTGGTCAGGAGCTGGGCTATGAAAGAGGGCAGTTGGGTCTTACAATGTCTGCCAGGAAAACGATTTTAGGGAGTCACGGAGAGTAAAAAAACTAAATCAATCAAGCTTATTGCCAGGCAGAGTAAAGGGAAAGGCTAGGATTCTAAAGAAGAATTGTTAGTGTTGTATGGACAGGCAGGACAGATGATAGCCAGGGAGAGAAAAGCCAGGAGCTGTGGCAGACTTTGCATGCTATCAGAAGTGCAGGTGCACCTCAAAATCAGTTACCTCAAAATCATTCCTCACCCCCATTTTCACAGAATTTTTTTTGTGGGGTTCAATTTAATTAAGGTGTATATACAGTGCTGCCCATAATTATTCATACCCCTGGCAAATTTTGACTTACAGTGACTTTTATTCAACCAGCAAGTAATTTTTTGACGGGAAATGACATAGGTGTCTCTCAAAAGATAATAAGACGATGTACAAGAGGCATTATTGTGGAAAAAAAATAAAAAATTCTCAGCTTTTATTTACATTTGAGCAAAAAATACAAGATGTTCCTCACTGTTGAAAATCTCAGAGGACGTGGTCAGAAGCTAAAAGTGACACCTGTGCTGGCCAGGAGGATAATTAGAGAGGTGAAAAAGAATCCAAGGATCACCACAAAGGCCATCCTGTTGAATCTGGGCTCTGCTGGTGGCAATGTCTCAAGGTAGACAATCCAACGGACACTGCACACTGCTGGCTTCCACTTCTCCAGATAAGGCACACAAAAGCTTGCTTGGCCTTTGCAAAAGCTCATCTGGACAAAGAAGAAGACTTCTGGTCTTCTGTGTTATGGTCAGATGAAACAAAAATGTAATTGTTTGGTCACAATGATTTTTCCTTCATTTGGCGTAAAAAAGGAGAAGCCTTCAACCCAAAGAACACTATCCCCACTGTCAAACATGGTGGTGGGAACCTAATGCTTTGAGGGTGTTTTTCAGCCAATGGACAAGGGAACCTAATCACAGTAAACGGCACCATGAAAAAAGAGCAATACATGAGGATTCTCAACGAAAACATCAGGCAGTCTGCAGAGAAACTTGGCCTTGGGCACCAGTGGACATTTCAGCATGACAATGACCCAAAACACACAGCAAAAGTGGTGAAGAAATGGTTAGCAGACAACAACATTAACGTTTTGGAGTGGCCCAGCCAGAGCCCAGACGAATCCAATTGAGAATCTGTGGAGGGAGCTAAAGATCAGGGTGATGGCAAGAAGACCCTCCAACCTGAAAGATTTGGAGCTCATTGCTAAAGATTAATGGTCAAAAATCTTGCTGGTTGAATAAAAGTAACTTTAAGTCAAACTTTGCCAGGGGTATAAATAATTATGGGCAGCACTGTATATGTGATTACTGCAGCAATACCCAAGGTGTGGCAGCAATCTAACTGTGTGAATTAAAGGGGTTGTCCCATGAAAAATATTCTACAGTTTTAAAAGCAGCACCTGGATCTGAATACTATTGTAATTGCATGTAATTAAAAATTTAGCATAGCCACTGAGTTATTCACAAAAATGTATCTGTATATCGCCACCTGCTGTTTGTTCTTTTTCTTATTTCTTTGTCCTGCTTGCTGAGATGGCCGCACATGCTCAGTTTCATCCATCAACTGCCTCCTGAGCTGTGATAGGGAGAGCAAGGACACGCTCCCTTAGATTCAGCAGAAAAGACACTCCCCTTGAGCTGTCAGCTTGATATAAATCCAGCAATGAATGTGGAGATCCATGTGAGGTACAGGGCTGGTTCTAGCTTTGTTAGTAAGAGATTGACATGTGCTATATGAGGTCTGATTATAATGTTTTACATTAATCATAGCATAACCCCTTTAAGGTAAAATTGAGCATCAAGTCTCAATCATCCATTTACGTATATTCAGTTTCAACATGGTTGCAATTTTTTTGGGGGAGGGTTAAATTTAGTTAAGCAGCATATATGAGTTACTACTGCAGCAATAGGTGCGGCAACAATGTACCAGTGTGTATTAAGGTGAAATTGCAAGCCTCAACCACCCGTTTACATATATGATGTTTTCACACGGTTGCAATTATTTATTTTTTTGGGTGGGTTTCATTTAATTAAGCTATATATATATATATATATATATATATATAATTATTGCAGCAATACCCAAGGTGTGGCAGCAATCTACCTGTGTACAGTCGTGGCCAAAAGTTTTGAGAATGACACAAATATTCGTTTTCACAAAGTTTGCTGCTAAACTGCTTTTAGATCTTTGTTTCAGTTGTTTCTGTGATGTAGTGAAATATAATTACACGCACTTCATACGTTTCAAAGGCTTTTATCGACAATTACATGACATTTATGCAAAGAGTCAGTAATTGCAGTGTTGGCCCTTCTTTTTCAGGACCTCTGCAATTCGAGTGGGCATGCTCTCAATCAACTTCTGGGCCAATTCCTGACTGATAGCAACCCATTCTTTCATAATCACTTCTTGGAGTTTGTCAGAATTAGTGGGTTTTTGTTTGTCCACCCGCCTCTTGGGGATTGACCACAAGTTCTCAATGGGATTAACATCTGGGGAGTTTCCAGGCCATGGACCCAAAATGGCAATGTTTTGGTCCCCGAGCCACTTAGTTATCACTTTTGCCTTATGGCACGGTGCTCCATCGTACTGGAAAATGCATTGTTCTTTACCAAACTGTTGTTGGATTGTTGGAAGAAGTTGCTCTTGGAGGGTGTTTTGGTACCATTCTTTATTCATGGCTGTGTTTTGGGGCAAAATTGTGAGTTAGCCCACTCCCTTGGATGAGAAGCAACCCCACACATGAATGGTCTCAGGATGCTTTACTGTTGGCATGACACAGGACTGATAGTAGCGCTGACCTTTTCTTCTCCGGACAAGCCTTTTTCCTGATACCCCAAACAATCGGAAAGAGGCTTCATCTTAGAATATGACTTTGCCCCAGTCCTCAGCAGTCCATTCACCATATTTTCTGCAGAAGATTAATCTGTCCCTGATGGTTTTTTTGGAGAGAAGTGGCTTATTTGCTGCCCTTCTTGACACCAGGCCATCTTCCAAAAGTCTTCGCCTCACTGTGCTTGCAGATGCGCTCACACCTGCCTGCTGCCATTCCTGAGCAAGCTCTGCACTGGTGGCACTCCGATCCCGCAGCTGAATCCTCTTTAGGAGACGATCCTGGCGCTTGCTGGACTTTCTTGGACGAAGGCCAGATTAGAGTGTGCCAAATGACATCTAAAAAAGCCTTCACAGTTCTGGAACAACATCCTATGGACAGATGAAACTAAGATCAACTTATACCAGAGTGATGGGAAGAGAAGAGTATGGAGAAGGAAAGGAACTGGAGAAGCAGTATGATAAATTCTGAAGTGTTTCGGGCAATATTGTCTGCTCATATTGAGCCAAATTCTTCAGAACTCATTGGATGGCGCTTCACAGTGCAGAGGAACAATGACCCAAAGCATACTGCAAAAGCAACCAAAGAGTTTTTTAAGGAAAATAAGTGGAATGTTATGCAATGGCCAAGTCAATCACTTGACCTGAATCCGATTTAGCATGCTTTTTACTTGCTGTAGACAAAACTGAAGTGAAAATGCCCCAAGAACAAGCAGGAACTGAAGACAGTTGCAGTAGAGGCCTGGCAGAGCATCACCAGGGATGAAACCCAGCGTCTGGTGATGTCTATGCGTTCCAGACTTTTAGGCTGTAATTGACTGCAAAGGATTTGCAACTAAGTATTAAAAAGTGAAAGTTTGATTTATGATTATTATGTCCCATAAATTTTGGCCCCTTAACAAGTAGGAGGCACATATCCAAACTGTTGTAATTCCTACACCGTTCACCTGATTTGGATGTAAGTACCCTCAAATTAAAGCTGACAGTCTACAGTTAAAGCACATCTTGTTTGTTTCATGGTGGTGGTGTATAGCGCCCAAAAATTTAGGATTGTGTTGATGTCCCAATATTTATGGACCTGACTGTATATGTGATTACTACAATACACAGGGTAGGGCAGCAATCTACCTGTGAGTGATAACAAGAAATTGCGCATCAGGCCTCAATTGTCCATTTCCGTAAATTCCATTTCCACACGGTTGGAATTTAATGGCTATATATACCTTTTGGGGAATTTGTTATTATTGCAATGTACTCATTTTGAGCTAAAAATATTTTTCAAATTAATCTTTATGAAAAATGTGGCTTCCTTTTTTTTGTACATAGCCGAGATGCTCTAGTACCACACTTTGGATTTTCTGTCAGACCAAGAGCTGACGGGCTCCTTATCTCTGCTCCTTGACATTATAAACACTCATTATGGCTCAGTTATTATCTTACTGATAAGAATGTGGCTTAAATAAGTGTTTATGACCTCTTTGTGACAGAACAGTTCAATATTTTTAATAAAGGCCAATAAAATAAAATAAATTTTTAGTAAAAAAAATTAGTAAAATGCAATAAAAAATAAATAAATTGCCTCCGAAGGTATACAGTACACAGCCTTTAATTTTTTTTGGGGGGGGGTTGTTACATTTAATTAAACCAGCATATAGGTGATCAACACCAATACACAGACCAGCACACAAGAGAATATGTGAGGGACAACTAATTTAAGCCTAAATCAGTTCCCTGAACCCATGGAATTCTGGGCAGACAGACTGGAACAGTGGCCCAAACTGGCACAGCATGCTCTCTATCTTCTTTCTTGCCCAGTCTCCAAAGTCATCTCAGAGAGGGCTTTCAGTGCTCCGGCGGTGTAGACTAAATTTCCCCCCTTAAGTGTCCAAAACATCACTTTTGTCAAAATGAACCAAGCCTGGATTCAGGAGGATTTACAGTACACACTTCTCCAGCTGATTCCCAAGAATGCCACTAATGCCTCTCAATCGTCAGTTTACGTGTATTCAGTTTCCACACTGTTTAAATTTGTTATTTTTTTTAGGGGGTTATGCAGGGGTTAAATTTCATTAAGCAGAATAAATGTAAGTGATTACTACATCAATACCAACATTTTCTCACAGCTCAGGCTGATTCTGATGAATAGACCTCGCCTTGCTGGCGGTGCCCCATCTTGCCACTGCTGCTGTCTGTCTGCCTACCATCACGTTCTGTACAACTTCTGCTGCCGCCTGCATTATGCCACTAATACTTCAATCGTACATTTATGTGTATTCAATTTCCACATGGTTGAAATTTTACATTTCATATTGCTATCTGTCTGCCTAACTACCATTAAGGTCTGTACAACTGCTGCTGTGAGCTGCTGACCATCATCTTCCGTAAGGCTGCTGCTGCCTCCATCATGCTGCTGCCTTTCTGCCAACATGTACCATATGGCTGCTGCTACTTGCTGTTAATCCCCTACTGCCACCACTATTAATGCAAAGCATCTACTGCCACTATTACTACTAATACTATTACCAATACTACCCAAAGACAGCCTTGTATGTTCCATGCTATACTGCTCCCGCTGCTGCCACTATTTCGGCCTCATGCCTCAATATCTTACCTTCTCATCTGATCGCTTGCACAAACCTGTTTGCCAACATAAAACACTTCCTTCCCAAACACACACAGACACCTCATGCCCTCTCTTATTCTCATCTATTAACACTTTCTCTGCTTCTCCTTACTGCTGGTGATATCTCTCCAAATCCAGGACCCCCTCAGCAAATCCCCACTATCACCTCCATGTCCCACTACAAATCTCTGTCTACAAATTTCTACAACCCCTTAAACCTAATTACCATTCCTCTGACCCCTGCGCCTTTAGTTCCTCTTGCAGGAGCATTATGGAACGCGCGCTCCGTCTGTAACAAACTGTCGTACATTCATGAACTGTTCATCTCTCAAAAACTTTCCTTTCTGGGTCTCACAGAGACATGGCTGACACCCTCAGACACCTCCTCCCCTGCTGCACTCTCTTATAGTGGATTTCAATTCACTCACACCCCCCGCCATGGCTGCAAACATGGTGGAGGAGTTGGTCTTCTCCTATCAGACACCTGCTCCTACAGCCCAACTCCACTGCCACCCTCCATTACGCTTACCTCATTTGAAGTACACTCTGTTCGCATCTACTCTCCCTCCAACCTTCAAGTAGCAGTCATTTACCGCCCCCCAGGCCCAGCCACCATATTTCTTGACCACTTTAACACATGGCTACTACACTTTCTTTCTGCCGACATCCCCACTATCATCATGGGTGACTTCAACATCCCTATTGACACATGCCACTCGGCCGCCTCTAAACTCCTGTCGCTCTCTTCCTCCTTCGGCTTATCACAGTGGTCTTCAGCTCCCACCCACAGAGATGGTCACACTCTGGATCTGATCTTTTCCCGCCTCTGCTCCCTATCTAACGTTTCTAATTTGCCTCTCCCCCTATCCGACCACAACCTACTCACCTTCTCTTCATTGGTCTCTTCTGCAGCTCCCCCGGTCCACACACTAGCACACCCCCGCAAGAACCTCAAACAGCTTGACTTTCGCTTGCTTTCTGACTCTCTTCTCCCACTCTCTACCATCTGTTGCCTCCAAGACCCAGAAGCTGCTACCACCCTATATAACACCACATTAAGTACAGCTCTGGACACTGTTGCCCCCCTCACACACAACAAAATCCGGAAAATCAACAGACAACCCTGGCACACCAACCTGACCAAAAAACTCAGACAAGCTTCCAGGGCTGCTGAGCGGCGATGGAAGAAATCCCATTCTAAGGATCACTTCACCGCATACAAGGAATCCCTCCTCATATTCAAATCCTCACTTCGCTGATGCAAAACAGGCTTACTTCTCATCTCTCATATCTTCCCTGTCACACAGCCCTAAACAACTTTTTAGCACTTTTAATTCCCTTCTCCGTCCCCCCAGCGCCCACACCCTCTCCTCTCTTCTCAGCTGAGGACTTTGCCAAATATTTCAAACAAAAGATAGTCCACATCAGAGAAAGCTTTACTACACAGTCCCCACAGACCCTCTACACAACTGCTCGGTCCTCTTCTCCCAAAACCCACTTCTCTAGCATTACAGAAGGTAAACTCTCCACTCTACTCTCCAAATCTCATCTGACCACCTGTGCACTTGACCCAATCCCATCCCACCTCATCCCTAACCTCACTGCAGTGTTTATCCCAGCCCTAACTCATCTCTTCAACCTATCACTAAACTCTGGTGTCTTCCCCTCTGCTTTTAAACATGCTACCATTACACCCATCCTCAAAAAGCCTTCACTTGACCCATCTTCCTTGTCCAGTTATCGCCCCATATCACTTCTTCCGTATGCCTCAAAGCTACTTGAACAACATGTCCATTCAGAACTGTCCTCCCACCTCTCCTCCTGCTCCCTCTTTGACCGCTTACAATCTGGCTTCCGAGCCCACCACTCGACCGAGACTGCCCTTACCAAAGTCACCAATGACCTACTCACAGCCAAAACCAAGAAACAATACTCTGTCCTCCTTCTCCTTGACCTGTCCTCTGCCTTCGACACTGTTGACCACTCCCTTCTGTTGCAAACTCTCTCATCTCTTGGCATCACTGACCTGGCCCTCTCCTGGATCACATAATACCTCACAGACCGGACGTTTAGCGTCTCCCACTCCCGCACCACCTCCTCGTCTCATTCCCTCTCTGTTGGTGTCCCGCAAGGCTCATTCCTAGGACCCCTGCTCTTCTCTATCTACACTTTTGGCCTGGGACAGCTCATAGAGTCCTATGGCTTTCAGTATCACTCCTACGCTGACGACACACAAATCTACCTCTCTGGTCCAGACATCACCACCTTACTATCTAGAATCCCACAATGTCTATCTTCTATATCATCCTTCTTCGCCTCTCGCTTTCTTAAACTTAACATGGATAAGACAGAATTCATAATCTTTCCCCCATCTTGTTCAACCCCCCCAACAGACCTATCTATCACGATCAATGGCTGCACATTATCCCCAGTCAACAAAGCCCGCTGCCTTGGAGTGATCTTGGATTCTGCCCTTTCCTTCCGACCGCACATCCAAGCCCTTTCCACCACCTGCCGTCTCCAACTCAAAAACATCTCCCGCATCCGCGCTTTCCTTAACTTTGAATCTGCGAAAATACTTGTACATGCCCTCATTATCTCCCGCCTAGACTACTGCAACATTCTCCTCTGTGGCCTTCCATCTAGCACTCTCGCACCCCTCCAATCTATCCTCAACTCTGCTGCCCGACTAATCCACCTCTCACCCTATTATTCCTCTGCCTCTCCCCTTTGCCAATCCCTTCACTGGCTCCCCATTGCCCAACGAATTCACTTCAAAGTACTTACAAATACATACAAGGCCGTCCATAACCTGTCCCCTCCCTACATCTCTGAGCTAATTTCCCGATACACCCCCACACGCACTCTCCGATCCTCACAAGACCTCCTTCTCTCCTCTCCTCTTATTGCCTCTTCCCACAATCGACTCCAGGATTTCTCCCGTGCATCCCCCATACTCTGGAACTCGCTACCCCAACATATCAGACTCTCACCTACAGTGGAATCCTTCAAAAGAAACCTGAAAACCCACCATTTCAGACAAGCCTACAACCAATGACCCTGCTGCCTCTATACCGCCATGACCAACTTAACCCGCACCTACTGTGTCCTTCTCCCATACCATGTAGATTGTAAGCCCTCACAGGCAGGGCCCTCTCTCCTTCTGTACCAGTTTGTAACATTTTGTTTATGATTAGTGCAATTGTCTGTATTATGTATGTGCACCCCTTATCATATGTACAGCGCTATGGAATGAATGGCGCTTTAATAATAAATAATAATAATAATAATAATATCCGTACTATACCCTTTCCAGATCCACACTGCACTGCTGCTGCTCCCAATTAAAAGGGATAATTTTTTTAGGTTCGTTCACAACTAGACATTTTTTCTTCTGACAATCAATACTTGTGTGAGTCATACGGGAAGGCATTCCATCCCTGTCAAGGCATACTTTTTAGACGCTTGGTTTTTCCCAAGCAGGCATGGGATTCAGCCAGTTCCCTCAGGTTCTCCAGATCCGGTTGTTAAAATTACAGCGGGAGCTGGAGACGAGCAAGTCCATTCAATAGTTTAGCTCCTTTTTTGGCTTTTTAAAAGTTGGGTGGTATGTGTGTGTAGTGTATATATGGTGTATTTATGTATGTGTACCATGTACAGGTGAAATGCAAAAAATTACAATATCGTGCAAAGTTAATTTATTTCAGTAATGCAACATAAAAGGTGTAACTAATATATGAGATAAACTCATTACATGCAAAGCGAGATTTTTCAAGCCTTTCTTTGTTATAATTTGGATGATTATGGCTTACAGCTTAAGGTACTGTATTTTTCGCCCTATAAGACGCACTTTCCCCCCACAAAAGTGGGAGTAAAATGGCAGTGTGTCTTATTGGGCGAATGCTGCCGTTAACACTGATACATCTCCGACCGCATACTGCACAGCGCGGTCGGAGGTGTATCAGTGAAGAGGGAGGAGGGGCTGGGGGCCGGCATCTTGTTTTGTAATGGCAGCGGGGCCCCAGTGCAGTCACTGTATTCTATTGCACTGGGCCCCGCTCACTGTACTAATCGTGCAGGCAATGTTTAACTATAGAATATCTTCAATCCAGCAGCCTGTACTTACGTCCGTAGCAGGCAGGAGGCTGGGCAGGCCTGCGGGCACTGGCAACGTAACGCACTACGTCACACGCCTGCTCCGCCCACTTTATGAATGAAGCAGGCGGCGCAATCGTGTGACGTAGTGAGTTACGCTGCCAGTGCCCGCCCGCCCAGCCTCCTCCCTCCTGCCTGCTGCCTGCTATGGACATAAGTACAGGCTGCTGGATTGAAGATATTCTATAGTTAAACATTGCCTGCAGTTAGATACGATTAGTACAGTGAGCGGGGCCCGGTGCAATAGAATACAATGACTGCACTGGGTCCCCGCAGCCATTACAAAACTACTGTAGATGCCAGCCCCCACCCCCTGTATTGGGGGTCATTCACAATACACAGGGACACTGTTATGGAGGGGATCTGTGGATGACACAAAGCATAAGATGCTATTTATCTGTCATCCACAGATCCCCCCCATAGCAGTGTCATGCTATCCACAGATGCCCCCATAACAGTGTCATCCACAGATGCCCCCATAACAGTGCCATCCACAGACACCCATAACAGTGTCAGCTACAGACCCCCATAACAGTGCCATCCACAGACGCTCATAACAGTGTCAGCCACAGACCCCCATAACAGTGTCATCCACAGATCCCCCATAACAGTGTGTCCAATCCCAGATCCCCCATTACAGTGTCAGCCACAGACCCCCATAACAGTGTCATCCACAGATCCCTCATAACAGTGTGTCATCCACAGATCCCTCATAATAGTGTCATTCACAGGCTACCATTAGTTCAAAGCCCACCAAAAGCACACCTTTTGGTTCAAAATATTTTTTTTCTTATTTTCCTCTTCAAAAAACTTATAGTGCGAAAAATACGGTATCTTTTTCTCAGGGGGTATGGACTAATTAGCTGACTGGAGTGTGACACTTTGAGCCTAGAATATGAACCTTTTCACAAAATTCTAATTTTAAGCTGCATTTATGCAATTCCTTTTAATTTGCATTACTGAAATAAATGGACTTTTGCACGATATTCAAATTTTTCGAGTTTCACCTGTATATGGTGTATTTATGTGTGTGTGTGTTGCATACATATGGTGTATGTATATGTAAACATGTGTAGTGATGCCATGTGTCCACTGTTGAGTAGGGAACCTGTTAAAATTTGAATCCCCCCCCCCTGCTCCCAAGCCATTTTTTTAAATTCCATAACACCGCGTGTGTTTAAACATCATCTGCCTCCGATAAGAGACAATTTTTGGAAGCTTTGTGCGTTTACCCATAGCTATGTAGTAAGTGTCACTCAGACATTATTTACTATTGCTGTCATTACATGCCAGAGCTTGGGGACAGGGGAGGGGAAAAAATCATTAAAAATGATCAAAAAGAGATAACAAGTTTTCCTAATAAACTAGGAGGCTAAAGGGAGTACTACTATTATATAGCAACTTACAGGGCAATTGGAGCAACTTTGGTTTGGCCCGAATCAATTCAGGTCCGAACCAAACTTTTTTTACAAAAATTGGCAAACCGGACCCAAAACGACTCTCGACTAGTTTGTTAATCTCTAGAGTCAATGAAAAGTGTCTATCTCTACAACACATTTATCCTCCATCCTGAGCCCCTGTTATAAATATGGTGCAGGTCTAGACAGCCGGTCTAAGCCTAAGGGCTTATGCACACGACAGTATGTAGTTTGCGATCCGCAGAAAATGGATCCACAAAAAATACAGATGACGTCCATGTGCATTCGCTATTTTGCGGAATGGAACAGCTGACCCCTAATAGAACAGGTCCTATCCTTGTACGTTATGCGGACAATAACAGGACTGTTCTATTTTCTTGCGGAAAGGACATACGGACCTAGGGAAACGGAATGCACACAGAGTAACTTCCGTTTTTTTTGCAGACCAATTGAAATGAATGGTTCCGCATATGGTCCGCAAAAAATATGGAATGGACATGGTAAGAAAATATGGGATATTAGGATTAGTACATTTCGGCCATGGAGGCCCTGGAGCACAAGGCCAGGCTCAGACTGGCCCAAACGGAGAGGTGGTGGATCCACCAGTGGAGCCCTGACTCTAGGTATCCTCTTAAAGGGGTATTCTAATTGTAGGTATTTATGGCATATCAATATGCATAACTGCCCCATGTTTGCCCTCCTGAGCAAGAAGGTCTGCAGCATCTGCTGCCCCCTATTTAACAGTTCCTGGCCGTTGCATTTTCCATTCACTTAAGTAGATAGGTGGCTGCCTGAAATCTATGGAGAATGCAGTGTCCAGGAATTGGTTAAAGGGGTTCAGAGTACTCCCATTCTTTTGATAATCATGTATTTTTTGCAATGAAATACTTTTTATTAAATCAAACTAATAAAGAGTTTAAAATATACAGATATTTTGCATTGCCATAATTATAATAGCCTGCACAAAAAGTCTGCCTTGGAAACCTCCTCGCGTATACCACAAAGCATATTCATAGCTCTCCATTTACCTGATAGAGGCCATGGGATGTGTCTTTTTAGGCTCTATCAGGCCAGTGTACATCCTTCTACCCTTTTTTTTTGCACTATGTAATAGCACATATCACTTCACTATTCACATCAATAGTGACAAATTGACGTGATGCAAGGAGCAGGTCACCGCTGTGGCCAGTCTTTGGCTGCAGTGCATCAAGCCAGATGGGGAGAATCAGAAGGGGGACCCAAGCAGTGATGGTGGGGGAGCGAAGGAGCCAGGACCCAGCAGCAAGAAGCAGGTGAGAATAATTCCCTCTGCTGGTCCAATCCATGGGGGAGGAGGGTGATTGAGAGATGGGAGGGGGGGTTGTTTGCCAAAAACACCCCCTAGAATTTAGAAGTTAAACAAATGTTTAACTTTACATGCTTTGACCTGATTAGCACTTCTTTTTGTGACTGGATAACATCTTTAAAGTGGTATTTATGGAGTATTATAGTTAAGAAAACAGGTCAGAAGGGGTTGAAAACAAAACAAGGCATTACTCACCTCCACTGATCCCCTACCAATGCTGCTCTGGTCTCCAAATCTCTTTTTACTTGCTCAATTAGGACACACTGGGAATTCCAGGACAGGATCGCTCCATCACTGGCCTTAGCAGTGACCTTTTGAGCCTTTGATTGGGTCTGAGGTGGCCTTTCTTGGAATTTCTGGTGCATCAAGCCAGGACCAGGAAATGAGGCCGTATTGAGGTTGTGAGCAACTTTGGAATGGCAGAGGATCAGTGGATGTGAGTAATGATTCTTTTTTTTATTTTGAACCCCTTCTGACAAATATCCTAATAAGATCTCCCTGGAAGACCTCTATAGGGCAAAATAAATGTGTCCATGTTCAACAGTCTTGACCAGGAGTCAACAACCTTTAGCATTCCAGATGTCATGATGCTACAACTCCCAGCATGCTCAATGCACATCTATAGGAGTTCCTAGAACAGCTGAGTAAGTGCGCATGCTGGAAGGTATAGTTTCACAACAGCTGGAGTGCTGGAGGTTGCTGACTCCTGGTCTAAACAGAGCTGCCATGAGTAGTGTTTAGGTTTATGACCCCTTGAAGTCCCTTCCTGCTATCTTCTTGAACACTATTATTTTGGGGTGACAAAGGGTTTATATAATTTTTTCTAGCGTGAGGATTGTTACCCCATTTCCCATACACAGTGGCACATGGATCTGTGGGATCCATACTACATATTTGTGGGTGCCTGAAGAATAAGGAAATAAAAGACCACTTGGGTCTTGTACCGTTTCATGTACGCAAAATAAACATATTTTTTTCATATTAATAATATTGGCTTTCTGCAGTTTCTATGCGATGAGTGATTTGAACTTGTTTGCCCCTGACTCTAATAACCCCTGCATTGCCTTTATGGCGTTCCATGGACTAGACTCCTCCTGTAGCTTTTCATTCACCCAAAATACGTTACTTTTACTGAATTACTGTGTATACCATCAGAGTGGAAAGATGATGAACACTATAGGGGATGTCAGCCTGTGAACTCCAAAAAGGAAAAGGCAGAGGCGAGCCATACATGGGAAAAAAGAAAACCAAACATATACACACACACCACACAGTGACATCACGGAACAACTCAAAAAGAAATGTCCAAATTCATAAGAATAGGCTCCCATGCCTGGAATTCGGCCAACTTTCGAGTCAGGAATTCAAGATAGGAATCTTGTCATAAAGCCTTTGTAGATGTTGCCATGTATCAAAATAGATTTTAGTGGCCACATGTTTGTGATTCCTCTGCTTTATGGAGGCAAGATTGACATTAAAATGAGTGTCCACCCTTTTGACCCCCTGCATAGAATTAAATGATGTAATTCTGGCTCTCTACTAGGGGGATATTTGGAGCGTTTTGCATACTGTTTATACATTGAGTTCAATAACAAACCAGTATGCAGTAGACTACTAAGCTCCCCCTAGTGTTGGCTGCAAATAGTCAGATTCTTTCTAATTTGACTTTACAGTAGATGCTATTCAGAGTGATGTCATCTCATATAGTAGAGGACATCTCAGAAATACTTTCCCCATTATAGCTGCTGAAATCTCTGTACAATGTATGGGTAATTGGTATTGAAAGCTCCCTTATCCAAGGAGTATGGCAGCTGTCAATTAATCTCATTATCCATTCTTCCTAAGCCTGTATATAAAGCTAATTATACCAAGTATCTGCACTAATAAAAAATAAATAAATGCAGCTTCTCGATATGATGTTAAAGAATCTAGAGATAGTGACCTGTAAGCTACAGAACAGAAACAGAACAGAAAGAGTTAAAACAACATTTCAACTGTCATCCACAAACCCAATAAAAGCTGTATCTGTCTATGTATAAGGATTCACCCAGGTTAAAAAATATATATTTTCATGCACTCAATTAGAAAAGTTTGAGTTAAAGGCAATTTAGAGAAATGCTTTACAGCAGCCACCATGGTCCATAGACACAATAGACTCCAGGGGACACTTTGGCTTTTATGGAAGAGTTTCTAGGCATGCTCTATGACCTGTACAGAGGTCATTGTAGAAGGAAGAGTATAATGGTGGATGCTATGTTAGGGCGGCTTCACATCAGAGTTCCAAATTCCCTTATTGTTTTCCGTTATAACATGGTTATTTATAACCGAAAATAACGGAATTTGTAAGACGGAATTCAAACCGGAAACCTTTAAGGGCATTCTGCTTTGATCCATCATAAAATAAGTCTATGGGAAAGCAGAACGGATCCATCTGGTTTCCATTATGCAGGAAGGAAAAGAAAGTCATGTCGACAGGACTTTCTATTCCGTCCTGGATAACGGAAACCAGGTGGATTTTAGGAGCAAAACAGTAACAATGCAGTTACATGACGAAAATCTGCTTAACTAATCATATGCTAAATAGTGGCAAGTCCAATTTATATATATGAGATAGCCAAGATAATTGTCTATAAAATGATGGTAGTCTCACACTCTAAGGTAAGATATGTAGCCTGAAAGTCAAAAGTTCAGCCCTGTTCCTCACGTGTATCCAGAGATCTTCACATTCATTGATCTGCTAGATTTATATCAAGCTTTTTTCCAGTTCTACCCCATTTAGAATTTTTTTTCCAGCTTCCTACGGTCATGTAGGATTGATCCTGCTGATTGCTATGATATTGTCACGGCAAGTGGGGATAAGAGGAACACCAAGTAAACAAACAAGAGGTAAACAGACTAGGCCCCAAAGCTAGGGAGGAGGGAATGGTAACCTCCTAACAATCCCTGAGCCTCTCCCTGACTGCTGACAGTATGAGCAGGTCCTAATGGTGAACTAACTCATACGCTGGAACCTAAGCCCTGCTGACACTGTAGCAAACCCTAACTTAGGGAGAGGGGAATGAGACAGCCGGTACCTTTCACAGTGAAGGGACCAGCGTCTTCCTGAGACCTAGCAGCAACACATGCACAAAAGAGAAAACAGGAGGACTTAGCTTGAGATGAGCAGGAAGTAGAGGATCCACAAACAACCAGTATAGAACTCCAGAAGGAAAATATCAACCGCAAAGTTAGCAGTAAGAGGCAGACTTAAATAGAGCCTCTTAACCAGCTAACGAGCAGAACCTGTGGAGAGGTGGGATCCAACCCACAACAACAAACAGAAAAGAAACACAGAAAGACCTGTCAGGTAGACTCACGTGCTGCAAGTCTATACGATCTTCTCAGATCTATCACAGGGCTGGCAGTGACAGTACCCCCCCTTCTATGGGTGACCTCCAGGCACCCAGGACCGACCTTATCCGGGGGCACCCTGTGAAAAGCCTTCAGAAGGCGACTAGCACTGACATCAGTCACTAGAACCCACATTCTTTCTTCTGGCCCGTAACCCTTCCAATGTACGAGGTACTGAAGTGAACCACAAAGAATACGTGAGTGAATTATTCTAGAGATCTGAAACTCCAGATTACCATCTACCAAGACAGGAAGAGGTGGCAAGGGAGATGGTTCAGCAGGTTCCACATAGTTTTTCAACAAAGACCTGTGAAACGAGCAAAACGCAACCGGATTAATAATGGCAGAGATCTTGTAAGGACCAATAAATCTTGGGCCCAACTTCCAAAAGGGGTATCTTCAACTTAATCTTCTTAGTGGACAACCACACCAAATCACCCACACACAGGTCCGGACCAGCCATACGTCTCTTATCAGTCATATGTTTATATCTTTAGCCCATTTTTTTCAAATTGATTTGAATCTTCCACCAGATAGATGACAATAAGGAAGATAATCTTTCCTCTTCAGGTATACCAGAGGACTTAGTCCCAGAAAAGGTACCAAACTGAGGGTGAAAAACATATGCACCAAAAAATGGTGACTTATCAGTGGACTCCTGTTTACGGTTATTTAAGGCAAACTCAGCCAAAACCAAAAATGAATACCACTCTTACTGATTCTCGGAGACAAAACCCCTCAAATAGGTTTCCAGATTATGGTTAGTGCGCTCAGTTTGTTCGTTCGACTGAGGGTGGAAAGCTTAAGAGAAGGACAACTGAACTCCTAGATGAGTACAGAATGCGCTCCAGGAAACAAATTGCTTCCCCCTATCAGACACCACATCAGAGGGAATGCCGTGTAATCTCACAATGTTATCAATAAACACTTGAGCGAGAGTTTTGGCTTTGGGCAAACCTGATAATGGTATAAAGTGCGGCATCTTCCTGAAGCGGTCCACCACCACCAAAATCACCGTCTTCCCAGAGGAACTAGGCAAATCAGTGATGAAGTCCATGGACAAATGGGTCCAGGGACGGGATGGGATGGACAAAGGAGGAAGAGATCCCAAAGGCCGAGTATGAGTCACCTTGGCATGTGCACAGGTCTCACAGGCTACCACATAACCCTCCACACCTTTACGTAAACCTGGCCACCAGAATCTCCGGGAAATAAGATCCACAGTGGATCTGCTCCCAGGGTGTCCCGCAAGGACAGTATCGTGATGTTCCTTGAACACCTTGTGCCGAAGCCCAGAAGGAACAAACAACCTCCCTGGAGGACAGGAATCAGGTGCCTCACCTTGAGCTTCCAACACCTCCACCTCAAGTTCGGGATAAAAGGCAGAATCCTCCAAATCTCCCCTCCAGTAAAGCTAATCGACAAAGCATCCGCATTGACGTTTTTGACCCCAGGGCAATAAGTGACCACAAAATTAAATCTGGTAAAAAACATGACCATCTGGCCTGCCTTGGGTTCAGACGCTTCGCCGATTGCAGGCAAGTCAGATTCTTATAATCAGTAATTACCGTAATGGGATGAATCGCTCCTTCTAACTAATTATGCCATTCTTCAAAGGCCAAGAGAATGCCATTCTCTATTACCAACATCATAATTTCTTTCAGCAGAAGAGAGTTTTTTTGAAAAAGAAGCACAAGGGCGCCATTTGCCAAGAGAAGGACCCTGCGACAAAACTGCTCCGACTCCCACTTCTGAGGAGAAATCCACACCTTTCTTGGTCATATCCGTCAAAGGCAACAGTAGAATAATTCAGGATACATTTTCTGTAGTAATTAGTAAACCCCAAAAACCGCATCAGCGCTTTCTGATTCTCAGGTCGATCCTAGTCCAATACTGCACGGACCTTTTCAGGGATCCATACAAAAACCTGAGGAAAGAAAGCAGGTAACCCAGGAACTGTAGCTCCTGAACAGCAAACACACATTTTTCTAACTTAGCATATAACTTATTCTCTCAGAGGATCAGTAATACTTGTCTTAAATGATCCTGATTAGTTTCCATCATGTCATTGATAAAGTGCTGAAAGACCACCGAGGCATTAGTCAACCCAAAGGGCATGACCAAGCTCTCGAAGTGGCCCTCACGGGTATTAAAGACCGTCTTCCATTCGTCCCTTTCCCTGGATTCTTATCAGATTATAAGCCTCTCTTAAATCCAACTTGGAAAACACCTTAGCTCTGACAATCTGATCGAATAAATCCGGGATCAAGGGAAGAGGATAAGGATCACAGGATAGTGATATGATTTAAACTCCCAGAAGTCTAAACACGGTCTAATGGTCCCATCTTTTTTTTTAACAAAAAAGAAGCCGGCAGCCACCGGTGACTTAGATTGTCTAATATGTCAGTTTGCCAAACTCTCGGTAATATACTCTTGCATAGCTACTCTTTCGGGTTGGGAAAGATTATACAACCGAGACTTTGTCAATTTAGCTCCGGGAACAAGGCTGACAGGACAATCATACTCTCGGTGAGGGGGTAACTTCTGATCTCCATCCCTCAGAGAATACGTCAGAAAAATCTGAAAGAAGCGGGGGTAACACCTTAGTGGATACCACAGAAAGTGACGCGCCTGAGACAGTTGTCTATACAGAAATCACTCCGAATACTGATCTGTCTTGCTTGCCAATCTATGGTAGGATTATGTCTGGTCCACCATGGTAAACCTAGCACTAAAGGAGCAGGCAAACCCTTCAGTACAAAACAAGAAATGGACTCAACATGGAAATCACCCACCCTCAAATAATATCATGCACCATATGAGTCAGACACTTTTGCGAGAGAGGGTCAGAATCAATAAGCAAACACAGATATTCCCTTGTTTAATGCGCTTGTTTTAAAACCATGACTCTGAACAAACTGATAGTCCACAAGGTTAACCCCTGCCCCACTGTCAACAAATACTCAACTTCAATATTTTCGGAGTCTAGCGCCACCATGGCAGGCAGGAGAAATCGGGTACTACCAGTAAAAGACATAAATACCTTCTCCGACTCCCCACCTACACTGCAAAGAATAAGAGAACTAGAGCCATTAGTTACAACCTTTTTTTTTTCTTTTTCACCTTAAGATTTAATCTAAATACATACGTTAATAAAATGTCCTTCTTTACTACAGAAGAAACAAAGTCTCTGAAACCTGAAATTCTTATTACCAGGGCATGAAGAGACCTGTCCCAATTGCATAGGCTCATCACCAGACATGAACTCGAGTGTCTCTGTACCCCGCGGGGCAGAATAGGCTTTTTCCCCATATGGTAGTGCATACTGAGTGAGGGGAACATTGCACCTCTCTCTCAGGCGTCTATCAATTCGTACAGCCAGGGACATAGCCACCCCCAAAGAATCAGGGCTTTTGTGGAATTAGTCTCTCAGACAGCCCTTGACAGAATTGACTACGGAGTGCTGGGTCGTTCCACTCCGAATCAGTCGCCCATCTCCTAAATTCAGAACAATATGACTGCAGAATGTTCTCCCTGACTCAAACTACGCAGCTTAGATTCGGCCAGAGAAACCCGATCTGGGTCATCATAAATAAGGCCCAGGGCTCTGAAAAATTCATCCACCTATCAGAGGGATTGAGAACCAATCGGTAGAGAAAAGGACCAGGACTAAGCATCACCTTTTAGCAGAGAAAGCCCACAACAACAAACAGAAAGAAAACACAGAAAGACTTGCCAGATAGACTCATGTGCTGCAAGTCTATCCGATCTTCTCAGATCTCTCACAGAGCAGGCATTCCTGCGAACAGTCCCTTCCCCATCATTGCTTGCTCAGTTAGCACATATAAATGCTACTTAACCCCTTGGCAACATCCTCCATACATGTCGGCACTTCAAAGATGGCGCCAGCTCACAAGTGCAGCAGGCGCCATAGCTGCCAGGTTTCTACTGTTTCAAACAACAGAGGTTTGGAGCAAATGTCTGAAATTATGTTTTTTTTTTTTTTTATTCCACCACATTTGGAATTTTTTCCAGCTTCCCACTACATTATATGCAGTATTAAATAGTGCCATTAGAAAGCACAACTTGTCCAACAAAAAACAAGCCCAGAAAAATAACGGCTCTGGGAAGGCAGGTAGTGAAAAATAAAAATAGAAAATCGCAGGGTCCTCCTGTTTCTTTTTTTTCCTTTCTTGTCCAGCTCACTGAAACGATCGCACATGCTCAGTTTTATCCTTCAACTGTCTCCTGAGGAGAGTGCTGCGGCACAGAGGACACATCCCCTGAGGTGCAGCAGAAAGGAGCCTGAACTGCCAGCTTGATATAAATCTAGAAGAGCAATGAATGGGGAGATCTCTGGATCCATGTGAGGTACAGGGCTGGTTCTAGCTTTGTTACAAAGAGACTGTCATGTACTATACGGAGTCTGATTATTATTATTTTTTCATTAATCAAAAGTTGTCCTGTCTATTAACCTGTGTCCTTATCGAACTCCTACTGCCTCTGCTTCAATGCTCTACCTCATTGTCATCACTTATAATTCCTGTTTGTATCTGTCATGTAATGAAAAACTACTGAACTTTGGCTGCCCTGGGGACACATTGCTGTATCTCTCTGGCAGGTTCAATCTTGTGGTGAGACAGAAATAGTCACCTTACAAGGCTGGATCATTAGGTGTCATGGCTTCCATGCACTTACTACAACAGAAATTTTAATGGAATCAGATCTGGAACTTTCAAACACATTTGAGAATTGTAGGGAAAAAACACTATATAATCAGTCCAACTACTGGTCCAATGTATTCCATATACTGTAATAGAAAAATAGAATATCTTGCAGGACTTCAGCCAATCTCCAGGGTGCCAGAAGACATCCATCCATTCTTGAAACAAGATATTCATCCACATTAAATGTTTTTGGGCCAATTATCCTTTATCTTCTCAGCAAACGGCCAACTATAGGGGGTCCATAGAGATTATGCAGACTTGGGCACAAGTTATGGGCTTCTTAAAACGGTTGTCCAAGCTAAATTAAAAGGGTTATCCCATGACTAATGTAAAAAATGAAAATCAGACATCATATAGTACATAAAAATCTGTCTCTAATAAAGAGATCTCCCCATTTATTGCTCTGCTAGATTTATATCAAGCTAACAGCTCAAGGGGAGTGTCTTTTCTGCTGCAGCTCAGGGTGTGTGTCCATGCTCTGCCTATCACAGCTCAGGAAGTTGTCACGGAATGTGTACAAGAAACAAGACAACACAAAATGAATATACGACTCACTGGATCCAAAACTAAGGAACAAAAGGGAGACCCCTGCATCAGACCTGGCACTCTCCCTGACTGCTCAGCCTATGCAAAAATCCCAATGGTAGATGATCGCATATCCTCGTACCTCGACTGTATAACACCTGAACACCCTATAATAGTGAGGGGACACGACCACCGGCTCCCTACACTAGATACGGAGGGAGTCAGGGTCACCTGGGATCCAGCAAACAGAAAAACACAAATGAATGCACAACACTTATCTTGTAGAAGACTGGGAAGTAGGATCAGCATGCACACACACTCCAGGAAGTAATATAAACCGCAAACTGATGCACTATGGGGAGGAATTTAAAGGGATGCAATCAGTACAACTACATGACAGCTGAGAGAGGCTAACGAGATGAGGAACTGAAAGCAAAACAAAGGAATCTCAAGGAGGAGGTTCTGAAAGGCATCTGTCAGAGCTTCTCAGATGTCTGGTGGTGACAGTACCCCTCCTTCTACGAGTGGACTCCGGACATTCAGAGCCCACCTTCTCAGGATGGGACCTATGGAAAGCCCTGATGAGACGAGTGGCCTTAATGTTCGTCACTGGGACCCACATCCTCTCCTCAGGACCATAACCCTCCCAATGAACGAGGTACTAAAGAGAACCGCGGACAACACGAGAATCCACAATCCTAGAGACCTGAAATTCAAGATTACCATCAACCATGTCTCCAGATTCTGATTGATGCGTTCGGTCTGAACATTCGACTGCGGGTGAAAAGCAGAAGAGAACAACAACCGAACCCCCAAGCGAGAGCAGAAGGCCTTCCAGAATCTGGAAACAAATTGCATGCCCCTATCAGAAACGATGTCTGAAGGAATGCCATGCAATTTAACAATATGATCAACAAACGCTTGCACCAGCGTCTTAGCACTGGGTAACCCAGGAAAGAGAATGAAATGTGCCATTTTGCTAAAGCGGTCCACTACCACCAGAATCACAGTCTTCCCCGAGGAACGAGGCAGGTCCGTTATGAAGTCCATGGACAGATGTGTCCAAGGACGGGAAGGAATGGGTAAGGGAAGGAGAGGACCTGATGGCCGTGAATGAGGGACTTTGGCACGAGCGCAGGTCTCGCAGGCTGCCACAAAACCCTCAACCGACTTACAAAGCGCCGGCCACCAGAATCTCCGAACGATGAGATCCACTGTGGCTCTTGCCCCCGGGTGCCCAGCAAGGACCGTATCGTGGTGTTCCTTAAAAATCTTGTGTCTTAAAGCGAGAGGCACAAACAACCTCCCAGGAGGACAAAGATCAGGAGCCTCTGACTGGGCTACCTGCACCTCTGCCTCCAATTCAGGATAAAGAGCAGAGACCACCACACCTTCAGCCAAAATGGGACCCGGGTCTTCAAAATTCCCACCTCCCGGAAAACAACGTGACAGGGCATCTGCCTTCACATTCTTAACCCCAGGGCGGAACGTGACAACAAAATTAAACCTTGAAAAGAACAAAGACCATATGGCCTGTCTCGGGTTCAGACGCTTGGCTGACTCCAAGTAGGCTAGATTTTTATGGTCAGTAAACACGGTAATAGGGTGTCTGGCTCCCTCTAGCCAATGGCGCCATTCCCCAAAAGCCAACTTGATGGCCAACAACTCCCTATATCCCACATCGTAATTTCTCTCTGCGGAGGAGAGTTTCTTCGAGAAAAAGGCACACGGTCGCCATTTGGCAGGAGAGGAACCCTGAGACAAGACCGCACCCACACCCACCTCAGAAGCATCAACCTCAACTATGAAGGGTAGAGAAATATCAGGTTGTACCAAGATGGGAGCGGAAGCAAAACTCTCCTTGATATTAGAAAAGGCCTTACGCGCCTCTACCGACCAGGAAGAAAAATCTACCCCCTTTCTAGTCATATCAGTGAGTGGTTTAACAACAGAGGAATAATTCAAAATAAACTTCCTGTAATAATTGGCAAAGCCCAAAAAACGCATCAGCGCCTTCTGATTCTCAGGAAGCTCCCACTCAAGCACAGCGCGGACCTTCTCGGGGTCCATGCGAAAACCAGAAGCGGAGAGAAGAAACCCCAGAAATTGAATTTCTGGAACCGCAAACACACATTTTTCCAGTTTTGCGTATAATTTATTCTCCCGCAGGATGAGCAAGACCTGACGTAAGTGTTCCTTATGAGTTTTGAAATCAGGAGAAAAAATCTAAATGTCATCCAAATACACTAATACAAATTTCCCCATTAAATGATAAAAAATGCTGTTCACGAAATGCTGAAAAACGGCTGGAGCATTCATCAAACCAAAAGGCATAACCAAATTCTCAAAATGGCCCTCAGGGGTATTGAAGGCCGTCTTCCATTCGTCTCCTTCTCTGACCCTGACCAGGTTGTATGCCCCTCTTAGATCTAATTTGGAAAAAACTTTAGCCCCAACAATCTGGTTAAACAGGTCCGGGATCAGAGGAAGCGGATAAGGGTCATGAATTGTGATACTGTTCAGCTCCCTGAAATCCAGACAAGGTCTTAAAGAACCATCTTTTTTCTTAACAAAGAAAAAAACAGCGGCAACAGGTGACTTCGAGGGTCGTATGTGTCCTTTTCTCAGACTCTCAGAGATATAAGCACGCATAGCGACCCTTTCAGGTTGGGAGAGATTGTATAAACGAGATTTAGGCAGCTTGGCGCCTGGGATGAGATTAATAGGGCAATCGTACTCCCTGTGCGGGGGCAAATCCTGAACTCCACTCTCAGAGAAGACATCCGAAAATTCAGAGAGAAAAGATGGTACAGTCTTAGTAGAAACCTCAGAAACAGATGTTGTGAGGCAATTCTCTCTGCAAAAGTCACTCCAATCATTTATTTGCCTCGCTTGCCAATCAATGGTGGGGTTATGTTTAGTGAGCCAGGGTAGCCCCAACACTAGAGGAGTAGGCAATCCGCTAAGGACGAAACATGACACATCCTCAACATGAGCATCACTCACAATTAAACGGATATTGTGAACTATGCCCTTTAATGATTTCTGAGAAAGTGGAGCGGAATCAATAGCAAAAACAGGAATATCCTTTCCCAAAGTGCATACCTGGAAACCATGAGTTATCGCAAATTGATTATCAATGAGATTGACAGCTGCTCCACTATCTACAAAAATCTCACAAAAAATGTTCTTGTTCTCTAGCGCCACCCTGGCAGGCAGGACAAAACGGGAACTACAAGCAAACGGAAAAACTTCAATTTCCGCCTCAACCCTGCCAATGTTAACAGATGGAACATTTTAAAAGGATTTTTTCTTTTTTGTTTCTTTATTACTCCCAAAAAACCGCCTGAATCTCCTAGAGGGGCAAACATTTGCCAAATGATTTATACCTCCACAACAAAAACAAACCTTCCCATGCGGGCTGAATCTTCTATTGTCAGAGGCAATTAACCCCAGCTGCATGGGCTCCTGCTCAGAAGGGGTTGACAGCGACTGAGACCCCTGCGCACAGAATGAGACCGCTGCACTGTCCTGGGATTGAGTATGACAGGAAGGAGTGATCTCTCCTCTCTCTCTAAGACGCCTGTCAATACGAATGGCCCAAGACATAGCAGAGTCCAAGGAGGTAGGCCTCTCATGAAAGACAAATGCATCTTTCAATCCCTCTGAAAGACCATGGCAAAATTGACTTCGAAGTGCAGCATTATTCCAACCAGTATCAGCTGCCCATCTCCGAAATTCTGAGCAGTATATCTCTGCGGATTGTTTACCCTGGCATAACAGACGTAGACTAGACTCAGCCAAAGCAATACGATCCGGATCATCATATATCTGACCCAGGGCTAAAAAGAATTCATCCACTGAACGGAGGGGCCGTGCCCCCACCGGCAGCGAAAAGGCCCAGGACTGAGCGTTATCCCTGAGCAGCGATATAATGATCCCCACCCTCCGTTCCTCATCAGCAGAGGAATGGGGAAGAAGGCGAAAATGGAGTTTGCAAGCCTCTCTAAAACGCACTAAATTCTCACTACCCCCGGAGAACGTATCCGGGAGCGAGATCTTAGGCTCAGAACAAACTCCATGAACGCAAGCTGAACTGGTCACTTGAAACTGAGAAAGAGTCTTACGGAGATCTGCTACCTCCAATGAAAGACCCTGCATGCGTTCAGTCAAAAGTGAAACCTAATCCATGCTTGAGACGGTTTTGGCTGTTTATAATGTCACAGAAGGTGTACAGGAAACAAGACAACACAAAATGAATATACGACTCACTGGATCCAAAACTAAGGAACAAAAGGGAGACCCCTGCATCAGACCTGGCACTCTCCCTGACTGCTCAGCCTATGCGAAAATCCCAATGGTAGATGATCGCATATCCTCGTACCTCGACTGTATAACTCCTGAACACCCTATAATAGTGAGGGGACACAACCACCGGCTCCCTACACTAGATACAGAGGGAGTCAGGGTCACCTGGGATCCAGCAAACAGAAAAACACAAATGAATGCACAACACTTATCTTGTAGAAGACTGGGAAGTAGGATCAGCATGCACACACACTCCAGGAAGTAATATAAACCGCAAACTGATGCACTATGGGGAGGAATTTAAAGGGATGCAATCAGTACAACTACATGACAGCTGAGAGAGGCTAACGAGATGAGGAACTGAGAGCAAAACAAAGGAAGCTCAAGGAGGAGGTTCTGAAAGGCATCTGCTTTTCAGAACAGCTTCTCAGATGTTTGGTGGTGACAGAAGTAGATTCAAGATGAAACTGAGCATGTGCGGCCTTCTCAGTGAGCATGACAAAGAAATAAGAAAGTAAACAAACAGCAGGTGGCGCTATACAGATACATTTATATAGGTATTGTAATTGAGATTGAAATACCCGCGCTGGTTAAGAGATTAACTTAAGTAGGGAATGTAATGTAATGGCTATATAGGCACAGATATTATTATTCTAATAATGTTTCTACCTGTACAGAAGATGGAGAGTAGATAGTAACTTCATTCTCTTCTTCTCCAGCGAAGCAATACATTTTCTCTCGGAGTGCTTCTGGCTCTACTTACTCCGCATGCACCGCTCCACCCGGTAGCAGACGAGCGCGTGAAGGAGACGGCAGGTAAAAGTTCGGGAGCATGTTGGTGTGATGTCACAACATTCCTAGGGATGCTTCCAAGGGACAAAATTCCTCCAACGCGTTTCAGAGCCAACGGATTCCTTCGTCAGAGATAGGTATAGCAGATCTCGCTGGAGTTTTTTTTTCCCCTTTCAGTCTCAGTCCTGTCGTTATGTGAAGTATCAGTATCTTCTATTAGAGGGTGTGTGATTCAATTTCCCTATATGGAGCATCTACTATTAAAAAATATTATATTAACAACAGGACAACGACCCAAAGTAGAGAAGTAAATCAACAACAAAATGGCTTAAACAGAAGAAAATACACCTTCTGGAGTGGCCCAGTCAGAGTCCTGACCTCAACCCGATTGAGATGCTGTGGCATGTCCTCAAGAAAGTGTTTCACACCAGACATCCCAAGAATATTGCTGAACTGAAACAGTTCTGTAAAGAGGAATGGTCAAGAATTACTCCTGACCGTTGTGCACATATGATCTGCATCTACAGGAAACGTTTGGTGGAAGTTATTGCTGCCAAAGGGAGGTTCAACCAGTTATTAACCTCTTCAGGACACATGACGTACCGATATGGCATGTTGTCCCGGTACTTAAGGACACATGATGTATTGGTACATCATGTGTATTTCCAATCACCGCCGCCCGGCGAGCGGTGATCGAAATAAGGTGCCTGCTCAAATCATTGAGCAGGCACCTTGGCTTAATGCCCAGGGGGGTCCATGTTGCGGCGGCGGGCGGTGGTGCCATAGGGTCCCTGTGGGGCTATAGGGGGGACCCGAGTGCATGGAAGGCAGCGAGATGCCTAAGGAAGGCATCGCGTTGCCTTCCGGTGACAAGCCTGTGAGATCCAGCCCCCTGGATCTCACAGGCCAGAAGCTGTATGAGTAATACTCTCTGTATTACTCATACAGCCAATGCATTCCAATACAGAAGTATTGGAATGCATTGTAAAGGATAAGACCCCCAAAAGTTTAAGTCCCAAAGTGGGGAAAAAAATAAAGTGAATTTTTTTTTTTTTAAATATAGTGTCCCCCCAAAAAAATTAAAAGTTTCAAGTAAAAATAAACAAAAACGTAAATTTCCCCAAATAAAGTAAAAAAATTGTTAAAAAAATATCAACCGACTCTATAAACATATCACATGACCTAACCCCTCCACATGAACACCGTAAAAAATAAAAAATAAAAACTGTGCTAAATAAACAATTTTTTGGACACCTTACATCACAAAAAGTACAACAGCAAGCGATCAAAAAAGCGTATGCCCACCAAAATAGTACCAATCTAATCGTCACCTCACCCTGCAAAAAATTAGCCCCTACCTGAGACAATCGCCCAAAAAAAAAAAAAAATATGGCTCAGAATATGGAGACACTAAAACATAATTTTTTTGTTTTAAAAAAGCTGTTATTGTGTAAAACTTACATAAATAAAACAAAAGTATACATATTAGGTATCGCCGTGTCGGTATCGACCGGCTCTATAAAAATATCACATGACCTAACCCCTCAGATGAACACCGTAAAAAATAAAAACTATGCAAAATAAACAATTTTTTGTCACCTTACATCACAAAAAGTGTAAGCGATCAAAAAGTCATATGCACCCCAAAATAGGGCCAATCAAACTATCATCTCATCCCGCAAAAAATGAGACCCTACCTAAGATAATCGCCCAAAAACTGAAAAAACTTTGTCTCTCAGAATATGGAGACACTAAAACATGATTTTTTTTTGTTTCAAAAATGATATTATTGTGTAAAACTTACATAAATAAAAAAGTATACATATTAGGTATCGCCGCGTCCGTATCGACCGGCTCTATAATAATATCAAATGACCTAACCCTTTAGGTGAATACTGTAAAAAATAAATAAATAAAAATGTTTAAAAAAAGCCATTTTTTGTCACCTTACATCACAAAAAGTGTAATAGCAAGCGATCAAAAAGTCATACGCATCCCAAAATAGTTCCAATCAAACCGTCATCTCATCCAGCAAAAATCATACCCTACACAAGATAATTGCGTAAAAACTGAAAAAACTATGGCTCTCAGACTATGGAAACACTAAAACATGATTTTTTTGGTTTCAAAAATGAAATCATTGTGTAAAACTTACATAAATAAAAAAAAGTATACATATTAGAATATTGCCGCGTCTGTATCGACCGGCTCCATAAAAATACCACATGACCTAACCCTTCAGGTGAATACCGTAAAAAAATAAAAATAAAAACGGTGTAAAAAAAGCAATTTTTGGTTACCTTACATCACAAAAACTGTAATAGCAAGCGATCAAAAAGTCATACGCACCCCAAAATAGTGCCAATCAAACCGTCATCTCATCCCGCAAAAATCACACCCCACCCAAGATAATCGCCCAAAAACTGGAAAAACTATGGCTCTCAGACTATGGAAACACTAAAACATGATTTTTTTTTTATTCAAAAATGAAATCATTGTGTAAAACTTACATAAATAAAAAAAGTATACATATTAGGTATCGCCGCGTCCGTGACAACCTGGTCTATAAAAATACCACATGATCTAACCTGTCAGATGAATGTTGTAAATAACAAAAAATAAAAACGGTGCCAAAACAGCTATTTCTTGTTACCTTGCCTCACAAAAAGTGTAATATAGAGCAACCAAAAATCATATGTACCCTAAAATAGTATCAACAAAACTTCCACCCTATCCTGTAGTTTCTAAAATGGGGTCAATTTTTTTGAATTTCTACTCTAGGGGTGCATCAGGGGGGCTTCAAATGGGACATGGTGTCAAAAAACCAGTCCAGCAAAATCTGCCTTCCAAAAACCGTATGGCTTTCCTTTCCTTCTGCGCCCTGCCGTGTGCCCGTACAGCAGTTTCTGACCACATATGGGGTGTTTCTGTAAACTACAGAATCAGGGCCATAAATATTGAGTTTTGACTGTTAACTCTTGCTTTGTAACTGGAACAAAATTATTAAAATTGTAAATCTGCCAAAAAAGTGAAATTTTGAAATTGTATCTCTATTTTCCATTAATTCTTGTGGAACACCTAAAGGGTTAACAAAGTTTGTAAAATCAGTTTTGAATACCTTGAGGGGTGTAGTTTATAGAATGGAGTCATTTTTGGGTGGTTTCTATTATGTAAGCCTCACAAAGTGACTTCAGACCTGAACTGGTCCTTGAAAAGTGTGTTTTTTTAAATTTCTGAAAAATTTCAAGATTTGCTTCTAAACTTCTAAGCATTGTAACATCCACAAAAAATGATCCAAACATGAAGTACACATATGGGGAATGTAAAGTAATAACTATTTTTGTAGGTATTACTATGTATTATAGAAGTAGAGAAATTGAAACTTGTAAATTTGCTAATTTTAATTTTTTTTTGGCAAATTTGGTATTTTTTTATAAATAAAAATGATTTTTTTTTTTTTACTCCATTTTACCAGTGTCATGAAGTGCAATATGTGACGAAAAAACTATCTCAGATTGGCCTGGATAATTCAAAGCGTTTTAAAGTCAGATTTCAGATTTAAAGTCAGATTTCAGATTTGCAAAAAATGGCCTGGTCCATAAGGGGTTAAATCCAAGGGTTCACATACTTTTTCCACCTGCACTGTGAATGTTTACATGGTGTGTTCAATAAGAATATGTTAACATTTAATTCTTTGTGTGTTATTAGTTTAGGCAGACTGTGATTGTCTATTGTTGTGACTTAGATGAAGATCAGATCACATTTTATGACCAATTTGTGCAGAAATCCATATCATTCCAAAGGGTTCACATACTTTTTCTTGCAACTGTATATGGGCAAAATTACCTGTAAAACTGTATTTTCCATTTACATGTGGCGTCCGATGGCCTCCCGGCGTCTGCTGCAATACAGCGCGTCGGTCAGCCGCCGGCTGATTACATCACTGGGTCACGTGATCGAGACCTGGTCGTGCGATATATCACATGACCGCAATCTTTCAAAGGTCCTTAACCCCTGCACTCGCTAAAGCATAATATTTATGACACTTGAAAACAACCAGATTGGACTGTAATTAGATAAGGATCAGATGAAAAAAAATGAAGATAAATAAGATTGTTTATTAGAGTTGAGCGAACACCTGGATGTTCGGGTTCGAGAAGTTCGGCCGAACATCCCGGAAATGTTCGGGTTCGGGATCCGAACCCGATCCGAACTTCGTCCCGAACCCGAACCCCATTGAAGTCAATGGGGACCCGAACTTTTCGGCACTAAAAAGGCTGTAAAACAGCCCAGGAAAGAGCTAGAGGGCTGCAAAAGGCAGCAACATGTAGGTAAATCCCCTGCAAACAAATGTGGATAGGGAAATGAATTAAATTAAAAATTAAATAAATAAAAATTAACCAAAATCAATTGGAGAGAGGTTCCATAGCAGAGAATCTGGCTTCCCGTCACCCACCACTGGAACAGTCCATTCTCAGATATTTAGGCCCCGGCACCCAGGCAGAGGAGAGAGGTCCCGTAACAGAGAATCTGTCTTCATGTCAGCAGAGAATTAGTCTGCATGTCATAGCAGAGAATGAGGCTTCACGTCAGCCACCACTGCAACAGTCCATTGGCATATATTTAGGCCCAGCACACACACAGGCAGAGGAGAGAGGTCCCGTAACAGAGAATCTGTCTTCATGTCAGCAGAGAATTAGTCTGCATGTCATAGCAGAGAATGAGGCTTCACGTCAGCCACCACTGCAACAGTCCATTGGCATATATTTAGGCCCAGCACACACACAGGCAGAGGAGAGAGGTCCCGTAACAGAGAATCTGGCTTCATGTCAGCAGAGAATCAGTCTGCATGTCATAGCAGAGAATGAGGCTTCACGTCAGCCACCACTGCAACAGTCCATTGGCATATATTTAGGCCCAGCACCCAGGCAGAGGAGGGAGGTCCCGTAACAGAGAATCTGTCTTCATGTCAGCAGAGAATTAGTCTGCATGTCATAGCAGAGAATGAGGCTTCACGTCAGCCACCACTGCAACAGTCCATTGGCATATATTTAGGCCCAGCACACACACAGGCAGAGGAGAGAGGTCCCGTAACAGAGAATCTGTCTTCATGTCAGCAGAGAATTAGTCTGCATGTCATAGCAGAGAATCAGGCTTCACGTCACCCACCACTGCAACAGTCCATTGGCATATATTTAGGCCCAGCACCCAGGCAGAGGAGGGAGGTCCCGTAACAGAGAATCTGTCTTCATGTCAGCAGAGAATTAGTCTGCATGTCATAGCAGAGAATGAGGCTTCACGTCAGCCACCACTGCAACAGTCCATTGGCATATATTTAGGCCCAGCACACACAGGCAGAGGAGAGAGGTCCCGTAACAGACAATCTGGCTTCATGTCAGCAGAGAATTAGTCTGCATGTCATAGCAGAGAATGAGGCTTCACGTCACCCACCACTGCAACAGTCCATTGGCATATATTTAGGCCCAGCACCCAGGCAGAGGAGGGAGGTCCCGTAACAGAGAATCTGTCTTCATGTCAGCAGAGAATTAGTCTGCATGTCATAGCAGAGAATGAGGCTTCACGTCACCCACCACTGCAACAGTCCATTGGCATATATTTAGGCCTAGCACACAGGCAGAGCAGAGAGGTCCCGTAACAGACAATCTGGCTTCATGACAGCAGAGAATCAGTCTGCATGTCATAGCAGAGAATGAGGCTTCACGTCACCCACCACTGCAACAGTCCATTGTCATAAATTTAGGCCCAGCACCCAGGCAGAGGAGAGAGGTCCCGTAACAGACAATCTGGCTTCATGTCAGCAGAGAATTAGTCTGCATGTCATAGCAGAGAATCAGGCTTCATGTCAGCCACCACTGCAACAGTCCATTGGCATATATTTAGGCCTAGCACACAGGCAGAGGAGAGGTTCATTCAACTTTGGGTAGCATCGCAATATAATGGTAAAATGAAAATAAAAATAGGATTGAATGAGGAAGTGCCCTGGAGTCCAATAATATATGGTTATGGGGAGGTAGTTAATGTCTAATCTGGACAAGGGACGGACAGGTCCTGTGGGATCCATGCCTGGTTCATTTTTATGAACGTCAGCTTGTCCACATTGGCTGTAGACAGGCGGCTGCGTTTGTCTGTAATGACGCCCCCTGCCGTGCTGAATACACGTTCAGACAAAACGCTGGCTGCCGGGCAGGCCAGCACCTCCAAGGCATAAAAGGCTAGCTCTGGCCACGTGGACAATTTAGAGACCCAGAAGTTGAATGGGGCCGAACCATCAGTCAGTACGTGGAGGGGTGTGCACACGTACTGTTCCACCATGTTAGTGAAATGTTGCCTCCTGCTAACACGTTGCGTATCAGGTGGTGGTGCAGTTAGCTGTGGCGTGTTGACAAAAGTTTTCCACATCTCTGCCATGCTAACCCTGCCCTCAGAGGAGCTGGCCGTGACACAGCTGCCTTGGCGACCTCTTGCTCCTCCTCTGCCTTGGCCTTGGGCTTCCACTTGTTCCCCTGTGACATTTGGGAATGCTCTCAGTAGCGCGTCTACCAACGTGCGCTTGTACTCGCGCATCTTCCTATCACGCTCCAGTGCAGGAAGTAAGGTGGGCACATTGTCTTTGTAGCGTGGATCCAGCAGGGTGGCAACCCAGTAGTCCGCACAGGTTAAAATGTGGGCAACTCTGCTGTCGTTGCGCAGGCACTGCAGCATGTAGTCGCTCATGTGTGCCAGGCTGCCCAGGGATAAGGACAAGCTGTCCTCTGTGGGAGGCGTATCGTCATCGTCCTGCCTTTCCCCCCAGCCACGCACCAGTGATGGACCCGAGCTGCGTTGGGTGCCACCCCGCTGTGACCATGCTTCATCCTCATCCTCCTCCACCTCCTCCTCATCCTCGTCCTCCTCGTCCTCCAGTAGTGGGCCCTGGCTGGCCACATTTGTACCTGGCCTCTGCTGTTGCCAAAAACCTCCCTCTGAGTCACTTCGAAGAGACTGGCCTGAAAGTGCTAAAAATGACCCCTCTTCCTCCTCCTCCTCCTCCTCCTCCTGGGCCACCTCCTCTTCCATCATCGCCCTAAGTGTTTTCTCAAGGAGACATAGAAGTGGTATTGTAACGCTGATAACGGTGTCATCGCCACTGGCCATGTTGGTGGAGTACTCGAAACAGCGCAACAGGGCACACAGGTCTCGCATGGAGGCCCAGTCATTGGTGGTGAAGTGGTGCTGTTCTGTAGTGCGACTGACCCGTGCGTGCTGCAGCTGAAACTCCACTATGGCCTGCTGCTGCTCGCACAGTCTGTCCAGCATGTGCAAGGTGGAGTTCCACCTGGTGGGCACGTCGCATATGAGGCGGTGAGCGGGAAGGCCGAAGTTACGCTGTAGCGCAGACAGGCGAGCAGCAGCAGGATGTGAACGCCGGAAGCGCGAACAGACGGCCCGCACTTTATGCAGCAGCTCTGACATGTCGGGGTAGTTGTGAATGAACTTCTGCACCACCAAATTCAGCACATGCGCCAAGCAAGGGATGTGCGTCAAATTGGCTAGTCCCAGAGCTGCAACGAGATTTCGCCCATTATCACACACCACCAGGCCGGGCTTGAGGCTCACCGGCAGCAACCACTCGTCGGTCTGTTGTTCTATACCCCGCCACAACTCCTGTGCGGTGTGGGGCCTGTCCCCCAAACATATGAGTTTCAGAATGGCCTGCTGACGTTTACCCCGGGCTGTGCTGAAGTTGGTGGTGAAGGTGTGTGGCTGACTGGATGAGCAGGTGGAAGAAGAGGAGGAGGAAGCCGAGAAGGAGGAGGTGGCAACAGGAGGCAAAGAATGTTGCCCTGCGATCCTTGGCGGCGGAAGGACGTGCGCCAAACAGCTCTCCGCCTGGGGCCCAGCTGCCACTACATTTACCCAGTGTGCAGTTAGGGAGATATAGCGTCCCTGGCCGTGCTTACTGGTCCACGTATCTGTGGTTAGGTGGACCTTGCCACAGATGGCGTTGCGCAGTGCACACTTGATTTTATCGGATACTTGGTTGTGCAGGGAAGGCACGGCTCTCTTGGAGAAGTAGTGCCGGCTGGGAACAACATACTGTGGGACAGCAAGCGACATGAGCTGTTTGAAGCTGTCTGTGTCCACCAGCCTAAATGACAGCATTTCATAGGCCAGTAGTTTAGAAATGCTGGCATTCAGGGCCAGGGATCGAGGGTGGCTAGGTGGGAATTTACGCTTTCTATCAAATGTTTGTGAGATGGAGAGCTGAACGCTGGCGTGTGACATGGTTGAGACGCTTGGTGACGGAGGTGGTGGTGGTGGTGTTGGTGGTACATCCCCTGTTTGCTGGGCGGCAGGTGCCAACGTTCCTCCAGAGGCGGAGGAAGAGGCCGAGGCGGCAGCAGCAGAATAGGCCGAGGCGGCAGCAGCAGAAGAGGTAGCAGGGGGAGCCTGAGTGACTTCCTTGGTTTTAAGGTGTTTACTCCACTGCAGTTCATGCTTTGCATGCAGGTGCCTGGTCATGCAGGTTGTGCTCAGGTTCAGAACGTTAATGCCTCGCTTCAGGCTCTGATGGCACAGCGTGCAAACCACTCGGGTCTTGTCGTCAGCACATTGTTTGAAGAAGTGCCATGCCAGGGAACTCCTTGAAGCTGCCTTTGGGGTGCTCGGTCCCAGATGGCGGCGGTCAGTAGCAGGCGGAGTCTCTTGGCGGCGGGTGTTCTGCTTTTGCCCACTGCTCCCTCTTTTGCTACGCTGTTGGCTCGGTCTCACCACTGCCTCTTCCTCCGAACTGTGAAAGTCAGTGGCACGACCTTCATTCCATGTGGGGTCTAGGACCTCATCGTCCCCTGCATCGTCTTCCACCCAGTCTTGATCCCTGACCTCCTGTTCAGTCTGCACACTGCAGAAAGACGCAGCAGTTGGCACCTGTGTTTCGTCATCATCAGAGACATGCTGAGGTGGTATTCCCATGTCCTCATCATCAGGAAACATAAGTGGTTGTGCGTCAGTGCATTCTATGTCTTTCACCGCTGGGGAAGGGCTAGGTGGATGCCCTTGGGAAACCCTGCCAGCGGAGTCTTCAAACAGCATAAGAGACTGCTGCATAACTTGAGGCTGAGACAGTTTCCCTGGTATGCATGGGGGTGATGTGACAGACTGATGGGGTTGGTTTTCAGGCGCCATCTGTGCGCTTTCTGCAGAAGACTGGGTGGGAGATAATGTGAACGTGCTGGATCCACTGTCGGCCACCCAATTGACTAATGCCTGTACCTGCTCAGGCCTTACCATCCTTAGAACGGCATTGGGCCCCACCATATATCGCTGTAAATTCTGGCGGCTACTGGGACCTGAGGTAGTTGGTACACTAGGACGTGTGGATGTGGCAGAACGGCCACGTCCTCTCCCAGCACCAGAGGGTCCACTAACACCACCACGACCATGTCCACGTCCGCGTCCCTTACTAGATGTTTTTCTCATTGTTATGGTTCACCACAACAACAAATATATTATTTGGCCCAATGTATTGTATTCAAATTCAGCGGGATATAAATTTGAGGCCTAGTATTTAGGCGCTGGGTGACCGGTATGGATTTAGTGACAGAATTAGACTTGGAAATGCACAGAAGCGTGTGTGTGAAGTTATTCTGAATGACCCTATGTGCACCTTCAATATGATCTACCCTTTTAGGGATAGATTTCAAATAGCTCTGATATAGCAGAAACGACTAAATTATGAAATTGCTAAATTGGGAATTGTATTTCAACCCAGAACAAAAAATGTGCTTTGACGGACACTAAATAACTTTCCCAGCCACAACAGGACAGCGGTAACGAGAGATTTAGCGGGATATAAATTTGAGGCCTAGTATTTAGGCGCTGGGTGACAGGTATGGGTTTAGTGACAGAATTAGATTTGGAAATGCACAGTAGCGGGTGTGTGAAGTTATTCTGAATGACCCTATGTGCACCTTGAATATTATATACCCTTTTAGGGATAGATTTCAAATAGCTCTGATATAGCAGAAACCACTAAATTATGAAATTGCTAAATTGGGAATTGTATTTCAACCCAGAACAAGAAATGTGCTTGAACGGACACTAAATAACTCGCCCAGCTACAGCACTAGGGACAGATTTAGCTGGATATAAATTTGAGGCCTAGTATTTAGGCGCTGGGTGACAGGTATGGATTTAGTGACAGAATTAGACTTGGAAATGCACAGTAGCGGTGTGTGTGAAGTTATTCTGAATGACCCTATGTGCACCTTGAATATTATATACCCTTTTAGGGATAGATTTCAAATAGCTCTGATATAGCAGAAACCACTAAATTATGAAATTGCTAAATTGGGAATTGTATTTCAACCCAGAACAAGAAATGTGCTTGAACGGACACTAAATAACTCGCCCAGCTACAGCACTAAGGACAGATTTAGCGGGATATAAATTTGAGGCCTAGTATTTAGGCGCTGGGTGACAGGTATGGGTTTAGTGCCAGAATTAGACTTGGAAATACACAGTAGCGGGTGTGTGTGAAGTTATTCTGAATGACCCAATGTGCACCTTGAATATTATATACCCTTTTAGGGATAGATTTCAAATAGCTCTGATATAGCAGAAACCACTAAATTATGAAATTGCTAAATTGGGAATTGTATTTCAACCCAGAACAAGAAATGTGCTTGAACGGACACTAAATAACTCGCCCAGCTACAGCACTAAGGACAGATTTAGCGGGATATAAATTTGAGGCCTAGTATTTAGGCGCTGGGTGACAGGTATGGGTTTAGTGCCAGAATTAGACTTGGAAATACACAGTAGCGGGTGTGTGTGAAGTTATTCTGAATGACCCAATGTGCACCTTGAATATTATATACCCTTTTAGGGATAGATTTCAAATAGCTCTGATATAGCAGAAACCACTAAATTATGAAATTGCTAAATTGGGAATTGTATTTCAACCCAGAACAAGAAATGTGCTTGAACGGACACTAAATAACTCGCCCAGCTACAGCACTAAGGACAGATTTAGCGGGATATAAATTTGAGGCCTAGTATTTAGGCGCTGGGTGACAGGTATGGGTTTAGTGCCAGAATTAGACTTGGAAATACACAGTAGCGGGTGTGTGTGAAGTTATTCTGAATGACCCAATGTGCACCTTGAATATTATATACCCTTTTAGGGATAGATTTCAAATAGCTCTGATATAGCAGAAACCACTAAATTATGAAATTGCTAAATTGGGAATTGTATTTCAACCCAGAACAAGAAATGTGCTTGAACGGACACTAAATAACTCGCCCAGCTACAGCACTAAGGACAGATTTAGCGGGATATAAATTTGAGGCCTAGTATTTAGGCGCTGGGTGACAGGTATGGGTTTAGTGCCAGAATTAGACTTGGAAATACACAGTAGCGGGTGTGTGTGAAGTTATTCTGAATGACCCAATGTGCACCTTGAATATTATATACCCTTTTAGGGATAGATTTCAAATAGCTCTGATATAGCAGAAACCACTAAATTATGAAATTGCTAAATTGGGAATTGTATTTCAACCCAGAACAAGAAATGTGCTTGAACGGACACTAAATAACTCGCCCAGCTACAGCACTAAGGACAGATTTAGCGGGATATAAATTTGAGGCCTAGTATTTAGGCGCTGGGTGACAGGTATGGGTTTAGTGCCAGAATTAGACTTGGAAATACACAGTAGCGGGTGTGTGTGAAGTTATTCTGAATGACCCAATGTGCACCTTGAATATTATATACCCTTTTAGGGATAGATTTCAAATAGCTCTGATATAGCAGAAACCACTAAATTATGAAATTGCTAAATTGGGAATTGTATTTCAACCCAGAACAAGAAATGTGCTTGAACGGACACTAAATAACTCGCCCAGCTACAGCACTAAGGACAGATTTAGCGGGATATAAATTTGAGGCCTAGTATTTAGGCGCTGGGTGACAGGTATGGGTTTAGTGCCAGAATTAGACTTGGAAATACACAGTAGCGGGTGTGTGTGAAGTTATTCTGAATGACCCAATGTGCACCTTGAATATTATATACCCTTTTAGGGATAGATTTCAAATAGCTCTGATATAGCAGAAACCACTAAATTATGAAATTGCTAAATTGGGAATTGTATTTCAACCCAGAACAAGAAATGTGCTTGAACGGACACTAAATAACTCGCCCAGCTACAGCACTAGGGACAGATTTAGCTGGATATAAATTTGAGGCCTAGTATTTAGGCGCTGCGTGACAGGTATGGGTTTAGTGACAGAATTAGACTTGGAAATACACAGTAGCGGGTGTGTGTGAAGTTATTCTGAATGACCCAATGTGCACCTTGAATATTATATACCCTTTTAGGGATAGATTTCAAATAGCTCTGATATAGCAGAAACCACTAAATTATGAAATTGCTAAATTGGGAATTGTATTTCAACCCAGAACAAGAAATGTGCTTGAACGGACACTAAATAACTCGCCCAGCTACAGCACTAGGGACAGATTTAGCTGGATATAAATTTGAGGCCTAGTATTTAGGCGCTGGGTGACCGGTATGGATTTAGTGACAGAATTAGACTGGGATATGGCCAAAAAATAAACAGACTATTGCTGGTTAAATGCACTTGGTGTGACAGCTTCACCCTGATGTAGGCTTTAGCCAAAAAACAACCACACCATTGAGGGTTAAATGCACTTGGTGACAGGCGCAGCTTGCCCCTGATTTAGTATATGGCCAAAAAATGAACAGACTATTGCTGGTTAAATGCACTTGGTGTGACAGCTTCACCCTGATGTAGGCTTTAGCCAAAAAACAACCACACCATTGAGGGTTAAATGCACTTGGTGACAGGCGCAGCTTGCCCCTGATTTTGTATATGGCCAAAAAATGAACAGACTATTGCTGGTTAAATGCACTTGGTGTGACAGCTTCACCCTGATGTAGGCTTTAGCCAAAAAACAACCACACCATTGAGGGTTAAATGCACTTGGTCGCAGCTTGTGCTGGCGCACCACAAGACACAAAATGGCCGCCGATCACCCCAGAAAAATGTGACTGACAAACGGTCTGTGCAGCCTAAAAACAGTGAGCAATTGAGGATCAGCAGCTCAATGATCCACAGCTGCAGATCGATCAGTTAATCAAGTCCTTTGGAGGAGTTAATCTGCCTAATCTCGCCCTACTGTCGCAGCCGCAACCTCTCCCTACGCTAATCAGAGCAGAGTGACGGGCGGCGCTATGTGACTCCAGCTTAAATAGAGGCTGGGTCACATGGTGCTCTGGCCAATCACAGCCATGCCAATAGTAGGCATGGCTGTGATGGCCTCTTGGGGCAAGTAGTATGACGCTTGTTGATTGGCTGCTTTGCAGCCTTTCAAAAAGCGCCAAGAAAGCGTCACAAAAGCGCGAAGAAAGCGACGAACACCGAACCCGAACCCGGACTTTTACGAAAATGTCCGGGTTCGGGTCCGTGTCACGGACACCCCAAAATTCGGTACGAACCCGAACTATACAGTTCGAGTTCGCTCATCCCTATTGTTTATCTCTCAAGTGCCATTCTTTTATTATTTAGTTTTATTAGTCATATCTACCAAGGTGTTATAATAGTATATAATGTATGATATAGAATTCTATTGTTAAAAATGAAATCTACTGTAAGAGAAAAAAATTCTATAGTCCCTAGAGTCTTACGTAATTTCACTCGTCCGGCAAAACGCATCTGTACTCCTGAATTGCTCATCAAGTGGGAGACAGAAGCGACAGCAAGTTCCCGACGGCTGATGGGCTTATTAGGTAGTAGAACAAGAAAATATAAAGTTCTTAGAGATTGAAAAACAGCTGGAAGAAGTAACAGAGACAGCTCTTAAATTTAGGGACCATACGGAGTTCCCAAAAAAAGAACTAGAATTACAAAGCAATATTGATCAATTTAAGACATCCCTAACTGAACGCAAACATAGGCAATTTATCAAGGACCTTACGGAATTCCGTAATAAAACAGCATACGAGAATACGCCTCCGAACCAGAGAGGATCTGTAACAGACTCGTCTATCTCGGAGGTGGAAAGTTCTGATTCAGGACAACAACAAATCAACCGTAGGAGCAACTGGAGAGGTAGGGGGCAGTACAGAGGGAGACAGAGATTCACAAACTCAAGATCTGGCTTAAGAGATGGTGAATATACAAGAGGTCACCAACACAAACAATGGGCCCCCACAATTCCTCAGTCCACACTAACTGAGGCCATCGGACTCATGTAAATAGGAAATACCGTTCTACAGGTAATTTTGCCCATATATAATATCACTGCAGTGCAATAGAGACCAATGTCTCTGCCCATGTCTCAGCCTTTAATTAGACTGAGCGGGGATGATTCCTTTGTACATATGAGACTCTATATATCTTACACTTACCACTTTGATTCTGATATAGACCGCAGCGTCACTTATTCATAGTCATCACACATATACTGGGCCCCTATATGTGTATCAACTATAAGTCGGCTGAGATACCACTGGAGTACTATTAAGCCTCTCTGAGTACCGGACCCCGGCAATCAGTCTGTATTGAACAGGGCACTACAGACACGTCCCCTTGCATGTCACAATTTATAAGGCCAGCCTTAACCAGGTACCTAACTATAAAATTGTCTAATGTTAACCTATATTACCTAAAAGCAAAATAGTGTTTTAATTATATTACATCAAATTATAGATGGCTGCTAGAGATGGCCTTGCGGTTCGCCCGGTGGTCGTTTCGCGGCGAACTTTGCGTGTTCGCTATTCGCCGAACATGCGAGCATATGGAGATATTCGCGCCCGCCATATTCTTTTACATTGTGAAGAACTTTGACCCATGACACATCCATCAGGTGGTACAGGACAGCCAATTGAGACGTTTCAGCATCTGGCCGCCATTTTGCATTCAGTCTTTTGCCAGTGTAGGGAGAGGTTGTTGTTTGGAGCAAGGACAGGCTGTTAGGGACACCAAATGCTAGCTAATAGGGCCACAAAAGTCCTTTTAAGGACTGGTATCGTTGTTCTATCGATAGGTGTGATATACTGAGGGGTGCGATATACTTATAATATACTTTTATAATGAGTCAAAAACACATAGATCTATATAGTGATCACCTGGAAGTCAGGGGCCTAGGGGCTAGGGGCTTACTAGGGACATTTTTATATAGGGTAAGGTTCTGGACGGGGTCGCTCTTATCAGGGCGGGAGGTCTGTGGTTAGGCTATCAGGGCCAGAATAGCACCCCCCTGTAGGGCAATATCAGGGACAGTTCTTTGCCCACCCTGTCCTTCAATACCACATCATCATCTAGCCCAGGGATAGATGTTTTTTGCTTTCCCTCCGGGATTCATGGATGTGCACTGGAAGCCCCCGGATTGTGGTAGGACATATGGGTTCTGATTTGGTGCCGCCGAGCACCTGATTTAGTGCCGCCGAGCACTTGTTATTGCCTACCACATCTATGCTTTTTGCTTAACTTTAATAATTGAATTTATTTTCATTTTGAGGGATATATCTTTTCCATTCACATGTCCGCAAAATGGGTCCACACCCATTCCACAATTTTGCGGAACAGGTGCAGACCCATTCATTTTCAATGAGGCCGGAATGTGCTGTCCGCATTTGTGGATCTGCACTTCCACATCCGTGCTTCCGTTTCCGCAAAAAAAGAACATGTCCTATTCTTGTCCGCAATTGCAAACAAGATTAGGCATTTTCTATTATAGTGGCGGCGATGTGCGGTCTGCAAATTGCAGAATGCACATTGCCGGTGTCCGTGTTTTGCGGATCCGCAAAACACTTAGGGATGTGTGAATGGACCCTCATAGTAACATTATTAAAGTTTACGTTTTATCTTTATGTATATTCTAATGGATTGCCTTCCTTGTACAATGTTATAATATACTTTCTATGTTAGGCTACTTTCACACTTGCGTTTTTCTTTTCCGGCGCTGAGTTCCGTCACAGGGGCTCTATACCGGAAAAGAACTGATCAGGCATATCCCCATGCATTCTGAATGGAGAGTTATCCGTTCAGAATGCATCAGGATGTCTTCAGTTCAGTCATTTTGACTGATCAGGCAAAAGAGAAAACCGTAGCATGCTACGGTTTTATCTCCAGCGAAAAAAACTGAAGACTTACCTGAATGCCGGATCCAGCATTTTTTTCCATAGGAATGTATTAGTGCCGGAACCGGCATTCAAAATACCGGAATGTCGGATCCGTCCTTCCGGTCTGCACATGTGCAGACCTTTAAAAATGAGAAAAAATTAATACCGGATCCGTTTTGCCTGATGACACCGGAAAAACGGATCCGGTATTGCAATGCATTTTTCTGACTGATAAGGTATTTTTCAGGCTGATCAGGATCCTGATCAGTCTGAAAAATGCCTGATCAGTCCAAAAAAATGACATGCGTTTGCATACAGTTTGCCTGATCAGGCAGGCAGTTCAGGCAACGGAACTGCCTGCCGGAATCAAACTCAAATGGGAAAGTACCCTTAGAAAGTATATTATAGAGCATTTGTATTGTGCGGCAGTTGTGTGCGGTTCTGCTGCGATACTGCAGGTATATAGAGGGACAAGCGTTATTGGAACAAATAATTTCTACTGGTGTGATATACCAGTCGTCCCCCAAAAAACTGATTGAAGTGGGGTGTTATATACCAATATACTTTCTTTATAGTGCATTTGGGTACTGTATAGTGCATTTGGGCACTAAATAGCATAAATAGCCTTAGGGTCAGCTATAGGGATAGAGCCCATAGCTAAATATTCGGCCCAGCTTCTGTATCTACCTAGTGCTATTGTTTAATTTTTGTTTTTGTTTAACTGTCATTTGGTTTGTGTTGTTTTTGTGATGTTTTAAGTTTATATTAAAAGCTAAGTTTTATGGGTGGCAGCCTGTGAATTTTTTAAATAAACTGGAAGATTCTGTGCACATTTCTGTAATAAGACATCTACATATTAGGATAAATTTGAGGTTAAGCCGTCAATCCCTGAGATAATGGGTCTTCCGTAGGGTTGGTTTGGCATTTATAAATTTTAGGGAGATAATAAAACATTGGCACCCTAGGTTTTTGGTTATTTATATAGGTTGCTTGGTCAATAGATAGAATTCCTCTTGATTTTCCCTTTTTTATAAGTGTATTTAATTTCTTTTTGTATAGATCAGTGGGGTTGAGACAGAGTTTTTTTTATATGTTTTTTGTCCATGAGTAGCCTCATTATGATATGCTTCCTGATCCAGAATAGCAATCTCCCCCCTTTATCTGCCGGTCTTCTAACAATATCATTGTTCATCTGTAATGTTTTAATTCCTTTTTTCTCTTCGTTTGATAAATTCTGCAGGCCCCTTTTCTTTCTAGGGTTAATTCTACGTAGATCCCATGATACTAGGGTCTGGAAAGTTTTAAAGGCATCTGAATATTCTCCTAGGGGGTTAAAGTGGGATTTTGGGTTTAATTCAGTATGAATGAAGCTACCTGACTCATGTTTTGCTTCTTTATGGAGATCTCCCTTCTCAATATCATCAGTCTTGCTCTTTTTAGTGATTAGATCCTTTTATATACAGTACTTCTTGCGCGCTAGACTATACAGATACATTTTATTGAATAACTACATATAAATAATTTTTTATCAGGCTAGGTTCACACTAGCGCATGACACCTCCGGAAGGCTGTTCCGGCAGGGAGCAGCCTGCCAGAGATGTCTGGATTCTGTCAGATCTCCGCTGGTCCCCATTATAGTTAATTGGGCCGGCAGGCCTTCAGGCACCTTCCGGCAATGCCGATTCCAAGCATCTTCGGAACAGCCTGCCGGAACAGCTTGCTGGAGATGTAAAGTGCTAGTGTGAAACTAGCCTTACATGCAATTACAAAAGAATTAATTTTAACCACTTCAACCCCGCTAGCTGAAACCCCCTTAATGACCAGGCCACTTTTTACACTTCTGCACTACACTACTTTCACAGTTTATTGCTCGGTCATGCAACTTACCACCCAAATGAATTTTACCTCCTTTTCTTCTCACAATAGAGCTTTCATTTGGTGGTATTTCATTGCTGCTCAGGGCCATCTTTAATAATGATTGGACCCTGGGCAAAAATTTACTTGGGCCCCCCGGATCCCGCCTTCCCACACCTTAGCAGGCAATCACGCCCTCCACCACAACACACACACAAAAAATCCACACATCTGGTAGAGTACAGTGAATGACTGTAAATACTTCCAGTTCTGAAGACTCCAACGGCTCAGGATCAGTGTTCTGGGCAGCTGGGCTCAGGCTGGAAGTCGGCACCGCTCTGCAGGAAGGAGACCAGGGCTCGGCTCACCCTAGTGTTACAGTGCACCCCAGCACCCCACAGTATGCAGTATAGCACCCTATATTATACAGCACCACACAGTATGCAGTATAGCACCCCACACTATACAGTACCCCACAGTATATAGTAGAGCAGTATAGCAGCCCACAGTATACAGCACCCCACAGTATACAACACCTCACAGTATACAACACCTCACTGTATACAGCACCCCAAACTTTACACAATACAGCCCCCCACACTATACAGTACAGCAGTATAGCACTCCACACTATACCGCACCCACAGTATACAGACCCCCACAGTATACAGTACAGCAGTATAGCACCCCACAATATACAGCCCCCCACACTATACAGGCCCCCCCACACTATACAGCCCCCCCCACACTATACAGGCCCCCCCACAGTATACAGCCCACACAGTATACAGGCCACCACACAGTGTACAGGCCCCCACACAGTATACAGCCCCCCACAGTATACAGGCCCCCACACAGTATACAGCCCCCCCACACAGTATACAGCCCCCCACACAGTATACAGCCCCCCCACACAGTATACAGCCCCCCCCACACAGTATACAGACCACCACACAGTATGCAGCCCACCACACAGTATACAGCCCACCACACAGTATAAGTCCCCCCCACAGTATACAGGCCCCCACACAGTATACAGCCCACCACACAGTATACAGGCCCCCACACAGTATACAGCCCCCCCACACAGTATACAGCCCACCACACAGTATACAGCCCACCACACAGTATAAGGCCCCCAAACAGTATACAGCCCACCACACTCTATACAGACCCCCACACAGTATACAGGCCCCCAGACAGTATACAGCCCCCCCACACAGTATACAGCCCCCCACACAGTATAAAGCCCCCCCACACAGTATACAGCCCACCACACAGTATACAGGCCCCACAGTATACAGGCCCCCCCACAGTATACAGCCCCACACAGTATACAGCCCACCACACAGTATACAGTCCCACACAATATACAACCCCCCACAGTATACAGGCCCCCACACAATATACAGCCCCACACAGTATACAGCCCACCACACAGTATACAGTCCCACACAATATACAGCCCCCCACAGTATACAGGCCCCCCACACAATATACAGCACCCCACTATACAGTAGTTTACAGTATATTAACATAACAGCCCCTGTCATGTTTTTATGATGTAATCTTCACACAGAAAAGCTCCACAGTTAACTTCTGCAACACTCCTGCTAGGACCTGTGATGACCTCATAGCCATGTGACCAGTAATTGCTAGGTTACTGGTCACATGGTGATGATGTCATCTAAGGTTCTAGATCACAACATTAAAGTACACAGACAGCTTGACACCCGGGGCAGTAGCTAGCAGGGCTCAAGAGGCAGCTGCCTTGGGCCCCCCAGGAGCAACTGGGCCCGGGGCAGCTGCCCCTTTTGCCCCTTGGTAAAGACGGCCCTGTTGCTGCTAACATTTTTACTTTTTTTGTTATTAATCGAAATTTAACAATTTTTTTGCCAAAAAAATGAAATTTTTCACTTTCAGTTGTAAAATTTTGCAAAAAAAACGACATCAATATATAAATTTTTCACTAAATTTATTGTTCTACATGTCTTTGATAAAAAAAAAAATGTTTGGGCAAAAAAAAATGGTTTGGGTAAAAGTTATAGCGTTTACAAACTATGGTACAAAAATGTGAATTTCCGCTTTTTGAAGCAGCTCTGACTTTCTGAGCACCTGTCATGTTTCCTGAGGTTCTACAATGCCCAGACAGTACAAACACCCCACAAATGACCCCATTTCGGAAAGTAGACACCCTAAGGTATTCGCTGATGGGCATAGTGAGTTCATAGAACTTTTTATTTTTTGTCACAAGTTAGCGGAAAATGATGATTTATTTTTCTTTTTTTTTTTCTTACAAAGTCTCATATTCCACTAACTTGTGACAAAAAAATAAAAACTTTCATGAACTCACTATGCCCATCACAAAATACCTTGGGGTGTCTTCTTTCCAAAATGGGGTCACTTGTGGGGTAGTTATACTGCCCTGGCATTTTAGGGGCCCAGATGCGTGAGAAGAAGTTTGAAATCAAAATCTGTAAAAAATGACCGGTGAAATCCGAAAGGTGCTCTTTGGAATGTGGGCCCCTTTGCCCACCTAGGCTGCAAAAAAGTGTCACACATCTGGTATCACCGTACTCAGGAGAAGTTGGGAAATGTGTTTTGGGGTGTCATTTTACATATACCCATGCTGGGTGAGAGAAATATCTTGGCAAAAGACAACATTTCCCATTTTTTTATACAAAGTTGGCATTTGACCAAGATATTTCTCTCACCCAGCATGGGTATATGTAAAATGACACCCCAAAACACATTCCCCAACTTCTCCTGAGTATGGCGATACCACATGTGTGACACTTTTTTGCAGCCAAGGTGGGCAAAGGGGCCCACATTCCAAAGAGCACCTTTCGGATTTCACAGGCCATTTTTTTACACATTTTGATTGCAAACTACTTCTCACGCATATGGGCCCCTAAAATGCCAGGGCAGTATAACTACCCCACAAGTGACCCCATTTTGGAAAGAAGACACCCCAAGGTATTCCGTGAGGGGCATGGCGAGTTCCTAGAATTTATTTTTTTTTGTCACAAGTTAGTGGAATATGAGACTTTGTAAGAAAAAATAATAAAAAAAAAATCATAATTTTCTGCTAACTTGTGACAAAAAAAATAATTCTAGTAACTCGCCATGCCCCTCACGGAATACCTTGGGGTGTCTTCTTTCCAAAATGGGGTCACTTGTGGGGTAGTGATACTGCCCTGGCATTCTAGGGGTCCTAATGTGTGGTAAGTAGTTTGAAATCAAAATGTGTAAAAAATGACCTGTGAAATCCTAAAGGTGCTCTTTGGAATGTGTGCCCCTTTGCCCACCTAGGCGGCAAAAAAGTGTCACACATGTGGTATCGCCGTACTCAGGAGAAGTTGGGGAATGTGTTTTGGGGTGTCATTTTACATATACCCATGCTGGGTGAGAGAAATATCTTGGCAAAAGACAACTTTTCCCATTTTTTTATACAAAGTTGCCACTTGACCAAGATATTTCTCTCACCCAGCATGGGTATATGTAAAATGACACCCCAAAACACATTCCTCAACTTCTCCTGAGTACGGCGATACCACATGTGTGGCACTTTTTTGCAGCCTAGATGCGCAAAGCGGCTCAAATTCCTTTTAGGAGGGCATTTTTAGACATTTGGATCCCAGACTTCTTCTCACGCTTTAGGGCCCCTAAAAAGCCAGGGCAGTATAAATACCCCACATGTGACCCCATTTTGGAAAGAAGACACCCCAAGGTATTCAATGAGGGGCATGGCGAGTTCATAGAATTTTTTTTTTGGGCACAAGTTAGCGGAAATTGATATATTTTTTTTTTTTCTCACAAAGTCTCCCTTTCCGCTAACTTGGGACAAAAATGTAAATCTTTCATGGACTCAATATGCCCCTCACGGAATACCTTGGGGTGTCTTCTTTCCGAGGGGTATGGTGAGTTCATGTAAGATTTTATTTTTTGACACAAGTTAGTGGAATATGAGACTTTGTAAGAAAAAAATAAAATAAAATACATTTCCGCTAACTTGGGCCAAAAAAAATTCTGAATGGAGCTATACAGGGGGGTGATCAATGACAGGGGGGTGATCAGGGAGTCTATATGGGGTGATCACCCCCCTGTCATTGATCACCCCCCTGTAAGGCTCCATTCAGACGTCCGTATGTGTTTTGCGGATCCGATCCATGTATCCGTGGATCCGTAAAAATCATACGGACGTCGGAATGGAGCCTTACAGGGGGGTGATCAATGACAGGGGGGTGATCAGGGAGTCTATATGGGTGATCACCCCCCTGTAAGGCTCCATTCAGACGTCCGTATGTGTTTTGCGGATCCGATCCATGTATCCGTGGATCCGTAAAAATCATACGGACGTCTGAATGGAGCCTTACAGGGGGGTGATCAATGACAGGGGGGTGATCAGGGAGTATATATGGGTGATCACCCCCCTGTAAGGCTCCATTCAGACGTCCGTATGTGTTTTGCGGATCCGATCCATGTATCCGTGGATCCGTAAAAATCATACGGACGTCTGAATGGAGCCTTACAGGGGGGTGATCAATGACAGGGGGGTGATCAATGACGGGGGGTGATTAGGGAGTCTATATGGGTGATCACCCCCCTGAAATTAATCACCCCCTGTAAGGCTCCATTCAGACGTCCGTATGTGTTTTGCGGATCCGATCCATGTATCCGTGGATCTGTAAAAATCATACGGACGTCTGAATGGAGCCTTACAGGGGGGTGATCAATGACAGGGGGGTGATCAATGACAGGGGGGTGATCAATGACAGGGGGGTGATCAGGGAGTCTATATGGGTGATCACCCCCCTGTAAGGCTCCATTCAGACGTCCGTATGTGTTTTGCGGATCCGATCCATGTATCCGTGGATCCGTCAAAATCATACAGACGTCTGAATGGAGCCTTACAGGGGGGTGATCAATGACAGGGGGGTGATCAATGACAGGGGGTGATCAGGGAGTCTACATGGGTGATCACCCCCCTGAAATTGATCACCCCCTGTAAAGCTCCATTCAGACGTCCGTATGTGTTTTGCGGATCCGATCCATGTATCCGTGGATCCGTACAAATCATACAGACGTCTGAATGGAGCCTTACAGGGGGGTAATCAATGACAGGGGGGTGATCAATGACAGGGGGGTGATCAGGGAGTCTATATGGGTGATTACCCCCCTGTAAGGCTCCATTCAGACGTCCGTATGTGTTTTGCGGATCCGATCCATGTATCCGTGGATCCGTAAAAATCATACGGACGTCTGAATGGAGCCTTACAGGGGGGTGATCAATGACAGGGGGGTGATCAATGACAGGGAGGTGATCAGGGAGTCTATATGGGGTGATCATGGGTGATCAGGGGTTCATAAGGGGTTAATAAGTGACAGGGGGGGGGGTGTAGTGTAGTGTAGTGGTGTTTGGTGGTACTTTACACAGCTACCTGTGTCCTCTGGTGGTCGATCCAAACAAAAGGGACCACCAGAGGACCAGGTAGCAGGTATATTAGACGCGGTTAAAAAAAGTCGCATCTCCAGTCTGCCAGCGAACGATCGCCGCTGGCAGGCTGGAGATCCACTCGCTTACCTTCCGTTCCTGTGAACGCGTGCGCCTGTGTGCGCGCGTTCGCAGGAAATCTCGCCTATCGCGAGATGACGCACGGTTGCGTCCAGGAGGAATAAATCAGCCGCCTCCCGGACGCATCCGTGCGTTACATGGTCGGGAGGCGTTTAAGCAGCTGTGTCCTGGGATCCCCAGTCTGTCCAGAGCACTAGCGTTAAAGTTTTCCAGTATTGAGTTCCGTCATAGGAGCTCTATACCGGAAAAAAAACGCTTCAGTTTTGTCCTAATGCATTCTGAAAGGAAAGCAATGCATTCAGTATGCATCAGGATAGCTTTCGTTCCATCCCTTTTAAGGTATTTGGATGGAGAAAATACCGCAGCTGCGGTATTGTCTCCAGCCAAAATTCCGGGGCACTTGCCGGATTGCCAGATCCGGCATTAATTTCCATTGAAAAGTATTAATGCGGTGTTCAGGAAATTGCTGCATTGACGGATCCGTTGACGCATGCGCAGACCTTTAAAGATGTGAAAAAAATAAATACTGGATCCGTTTTTTCTGGATGACACCGGAGAAACAGATCCGGTATTTCAATGCATTTGTCAGACAGATCCGCATCCCAATTCAGAAACAAATGACATCCGTTTGCATACGGATTTCCGGATCTCGCAGGCAGTTCCGTTGCCGGAACTGCCTGCCGGATTCTTCTAACGCTAGTGTGAAAGTACCCTAATACAGCTATCCTTACATGAATTACTTAATTATAACTACCCTTCTATGCACTTCACAGAGCTGTATACTCCTGCTTACAAGAGCTGACAGGGAGAAATCTATCACAAGCAGGAGACAGGAGAGGCAAGTCATACTCAGACAACATTCAGAGGAGAATAAATGCAGGGTGATGAATCTCTGACCCTTTTGCCTCTGTAGGGGCATAATGATAAATATAGGCTGCATTAGGAAAAGAAAGAATCAGGATGACAGACAACTCATAAATGGCACATCAAATGAAAAAGGTACTGTCACAACCAGACAGCTGAGAAGCTCTGACAGAAGCCTTTCAGAACCTCCTCCTTGAGTTTTCTTTGTTGTGATGTTCAGTTCCTCATCTCGTTAGCCTCTCTCAGCTGTCATGTAGTTGGACTGATTGCTTCCCTTTAAATTCCTCCCCATAATGCATTACTGGGCGGCTTATACTACTTCCTGGAGTGTGTGTGCATGCTGATCCTGTTTTCCAGTCTGCTACAAAGTTAAGTGCTGAACATTTATCTGTTATTTTCTGTTTGCTGGATCCCAGGTGACCCTGACTCCCTCCGTGTCTGGTGTAGGGAGCCGGTGGTCGTGTCCCCTCACTATTGTAGGGTGTTCAGGGGTTATATAGTCGAGGTACGTGGATATGCAACCATCCACCTCTGGGATCTTTGCATAGGCTGAGCAGCCAGGGAAAGTCTCAGGTCTTGTGCAGGGGTCTCCCTTTTGGTTCCTTAGCTTTGGATCCAGTGAGTCATATATGCATGTTGCTTTGTCTTGTTTCCTGTACACCGTCCGTGACATTATAAGCCGCCAAAACCGTCTCAAGCATGGATCCGGTTTCACTTTTGGCTGAACGCTTCCAGGGTCTTTCATTGGAGGTAGCTGATCTCCGTAAGACTTTTTCTCAGCTTCAAGTGACCGGTTCAGCTTGCGTTCATGGAGTTTGTTCTGAGCCTAAGATCTCGCTCCCGGATACGTTCTCCGGGGGTAGTGAGAATTTTGTGCGTTTTAGAGAGGCTTGCAAACTCCATTTTCGCCTTCTTCCCCATTCCTCTGGTGATGAGGAGCAGAGGGTGGGGAACATCATCTCGCTGCTCAGGGGTAACGCTCAGTCTTGGGCCTTTTCGCTGCCGGAGGGGGCACGGACTGTCCGTTCAGTGGATGAATTCTTTTTAGCCCTGGGTCAGATATATGATGATCCGGATCGTATTGCTCTGGCTGAGTCTAGACAACGTCTATTATGCCAGGGTAAACAATCCGCAGAAATATACTGCTCAGAATTTCGGAGATGGGCAGCTGATACTGGTTGGAATGATACTGCACTCCGAAGTCAATTTTGCCATGGTCTTTCAGAGGGATTGAAAGATGCATTTGCCTTTCATGAGAGGCCTATTTCTTTGGACTCTGCTATGTCTCAGGCCGTTCGTATTGACAGGCGTCTTAGAGAGAGAGGAGAGATGTCCCCTTCCTGTCATACTCAGTCCCAGGACAGTGCAGCGGTCTCATTCTGTGCGCAGGGGTCTCGGTCGCTGTCAGCCCCTGCTGAGCAGGAGCCCATGCAGCTGGGGTTGATTGCTTCTGACAATAGAAGATTCAGCTCGCATGGGAGGGTTTGTTTTTGTTGTGGAGGTATAAATCATTTGGCAAATGTTTGTCCCTCTAGGAGATTCAGGCAGTTTTCTGGGAGTAATAAAGAAACAAACAGGAAAAAATCTTTTAAAAATGTTCCGTCTGTTACTATTGGCAGGGTTGAGGCGGAAATTGAAGGTTTTCCGTTTGCTTGTAGTTCCCGTTTTGTCCTGCCGGCTAGGGTGGCGCTAGAGAGCAAGACATTTTTTTGTGAGATTTTTGTGGATAGTGGAGCAGCTGTCAATCTCATTGATAATCAATTTGCAATAACTCATGGTTTCCAGGTGCGCACTTTGGGAAAGGATATTCCTGTTTTTGCTATTGATTCCGCTCCACTTTCTCAGAAATCATTAAAGGGCATAGTTCACAATATCCGTTTAATTGTGAGTGATGCTCATGTTGAGGATGTGTCATGTTTCGTCCTTAGCGGTTTGCCTACTCCTCTAGTGTTGGGGCTACCCTGGCTCACTAAACATAACCCCACCATTGATTGGCAAGCGAGGCAAATAAATGGTTGGAGTGACTTTTGCAGAGAGAATTGCCTCACGACATCTGTTTCTGAGGTTGCTACTAAGACTGTACCATCTTTTCTCTCTGAATTTTCGGATGTCTTCTCTGAGAGTGGAGTTCAGGATTTGCCCCCGCACAGGGAGTACGATTGCCCTATTAATCTCATCCCAGGCGCCAAACTGCCTAAATCTCGTTTATACAATCTTTCCCAACCTGAGAGGATCGCTATGCGTGCTTATATCTCTGAGAGTCTGAGAAAAGGACACATACGACCCTCGAAGTCACCTGTTGCCGCTGTTTTTTTCTTTGTTAAGAAAAAAGATGGTTCTTTAAGACCTTGTCTGGATTTCAGGGAGCTGAACAGTATCACTATTCGTGACCCTTATCCGCTTCCTCTGATCCCGGACCTGTTTAACCAGGTTGTTGGGGCTAAAGTCTTTTCCAAATTAGATCTAAGAGGGGCATACAACCTGGTCAGGGTCAGAGAAGGAGACGAATGGAAGACGGCCTTCAATACCCCTGAGGGCCATTTTGAGAATTTGGTTATGCCTTTTGGTTTGATGAATGCCCCAGTCGTTTTTCAGCATTTCGTGAACAGCATTTTTTATCATTTGATGGGAAAATTTGTATTAGTGTATTTGGATGACATTTAGATTTTTTCTCCTGATTTCAAAACTCATAAGGAACATTTACGTCAGGTCTTGCTCATCCTGCGGGAGAATAAATTATATGCGAAACTGGAAAAATGTGTGTTTGCGGTTCCAGAAATTCAATTTCTGGGGTTTCTTCTCTCCGCTTCTGGTTTTCGCATGGACCCCGAGAAGGTCCGCGCTGTGCTTGAGTGGGAGCTTCCTGAGAATCAGAAGGCGCTGATGCGTTTTTTGGGCTTTGCCAATTATTACAGGAAGTTTATTTTGAATTATTCCTCTATTGTTAAACCACTCACTGATATGACCAGAAAGGGGGTAGATTTTTCTTCTTGGTCAGTAGAGGCGCGTAAGGCTTTTTCTAATATCAAGGAGAGTTTTGCTTCCGCTCCCATCTTGGTGCAACCTGATATTTCTTTACCCTTCATAGTTGAGGTTGATGCTTCTGAGGTGGGTGTGGGGGCGGTCTTGTCTCAGGGTTCCTCTCCTGCCAAATGGCGACCGTGTGCCTTTTTCTCGAAAAAACTCTCCTCCGCAGAGAGAAATTACGATGTGGGAGATAGGGAATTGTTGGCCATCAAGTTGGCTTTTGAGGAATGGCGCCATTGGCTAGAGGGAGCCAGACACCCTATTACCGTATTTACTGACCATAAAAATCTGGCCTACTTGGAGTCAGCCAAGCGTCTGAACCCGAGACAGGCCAGATGGTCTTTGTTCTTTTCTAGGTTTAATTTTGTTGTCACGTTCCGCCCTGGAGTTAAGAATGTGAAGGCAGATGCCCTGTCACGTTGTTTTCCGGGAGGCGGGAATTTTGAAGACCCGGGTCCCATTTTGGCTGAAGGTGTGGTGGTCTCTGCTCTTTTTTCTGAATTGGAGGCAGAGGTGCAGGCAGCCCAGTCAGAGGCTCCTGATCTTTGTCCTCCTGGGAGGTTGTTTGTGCCTCTCGCTTTAAGACACAAGATTTTTAAGGAACACCACGATACGGTCCTTGCTGGGCACCCGGGGGCAAGAGCCACACTGGATCTCATCGCTCGGAGATTCTGGTGGCCTGCGCTTCGTAAGTCGGTTGAGGGTTTTGTGGCAGCCTGCGAGACTTGCGCTCGTGCCAAAGTCCCTCATTCACGGCCATCAGGTCCTCTCCTTCCCTTACCCATTCCTTCCCGTCCTTGGACACATCTGTCCATGGACTTTATAACGGACCTGCCTCGTTCCTCGGGGAAGACTGTGATTCTGGTGGTGGTGGACCGTTTTAGCAAAATGGTGCATTTCATCCCTTTTCCTGGTTTGCCCAATGCTAAGACGCTGGCGCAGGCATTTATTGATCACATTGTCAAATTGCACGGTATTCCTTCAGACATAGTCTCTGATAGGGGCACGCAGTTTGTTTCCAGATTCTGGAAGGCTTTCTGTTCTCGCTTGGGGGTTCGGTTGTCATTCTCTTCTGCTTTCCACCCGCAGTCGAATGGCCAGACAGAGCGCGTCAATCAGAATCTGGAGACATATCTGCGCTGTTTTGTGGCGGAGAATCAAGAGGATTGGTGTTCTTTTTTGTCCCTTGCTGAGTTTGCTTTAAATAACCGTCGTCAGGAGTCCTCTGATAAGTCACCATTTTTTGGTGCATATGGGTTTCATCCGCAGTTTGGGACTTTCTCGGGAGAGGGGTCTTCTGGTTTACCTGATGAGGACAGATTCTCCTCGTCTTTGTCATCTATTTGGCAAAAGATTCAGGATAATCTAAAGAGCATGAGTGAGAGATATAAGCGTGTGGCAGATAAGAGACGTGTGCTTGGTCCGGACCTGAATGTTGGTGATCTGGTGTGGTTGTCTACCAAGAATATCAAATTGAAGGTTCCCTCCTGGAAGTTGGGTCCTAGGTTTATTGGGCCTTACAAAATCCTGTCTGTCATCAATCCTGTTGCCTACCGTCTTGATCTTCCTCAGACTTGGAAGATCCATAATGTTTTTCATAAGTCCTTATTGAAACCTTATGTTCAACCCATTGTACCCTCGCCTTTGCCTCCTCCTCCGATTATGGTTGATGGGAATCTTGAATTTCAGGTCTCTAGGATTGTGGATTCTCGTCTTGTCCGCGGTTCTCTTCAGTACCTTGTTCATTGGGAGGGTTATGGTCCTGAGGAGAGGATGTGGGTCCCAGTGACGGACATTAAGGCCTCTCGTCTCATCAGGGCTTTCCATAGGTCCCATCCTGAGAAGGTGGGCTCTGAGTGTCCGGAGTCCACTCGTAGAGGGAGGGGTACTGTCACAACCAGACAGCTGAGAAGCTCTGACAGAAGTCTTTCAGAACCTCCTCCTTGAGTTTTCTTTGTTGTGATGTTCAGTTCCTCATCTTGTTAGCCTCTCTCAGCTGTCATGTAGTTGGACTGATTGCTTCCCTTGAAATTCCTCCCCATAATGCATTACTGGGCGGCTTATACTACTTCCTGGAGTGTGTGTGCATGCTGATCCTGTTTTCCAGTCTGCTGCAAAGTTAAGTGCTGAACATTTATCTGTTATTTTCTGTTTGCTGGATCCCAGGTGACCCTGACTCCCTCCGTGTCTGGTGTAGGGAGCCGGTGGTCGTGTCCCCTCACTATTGTAGGGTGTTCAGGGGTTATATAGTCGAGGTACGTGGATATGCAACCATCCACCTCTGGGATCTTTGCATAGGCTGAGCAGCCAGGGAAAGTCTCAGGTCTTGTGCAGGGGTCTCCCTTTTGGTTCCTTAGCTTTGGATCCAGTGAGTCATATATGCAAGTTGCTTTGTCTTGTTTCCTGTACACCGTCCGTGACAGGTACTGATCAATTACTGACAACACCTCCCCGTATACAACTTTCAGTGACTGACAGCTATCTCTGTATACATACTTACACAGAGAATGCTATCAATCACTGATAACATCTCCCCGTGTACAACTTTCAGTGACTGACAGCTATCTCTGTATACATACTTACACAGAGAATGCTATCAATCACTGATAACATCTCCCCGTGTACAACTTTCAGTGACTGACAGCTATTTCTGTATACATACTTACACAGAGAATGCTATCAATCACTGATAACATCTCCCCCGTGTACAATTATCAGTGACTGACAGCTATCTCTGTACAGGGAGTGCAGAATTATTAGGCAAATGAGTATTTTGACCACATCATCCTCTTTATGCATGTTGTCTTACTCCAAGCTGTATAGGCTCGAAAGTCTACTACCAATTAAGCATATTAGGTGATGTGCATCTCTGTAATGAGAAGGGGTGTGGTCTAATGACATCAACACCCTATATCAGGTGTGCATAATTATTAGGCAACTTCCTTTACTTTGGCAAAATGGGTCAAAAGAAGGACTTGACAGGCTCAGAAAAGTCAAAAATAGTGAGATATCTTGCAGAGGGATGCAGCACTCTTAAAATTGCAAAGCTTCTGAAGCGTGATCATCGAACAATCAAGCGTTTCATTCAAAATAGTCAACAGGGTCGCCAGAAGCGTGTGGAAAAACCAAGGCGCAAAATAACTGCCCATGAACTGAGAAAAGTCAAGCGTGCAGCTGCCAAGATGCCACTTGCCACCAGTTTGGCCATATTTCAGAGCTGCAACATCACTGGAGTGCCCAAAAGCACAAGGTGTGCAATACTCAGAGACATGGCCAAGGTAAGAAAGGCTGAAAGACGACCACCACTGAACAAGACACACAAGCTGAAACGTCAAGACTGGGCCAAGAAATATCTCAAGACTGATTTTTCTAAGGTTTTATGGACTGATGAAATGAGAGTGAGTCTTGATGGGCCAGATGGATGGGCCCGTGGCTGGATTGGTAAAGGGCAGAGAGCTCCAGTCCGACTCAGACGCCAGCAAGGTGGAGGTGGAGTACTGGTTTGGGCTGGTATCATCAAAGATGAGCTTGTGGGGCCTTTTCGGGTTCGAGGATGGAGTCAAGCTCAACTGCCAGTTTCTGGAAGACACCTTCTTCAAGCAGTGGTACAGGAAGAAGTCTGCATCCTTCAAGAAAAACATGATTTTCATGCAGGACAATGCTCCATCACACGCGTCCAAGTACTCCACAGCGTGGCTGGCAAGAAAGGGTATAAAAGAAGAAAATCTAATGACATGGCCTCCTTGTTCACCTGATCTGAACCCCATTGAGAACCTGTGGTCCATCATCAAATGTGAGATTTACAAGGAGGGAAAACAGTACACCTCTCTGAACAGTGTCTGGGAGGCTGTGGTTGCTGCTGCACGCAATGTTGATGGTGAACAGATCAAAACACTGACAGAATCCATGGATGGCAGGCTTTTGAGTGTCCTTGCAAAGAAAGGTGGCTATATTGGTCACTGATTTGTTTTTGTTTTGTTTTTGAATGTCAGAAATGTATATTTGTGAATGTTGAGATGTTATATTGGTTTCACTGGTAAAAATAAATAATTGAAATGGGTATATATTTGTTTTTTGTTAAGTTGCCTAATAATTATGCACAGTAATAGTCACCTGCACACACAGATATCCCCCTAAAATAGCTAAAACTAAAAACAAACTAAAAACTACTTCCAAAAATATTCAGCTTTGATATTAATTAGTTTTTTGGGTTCATTGAGAACATGGTTGTTGTTCAATAATAAAATTAATCCTCAAAAATACAACTTGCCTAATAATTCTGCACTCCCTGTATATACACTTACACAGAGAATGCTATCAGTCACTAATAACACCTCCCCATGTACAGTTATCAGTAATTGACAGCTATCTCTGTATACATACTTACCCAGGGAATGCTATCAGTCACTGATAATACCTCCCCATGTACAGCTATCAATGTACAGCCCAATGTGGCAGACGATTGTCAGGAGGGAAGCGTTCTCTCCTGGCAATCGAATGCTCACTAGTGGAGGAGACACTGCTATTACATGCGGCGATCTTCTCTACAGCATGGGGAGGAGAGATTACGAGGCCATCACTCGTCCGCATGTTGTATAGTGGTTTGCCAGTGGCGGATCATTATTATACACCACAATCTACCACCTGCAAACTATGATTTTTTAACATGTCATAAGATTTGGATTGATTAATGATCGAGCATTTTCTTGTTCATCGGGCAATCGGCAACAGTATTACACTGCAAGATGATCACTAACTAAAGTTCAAACGAAACATCAGCAGGTGTAATACAGGCTTTAGACAGAGTTATGATATTAATGTGTGATAACACCCCTCCCCTGTACAACTATCAGTGACTGACAGCTATCTCTGTACACACACTTACACAGAGAATACTATTAATCACTGATAATACCTCCCTGTGTACAACTATCAGTGACTAACAGCTATCTCTGTATACACACTTACACAGAGAATACTATTAATAACTGATAACACCTCCCTGTGTACAACTATCAGTGACGGACAGCTATCTCTGTATACACACTTACACAGAGAATGCTATCAATTAGTAATAGGACGGTCCCCATGTACAACTGAGCTCAGAAAGTCGAGATACTGTATATAAATCTAAAAAATCACAAGTTTTACTGAATCTTTCCCCACAAAACTATATAATAGGGGGATGTGCACTAGAATAGTACACAAAGTGTGATACCTCTTGGAGCAAAGACACGACCTCTATAGATGTACAGTACAGACAAAAAGTTTGGACACACCTTCTCATTCAAAATGTTTTCTTTATTTTCATGACTTTGAAAATTGTAGATTCACACTGAAGGCATCAAAACTATGAATTAACACATGTGGAATTATATACATAATAAAAATTGTGAAACATCTGAAAATATGTCATATTCTAGGTTCTTCAAAGTAGCCACCTTTTGCTTTGATTACTGCTTTGCACACTCTTGGCATTCTCTTGATGAGCTTCAAGAGGTAGTCACCTGAAATGGTTTTCACTTCACAGGTGTGCCCTGTCAGGTTTAATAAGTGGGATTTCTTGCCTTATAAATGGGGTTGGGACCATCAGTTGAGTTGTGGAGAAGTCAGGTGGATACACAGCTGATAGTCCTACTGAATAGACTGTTAGAATTTGTATTATGGCAAGAAAAAAGTAAAGAAAAACTAGTGGCCATTATTACTTTAAGAAATGTCAGTCAGTCAGAAAAATTGGGAAAACTTTGAAAGTGTCCCCAAGTGCAGTCACAAAAACCATCAAGCGCTACAAAGAAACTGGCTCACATGCGGACCGCCCCAGGAAAGGAAGACCAAGAGTCACCTCTGCTGCGGAGGATAAGTTCATCTGAGTCACCAGCCTCAGAAATTGCAGGTTAACAGCAGCTCAGATTAGAGACCAGGTCAATGCCACACAGAGTTCTAGCAGCAGACACATCTCTAGAACAACTGTTAAGAGGAGACTGTGTGAATCAGGCCTTCATGGTAGAATATCTGCTAGGAAACCACTGCTAAGGACAGGCAACAAGCAGAAGAGACTTATTTGGGCTAAAGAACACAAGGAATGGACATTAAACCAGTGGAAATCTGTGCTTTGGTCTGATGAGTCCAAATTTGAGATCTTTGGTTCCAACCACCGTGTCTTTGTGCGACGCAGAAAAGGAGAACGGATGGACTCTACATGCCTGGTTCCCACCGTGAAGCATGGAGGAGGAGATGTGATGGTATGGGGGTGCTTTGCTGGTGACACTGTTGGGGATTTATTCAAAATTGAAGGCATACTGAACCAGCATGGCTACCACAGCATCTTGCAGCAGCATGCTATTCCATCCGGTTTGCGTTTAGTTGGACCATCATTTATTTTTCAACAGGACAATGACCCCAAACAAACCTCCAGGCTGTGTAAGGGCTATTTAACCATGAAGGAGAGTGATGGGGTGCTGCGCCAGATTACCTGGCCTCCACAGTCACCAGACCTGAACCCAAGCGAGATGGTTTGGGGTGAGCTGGACCGCAGAGTGAAGGCAAAAGGGCCAACAAGTGCTAAGCATCTCTAGGAACTCCTTCATGACTGTTGGAAGACCATTTCAGGTGACTACCTCTTGAAGCTCATCAAGAGAATGCCAAGAGTGTGCAAAGCAGTAATCAAAGCAAAAGGTGGCTACTTTGAAGAACCTAGAATATGAAATATTTTCAGCTGTTTCACACTTTTTTGTTATGTATATAATTCCACCTTTGTTAATTCATACTTTTGATGCCTTCAGTGTGAATCTACAATTTTCATAGTCATGAAAATAAAGAAAATTCTTTGAATGAGAAGGTGTGTCCAAACTTTTGGTCTGTACTGTATATAGAATATTTTTTCATTTAATAATAAGCAACAACGCATTTCGGAGTCAATGTACTCCTTTCTAGAGTCTAGAAAAACACAATATTAATAAAACTTGACATACAACAATAAAGGGTATACAGATATAAAAAAATATATCAATACAATAAAATATGATAGTTAAACATTGTTAGATAGGCTCTACACTAAACGCAAACAACTATGCGATACACTAAAAATACAGATAAACGAACAAGTGGCTAGCTTAATATGCAACACATAATGATTTCATTAAGTTTGATCAGCTTATCAACACCAGAGTCCTTTAATACGAAAAAGAAACAATAGAGACAAAATCCACCAAATTAAATAGGAATAGGACCGATTTTCGTACAAATAACATTAAGTTTTGGTTAAATAGACCAAACAACCCACACACATTTGATCCCCATCCACCTACGTTACCATCACGGAACACAGTTCGGTCCATGTCTCACTCACTCCAAACAACCACTCAACCCACACATTCATGTACTCACCCGCCTAACGTACCTCTGACATCAATACGTCCACATGATCGGGACACCGCAAAAAAACACTATCAAAGGAACATTTTCCTCAACAGCAATAGGAGGAAACCCCAAAACAAACCTGCCCACCATACTAATAGGCACTACAGCCCCGCCCCTGGAGTACATACCCTATCGAACCATACCTCCAACCCATCCACATCTTCTCTTATCTATAACCCCAAGCCCACCAATTCCGCACCTCTAAACCTGAGATCACTACCAATTCAGGTATCCATTCCTAACAATCATCTTACAATATCACCCATTTTGGAGACCGGTAAGCATTCTATTGATAACCTCAGCTTTCCTCTCACCACCTTTGATTCTCTTACATCTGTCCTGCCGCTGCCACTGGTACTCTGCCACCTACCCCCACTATCCAGTCACCAACCGTGCACAACGCATCAGATGACAACAATCATTCTGCTTTGTCTGAAGACTCCCTCATTACCAACCACAATACCAGTACTCAATACAATCCGGATCCTATTGGTCATCAGTCTTTTTTACCCTTACCCGGGGGCCCTGACCCCAGAAGCGACCTATGCTTTGCGACCACTATGATAACGGACTTCTTTTGACCTGCCCCAATCAGGGGACTGTCACCGCCAGTTCTGTGAGAAGGTCTGACAGATGTTCTTCTCTACCTCTTGTATGATGTTCTTTGTTTTGGTTTCACTTTGTCATCTCCTTTCCTTCTGCCGGGTGTCACTGCCTAATCGTCTTCCTTTATATTCCCTCTCATACTGCCTCCCTTTGTGGTTTATACTACTTCCTGGATGAAGTGTTCACTGCTGGAGGCTGCTGCTGCTGCTGTTTGCTCAGATAAGTATTTTCCTTTATTGTGTTTCCTTGCTGGCTTGATTCTAGCTGACCCTGACTCCGTCCGTATTAAGTGCAGGGAGACGGTGGTCGTTTCCCCTCACTATTATAGTGTTTTCAGGTGTCACACAGTCTTAGGTACGTGGGCACGCAATCATCTACCTTTGAGACCCTTGCATGTGCATAGCAGTCAGGGAGAGCTCTTAGGGTTTTAAAGGGCTCACCTATATGCTCCTTAGTTTGGGATCAAGCCAGTCGGTCATTTATTTATAAGTTCTAGCTATCTGCAAATTCATCCGTGACAGGGACTCAAAGAAGAATAAGCTTAGAAGAGGACGACAAGGAGGGAAAGCGAGACCAAATAGGACCACACACACAATCAATAAAACTGAGACGAACACTGTGAGTCCCAAGAGGAACAAGAAGACGTATTAGTCCGAATTTCAACCTATCCTCACACTCACTAAGTAACGCAGAGACCAGCCTGTTACAAAAAGGCCTCTCGTTTTGCCCCACAGGCAAATTCAACGAATTAGAATTGTTTGTGGATTTAAATACTTTCATCCTGATACTAACGTTACACCGACATTATGAGATTCAAGCTCTAAAACCCAAAATTACACCGCAGGCAACATCAGAAATCACCCCAACACATTCTGATGGGACACCGAAGGCCATCAATATGGGGCTAAAACCGAAATCTACGTATAACCCTATACATCATAGGGGGAGCCACATAGAAACGTTCTCCGCCCTTGTCACCAAAGATCTTAGGACCATCAACAAAGACCTGAATATTCCTGGCAACCTCAGTAAAAAAGAAAAGAATGCCCTAAAGAACCTCATGACCGAGTCCATCATCATTAGAAGTGCAGACAAAGGAGGTGGCATTGTGATCCAGGATAAAAGTGATTATTTAGCCGAAGCATACAGAATTTTGAGAGATGAAGAGTATTACCAAAATCCTGAAAATCCATTAAAAGAGGATGCCAAAAAATTGACAGATCGTTTTGAAGCAGCTGAAAACCAACAAATATTGTCTAAAAAAGAAAAAGAGTACATTTTTATGGACCACCCGAATCTAGTTTTATTTTACCATCTACCCAAGATACATAAATCTATCAATAAAAACCGTGGAAGACCAATCATCTCCGGCATCTCTTCCCTGACCTGCAATTTGTCTAATACAAAAGTATGTAATTAAATTACCCTTGTATCTAAAGGATTCAGCAAGTTTAATTTCCCTCCTAAAGGAAGTTGAATGGAAAGGATCCTACATCTGGGCAACATTAGATGTCTCAGCCCTATATTCTAATATCCCACACACAGCAGGAATCAATGCCATACAGCACTTCCGACAACGAGATGGGACCCTGCCTAATTCACAAAGCCATTTTATACTGGATGCAATAAACTTCATTCTAAACCACAATGTTTTTACTTTTGAAAACAAAATTTTCAAACAAATGAAAGGGACCGCAATGGGCACACGTTTCACGCCAAGTTTTGCAAATTTATATATGGGATTATTTGAAGAACAATTTATTTATAACAAACACCTTTGGCGCAACAAATTGATACTCTACAGGTGGCACATCGAAGATCTGCTATTAATTTGGAATGGAAGCATGGACGAAACTGACAACTTCACCTCCCATCTGAACAACAACACCTTCAACCTTACGTTTACAGCTAACTATTCTAAAGTAGCCATAGAATACTTAGATTTGGTCCTTTCCTCCAAAGGAAAATCTATAGAGACCAAAATATTCTTCAAGAAAGTAGACGGCAATAGCTACTTGGATTGCCAAAACGCCCAAACACACATTTCATCCAGATCTCAAATGACTTTCAGGAGGGTTCAAACCCTCAAGAACCTTATTGCTCCCAGTCGGTTATGGGACAAAAAAAGAACACACCACATCTGACCACACTTTTTCCCTAATTTTTGGGGAGCTATAGATGCGGACACCGGCGGTGCAAATGTTGCCTAAATATTTCTTCCCGGGTCTCTAAATTCTCAAGCAATATCACTGTAGAAAATCAAATACTTTCTTAATTGTTCCTCGACTTAAGTTATTTATCTATTAGAATGTACATGTGGACTACAGTACATAGGCCGTACTATCCTAACCTTGAGGGAAAAAAATAAAAAACATTGCTGGAACATAACGAATCGCTTCACTAAACATGGAGTATCCAGACATTTTCTTCAAGCTCATAATAAGGACCCCGCAAACCTCTCTATAACACCGATCGAACAAATCCCTGTCACTCATCCCAACCGTTATTAGAAATTGAGACGCAAAGAAATGTTCTGGATCTTCAAGATGCAAACAATAGAACCATACGGTCTAAATGAATCCCTTGAGAGCAACTGCTTGGTCTTCCGTATTCTTCAATCCCTGACACTCATTCAGTCCCTCCGCTCTTCACCTTTCCTAATAAATAATATGTCCCCATCACATCTCCATAGTCACATTCATCTAGTCATTCTGCTCCTATGTCTCCCAATAAACAAAATGTTCCCCATATCTTATATCCTCTATACCCTTTACATCTCCATCATTATACTCACTCAGACATTCTGCTTTTTTGCTTTTTATTTTTTGACCTCTATTTTTTTCCCCCCTAATAACATCATTTTCTGGATACTTTATAAGCAGCTATATAATTCCTTTGACACCACAGTCCCCATAGTCTAGCCTCTCCCCTGATACAGGTCAGCCAGCTGCAGCGCCCTGACACCCAGCGCACACATGGTGTGCGCACACTGCTTAGAGAATAACAGCTCCGATCCCGCAGGCCGGCTGGCAGTCAATCCAAAGCCCCGACCCCCTTTTCCGGTTCTTTAAAGCGTGAGAAGCCGCACCATCTGCACCAACAGGGACTCCACAGGTACCACCAACGATCCTCTTTTCTTTTCTTTCCTTTGCATAGTGACATCTTAGGACAGGACATTATTTTATCATTCATTTAACCAGACCATGTTGTATAATTATTGCATTATGTTCCATCCTTTATTTTGAACAGCTTTATGTCATCTCATTCGATTCAATCCTCTTACAGCCCTCTATATCATCCCCTCTGTATTCAATTTTTTCACCGCTTTGAGTACCCTCAGTTTCTCATATAAACTATAGTGGTTTCATCTTGAACACATATATTTCACCTTGGATAGTGGTCTCTCTCCCCCCATATTCACCAAATCTAAAATTTTTACCTTCATTTCTTTGAACCTTCCAATTTGATCACATGGACCAGTCCCCCTTCATCATATATATTTTTAACTATTTAATCATGTATTTTATATATATCCCAACTTCACATTTTAAACGCATGAGTTATCCTCTTTTCCCACCATCAATATCGACTTTGACTTTAATCATGTATTATTTATAATTTAATTATATATCATTATTATTATGAACCCAACGGGAGCCGTATGAACCACATATTTGACACGTTTCCCCACACGCTTCATGCACTGTTCACTGTACGTTTACTTATGAACTATATTTGACTATATTATTTTATCTATAATACTTCTAAATTTTTATCTATAATACTACTAAAATCTAAAAAAAAAATGTTTTATCTATCATCTTTTATTGTATTGATATATTTTTTTTATATACATATATCGAGGTCGTGTCTTTGCACGAAGAGGTATCACACTTTGTGTACTATCCTAGTACACATCCCCTTATTGTGTTCCACATCACTCCACTGGCCACTCCACCTACAAAGATTGATAGATACAGGCAGCATCGACCCTTTGCCCTCACGAGTGTTGTGCCTGCATAAGCACAACACCAGAAGGTGAGCACAACTTTTGGCACGTTGTGTTCTTAAATATCTTTTTTAATTCATACTACCCTTTAAGCGCCTTTCCCTTTTTTGCCACACATGCCACAAAACTATATATCAATCTGCTCAGCTCATCCTGCTCTATAACATGCTGCATGTTGATTGCACTTCATTTTGTGATGACATGTTCTCTTTAAAGTCTAAACCCCAGCAGGTTCCAGTTTCTTGGCCAAGATCTACTGGCCAGTAGTGTGGGAGCGCTTGGAGGGCCTCCCATGACATTTGAGTGCATTTAGAGGTTTGCATGTTATCAGTGGCTGATTGTTCATGACAGATGACAGTTACTCTAGTGTAAAGAACAGCTGAAATCACCGCAGCCCATTGTTTCACGAGTTACAATCCTATTGTCTGTGTCATTCAGCAGCATCACTGTAAACAGCGAGCCTACAAACGAGGATCACATTTCATCACAATGCAACAGATTGTTTTATCTCTTATTAGTGTAACAATGTCAGAATCTAATGATTAATATATAATCACTATCTTGTAACCACATACGACCACAGGGAAACCCTCTACCCAAACTTAGTATAAACTGAAAGGGAATGTGTCATCAGAAAATGACCTATTGTTTAAATCTTTTATGTTAAACATAGATTTATTTAATTTTTTTTCATGTCACTATATATCAGATAGCGATACATATCTTTTTTTGTAATCTGATTTTATTTTCTGATATTTTTATTGTTTCATGAACACGAATATGGGAGCGGCCATCTTGTCTGAGTTGTACTTAACATCATTTAGAAAGCATTAAGAGAATTGTGTTACGGCAGCCCCATGGGCCATAGACACAATGGTCAGGAGGGGACCTTATTGACTTCTATGGGAGAGTTTTCTAGGCATGTTCTGTGATCTGTGCAGAGGTCATTGTACAAGAATAGATAAGCTTTGATAATCATCTATTGTGAATGGTGGACCCTGTCTTATCTATACATATAAGGTGATATCTCCTTATCGTTACAGGCAGGTATAGATAAGTACAGGCTTAGTGGCCACTGCAAAAACTGCAGAAGTTTATAGTTTTTGCTTAAATATACAGGTGAAAATTTGAATATTTCAGTAATGCAACTTAAAATTAGAATATTGTGAAAAGGTTCAATATTCTAGGCTCAAAGTATCACACTCTAGTCAGCTAATTAATCCATACCCCCTGAGGAAAGGGACCTGAGATCGTGACTTTGGGGTTTTCATAAGCTGTAAACCATAATCATCCAAATTATAACAAATAAAAGCTTGAAATATCTTGCTTTGCATGTAATGAGTCTATCTCATATATTTGTCACGGCTGTAAGTGAGCAACAAGAGCCTACACAGTGAATAGCAAATGACCGGACCCAAACTAGGGAGGATAAAGGGTGACCCCTGTCAGACCCTAAAAGCTCTCTCTAAGCTGCTAAGCACATGTCCAGATCAAGATGGTGGATCGAGACATGCCCGCGTACCTAAGGCTGATGACCACTGAAACCCCTTCAATAGTGGAAGGGGCACGGCCACCGGTGCCCTGCTCAGTATATAGACGGAACCGGGGTCGCCTCGGGTCCTGTCAGCAAAGAAACAGAAACACACAATGTCTGAACACTTAACTGAAGGAGCTGCAGCTGCAGTGAAAACAGATCCGAAATCAGCAGACAATATCCGAAGTACTTGCTTCAGCAGAACACAGATCCAGTGAAAAGATATCACACAGGTGAAGATACTCAAGCGAGAGATACAGCTCAAACGAAAAGTATAATCCGCACCTCTACAAAGGAGGAGGGGTGATTTAAAGGCAGCGAAATCAAACACAGGAGGGACAGCTGGGAGGAAGGAAACAGAAAGTAAAGACCTCATCACAGGGGCGGAGAAACAGGGCAGAGGGAACTCCTCCAAGCTCTAGTAGTGACATCATCGCAGGGGTGGAGAAACAGAGCTGTGAGAACGTCTCAAAGCTCTGGTAGTGAAAATATTAGTTTCACCTTTTAAGTTGCATTACTGAAATAAATTAACTTTGCACAATATTCAAATTTTTCGACTTTCACCTGTAGATATTGACATGGAAAATAAAAAATTACATAAAAAATTATTTTAAAAAATACAGTACAGACCAAAAGTTTGGACACACCTTCTCATTCAAGGAGTTTTCTTTATTTTCATGACTATGAAAATTGTAGATTCACACTGAAGGCATCAAAACTATGAATTAACACTTGTGAATTATATACATAACAAAAAAGTGTGAAACAACTGAAAATATGTCATATTCTAGGTTCTTCAAAGTAGCCACCTTTTACTTTGATTACTGCTTTGCACACTCTTGGCATTCTCTTGATGAGCTTCAAGAGGTAGTCACCTGAAATGGTTTTCACTTCACAGGTGTGCCCTGTCAGGTTTAATAAGTGGGATTTCTTGTCTTATAAATGGGGTTGGGACCATCAGTTGCGTTGTGGAGAAGTCAGGTGGATACACAGCTGATAGTCCTACTGAATAGACTGTTAGAATTTGTATTATGGCAAGAAAAAAGCAGCTAAGTAAAGAAAAACAAGTGGCCATCATTACTTTAAGAAATGAAGGTTAGTCAGTCCGAAAAATTGGGAAAACTTTGAAAGTGTCCCCAAGAGCAGTCACAAAAACCATCAAGCACTACAAAGAAACTGGCTCACATGCGGACCGCCCCAGGAAAGGAAGACCAAGAGTCACCTACGCTGCGGAGGATAAGTTCATCCAAGTCACCAGCCTCAGAAATCGCAGGTTAACAGCAGCTCAGATTAGAGACCAGGTCAATGCCACACAGAGTTCTAGCAGCAGACACATCTCTAGAACAACAAGAGGAGACTGTGTGAATCAGGCCTTCATGGTAGAATATCTACTAGGAAACCACTGCTAAGGACAGGCAACAAGCAGAAGAGACTTGTTTGGGCTAAAGAACACAAGGAATGGACATTAGACCAGTGGAAATCTGTGCTTTGGTCTGATGAGTCCAAATTTGAGATCTTTGGTTCCAACCACTGTGTCTTTGTGCGACGCAGAAAAGGTGAACGGATGGACTCTACATGCCTGGTTCCCACCGTTTAGCATGGAGGAGGAGGTGTGATGGTGTGGGGGTGCTTTGCTGGTGACACTGTTGGAGATTTATTCAAAATTGAAGGCATACTGAACCAGCATGGCTACCACAGCATCATGCAGCGGCATGCTATTCCATCCGGTTTGCATTTAGTTGGACCATCATTTATTTTTCAACAGGACAATGACCCCAAACACTCCTCCAGGCTGTGTAAGGGCTATTTGACCAGGAAGGAGAGTGATGGGGTGCTGCGCCAGATGACCTGGCCTCCACAGTCACCGGACCTGAACCCAATCGAGATGGTTTGGGGTGAGCTGGACCGCAGAGTGAAGGCAAAAGGGCCAACAAGTGCTAAGCATCTCTGGGAAGTCCTTCAAGACTGTTGGAAGACCATTTCAGGTGACTACCTCTTGAAACTCATCAAGAGAATGCCAAGAGTGTGCAAAGCAGTAATCAAAGCAAAAGGTGGCTACTTTGAAGAACCTAGAATATGACATATTTTCAGTTGTTTCACACTTTTTTGTTATGTATATAATTCCACATGTGTTAATTCATAGTTTTGATGCCTTCAGTGTGAATCTACAATTTTCATAGTCATGAAAATAAAGAAAACTCTTTGAATGAGAAGGTGTGTCCAAACCTTTGGTCTGTACTGTATGTTAAACATAAAAACATGATTTAAACAATAGGTTATTTTCTGTTGACACATTATTTGTTTGTTAGGATATATCTCCTATTCAGTTGCACTTTATTTGCACAGCACTGTGGACAGGCCTAATAAATTACTGAGAAACGTTATTATTTTTTTTCTTACAAAGTCTCATATTCCACTAACTTGCGACAAAAAATAAAAAATTCTAGGAACTCACCATGCCCCTCACAGAATACCTTGGGGTGTCTTCTTTCCAAAATGGGGTCACTTGTGGGGTAGTTATACTGCCCTGGCAATTTAGGGGCCCAAATGTGTGAGAAGAACTTTGCAATCAAAATGTGTAAAAAATGACCGGTGAAATCCGAAAGGTGCACTTTGGAATATGTGCCCCTTTGCCCACCTTGGCATCAAAAAAGTGTCACACATCTGGTATCGCCGTACTCAGGAGAAGTTGGGGAATGTGTTTTGGGGTGTCATTTTACATATACCCATGCTGGGTGAGAGAAATATCCTGGCAAAAGACAACTTTTCCAATTTTTTTATACAAAGTTGGCATTTGATCAAGATGTTTATCTCACCCAGCATGGGTATATGTAAAATGACACCCCAAAACACATTGCCCAACTTCTCCTGAGTACGGCGATACCACATGTGTGACACTTTTTTGCAGCCTAGATGCGCAAAGCGGCCCAAATTCCTTTTAGGAGGGCATTTTTAGACATTTGGATCCCAGACTTCTTCTCACGCTTTCGGGCCCCTAACATGCCAGGGCAGTATAAATACACCACATGTGACCCCATTTTGGAAAGAAGACACCCCAAGGTATTCCGTAAGGGGCATGGCGAGTTCCTAGAATTTTTATTTTTTTTGGCACAAGTTAGCGGAAATTGATTTTTTTTGTATTTTCTCACAAAGTCTCCCTTTCCGCTAACTTGGGACAAAAATTTCAATCTTTCATGGACTCAATATGCCCCTCACGGAATACCTTGGGGTGTCTTCTTTCCGAAATGGGGTCACATGTGGGGTATTTATACTGCCCTGGCATTTTAGGGGCCCTAAAGCGTGAGAAGAAGTCTGGAATATAAATGTCTAAAAAATGTTACGCATTTGGATTCCGTGAGGGGTATGGTGAGTTCATGGGAGATTTTATTTTTTGACACAAGTTAGTGGAATATGAGACTTAGTAAGAAAAAACAAAAACAAAAACAAACAAAAAATTTCCGCTAACTTGTGCCCCAAAAAATGTCTGAATGGAGCCTTACAGGGGGTGATCAATGACAGGGGGGTGATCAGGGAGTCTATATGGGGTGATCAGGGGTGATCAGTGGTTCATAAAGGGTTAATAAGTGACAGGGGGGGGTGTAGTGTAGTGTAGTGGTGTTTGGTGCTACTTTACTGAGCTGCCTGTGTCCTCTGGTGGTCGATCCAAACAAAAGGGACCACCAGAGGACCAGGTAGCAGGTATATTAGACGCTGTTATCAAAACAGCGTCTAATATACCTGTTGGGGGTTAAAAAAATCACATCTCCAGCCTGCCAGCGAGCGATCGCCACTGGCAGGCTGGAGATCCACTCGCTTACCTTCCGTTCCTGTGAGCGCGCGCGCCTGTGTGCGCGCGTTCACAGGAAATCACGGCTCTCGTGAGATGACGCATATATGCGTGACTCTGCGCAGAGCTGCCACCTCCGGACCGCAGATCTGCGTTAGGCGGTCCGGAGGTGGTTAATGTGAACATCCACTAAAAAGGTTACACTTGACTTGGGCATCTACAAGATAACCTTAGATAATTAAAGTAGTGATCTCATAATGACAACCGCTTCAGAAAATGAAGCCAGCGTGGCAATCAGGGGGTCCAGCTTCTGAAACCCTCTTGCAAATGCTGGGTGATATTATGACCAGCCATTGGCCACCAGATCAGTGTTTCCCAACCAGTGTGCCTCCAGCTGTTGCAAAACTACAACTCCCAGCATGCCCGCACAGCCAATGGCTGTCCAGGCATGCTGGGAGTTGTAGTTTTGCAACAGCTGGAGGCACACTGGTTGGGAAACACTGCACTAGATCATTCAGTTCCCCACATCTGTCATGCCACTCTTAGATTTTTGGACATTCTTTGGGCTGGTCATAAAATCCTTCCTACGTTGAGATGCAGCAGCCCATTGCTGTATTTGGGCATGGTTAGGAGAAGACAGGGGTCATACAGAATCGTATAGACAGGTGAATGCTGGTCACAAGCTCTACCTGCCCACTCCCTTGACATTGACTGTGCTAACGTCTGTTAGCAATTTCTGTTTTTGCAATTTCACCCCATTTAGAATTTTTTCCCCGCTTCCCACTACATCATTAGTGATGAGCGGCAGGGGTCATATTCGAATTTGCGATATTTTGCGAATATTTTTCAGAATATTCGTCGAAAATTCACGATTTTTTTTCTTGGAAAAAATCGGCAAGGTAATGATTGTGTAATATGCGAATTTTTGTAATTAGAGTTTTCGGATTCGAATTTTTATTGCGAATTTTTCAACTTACAACTATTAGACAAAGAAGATTATAGCACTATATTAGCTAAATTGCACTATATTAGATTTTTTGAATGATCGCTAAATTGCTATAACAGTTTTTTCGAATATTCGTAATATATAGCAATATAGCGAATATTCGAAAAAACTAATATAGAGCAATTTAGCTAATATAGTGCTATAATCTTTTTTTTTATAGTTGTAATTTTTTTCCAATCTGAACTTCAGATGAGAAAAAAATTACAACTATTAGTCAAAGAAGATTATAGCACTATATTAGCTATATTGCTCTATATTCGTTTTTTTCGAATATTCGCTATATTGCTATAACTTTGTTTTTTCGAATATTTGTAATATTCTAAAACAAGAATATATAGCAATATAGCGAATATTCGAAAAAAACGAATATAGAGCAATTTAGCTAATATAGTGCAATAATCTTTGTCTAAGTTAAAAAAATTCGCAATAAAAAAATTCGAATCCGAAAATTCAATTACGAAAAATTCGCATATTACACAATCATTACCTTGCCGATTTTTTCAAGAAAAAAAAAATTGCATTTTCGAATATGACCCCTGCCGCTCATCACTACTCCTAAAGTCAAGTATATTGCAGCCTTATTATTGGCCCACAAGCTAGAAGCAGGAAGGGATCATGTGTACTGATTAAAAAACAAAAACAAAAAATCGGGGAAAAAAAATTTCTGAAAAAAAATTCTGAAAAAAAATAATATTCGAAATTACGAATATATATAACTATATTCGAAATATTCGCGAATTTTCAAATTACCTATATTCGCGATAAAAATTCGAAATTCGAATATTCGTGATCAACACTATACATCATATGCAATATTAAATGGTGGCGTTGGAAAGTACAACTTGTCCCGCAGAAATCGGAAATCCAGCCCTCATATGGCTATGTGAACAGACAAATGAAAAAGTTATGGCTCTGGGAAGGCAGGGAGCGCAAAACGAAAACGCAAAAGAAAAAAAAAAAACTTTGGGGCTGAAAGGGTTAAAGAACCTTTTAGTAATTTAGAAATAAAGTTTATTAGATGGCCAAAGTGAAAGTACATTCACACAGCTAGACAGTTAACCCTTTGTGACACAACGGCAGAATATTTTTAATAAAGACCAATCGAAAAAGTGATTTTTAGCCCAAAATGAGTAAAATGCAATCATTTTTATTTATTTTTTGCCTCTAAAGGTGTACATAGCCTTTAAATTGGAGGTCAGGCATTGTCGAGTGTTATATGATACATACTGTATGTGTTGTCCTTATGTAACTTTTGTTTCTTCCAAACAAATTCTCCTCTCGCTATTCTCAGTTAAATTATGCAATTCTCATGCAGCTGCCATTATTGTAACAGATACAGCAAACCTTCCTGGAGCTGATGGCAAGCACTCAGGCGTAATGTGCAATGCACCAGCGGGCACCCATTGCATCAACAATAAATAAATATATGGACAAAAAGGGAACACGGCTAAGGTGGGGGAGATGGGGGATACTGCTTTATGTAACACTTAAATACAGGGCTTAACAGGTTGTTTATTTGCAGCTTGTTTTACACTTCATAAAAAGGAAATTAAAGGGGTTATCCCATGAATAATGTAAAAATCATGCATAATCTAGAACATGACAACCTCTTTCTAACAAAGCTAGAACCAGTCCTGTACCTCACATGGATCCAAAAATCTCTCCATTCATTGCTCCAATTGTTCTGCTAGATTTATTTCAAGCTCTCAGCTTAGGGGGCGTGTCCTTTCTCAGGGGCGTGCCCTGTCTGCTGCAGCTGATAAAGGTAAAGGCAGTTGAAGGATGGATCTGAGCATGTGCTTCCATCTCAGTGAACAGGACAGAGAAATTATAAAAAGAACAAACAGCAGGTGGAGCTATACAGATAGATTTAATTGAATCACTCTGTAGCTATTAGGCCTCTTTCACACGAGCGTGGCGTGTGAGGGCCCGATAAGATGAGGGTGCGTTGCAATAAAAAGTGTTTTAATGCGTTTTGCACGCGCATTAGAAAAATCGCCATGTTTGGTACCCAGACCCAAACCCGGACTTCATCACTGAAGTTCAGGTTTGGGTTAGGTGTTGTGTAGATTTTATTATTTTCCCTTATAACATGGTTATAAGGGAAAATAATAGCATTCTTAATACAGAATGCAAAGTAAATTAGGGATGGAGGGGTTAAAAAAAATAAAAAAAAAGTTAACTTACCTGCTCCATAGCTGCAGGTCTCTGTTCTATCTTCAGGACCTGGCAAAAGACCTGTGGTGACGTCACTATGGTCCAATCACATGGTTCATCACCATGGTGAGGGACCATGTGATTGGATCATGTGATGTGACGTCGCCACAGGTCCTTAGCCGGCAGCTCAACATTACAGAAGAAGACAGAGATCTGCAACTACGTGATCAAATGGACTCGATGAGTTAATATATATTTTTTTTAACCCCTCCATCACTATTTTACTTTGCATTCTGTATTCAGAATGCTATTATTTTCCCTTATAACTATGGTATAAGGGAAAATAATACAGATCGGGTCCCCATACCGATCGTCACCTAGCAACCATGTGTGAAAATCGCACCGCATCCGCACTTGCTTGCGGATGCTTGCGAATTTCACGCGGCCCCATTTACTTCTATGGGGCCTGCGTTGCGTGAAAAACGCTGAATATAGAACATGCTGCGATTTTCACGCAACGCACAAGTGATGCGTGAAAATCACAGCTCATGTGCACAGCCCCATAGAAGTGAATGGGTCCGGATTCAGTGCGGGTGCAATGCATTCACTTGACGCATTGCATCCGTGCAGAATACTCGCCCGTGTGAAAGAAGCCTAATACTTTTTTAATTACATGTAATTACAAAAGTATTTAGATCCAGGAGCTGGTTTGAAAAATGTAGAATATTTTTTGCGAGACAACCCCTTTAATATAAAAAGATTCTTAAAATGGTTGCAATTATTAAAAAGAATAAGGATCCGTGCCTCACAAAAGACAGGACATGTCGTATTTTTCACAGGATCTTGCACACAGCCGGTACCAGCGTTTTGCAGATCTGTAGTTGGCCTTCCGCAACACGGGCACGCGACCTAAACAGCCTTTACATTGGCTATCTGAAACGTTATAAAAGAGCAATGAATAGTGCTATGGTTGTTCGCCCCCCCCCCCCATACATGTTACATTTTATAAGGCTACATGCACATGACCGTATGTATTTTACGGTCCACAAAATGCAGATCCACAGGAAATACGGATGACGTCCGTGTGACATCCTTATTGCATCCATTTTAACAATGCATATGCTTGTCCTCAAAGCAGACAAGAGTAGGACATGCTCTATATTTTTTGTGGGGCCACGGAACGAACATACGAATGCGGACACTACACAGTGTACTGTCTGCATTTTTTGCGGACCTGTTGAAATGAATGGATCCGCATCCCATCTGCAACAAAAAAAAAGAAACGGACACGGAAACAAAATACGTTTGTGTGCATGAGGCCTAATACAAAGGGAGATGAGCGGTTCTATGCTCACTCAAAAGGTCTGATCAGAGGACAAACCAGAATAAGTGGTGGCATGATCGGTCAAATATGTTCCTACGAACATTACGTCCCAGTCATTGGCTCTTGTAAAGGGTATGGCCACATGTTCAAAGTTTCTTGATGCAGTTTTGGAAGCCAGGAGCAGGGGCGTGCCTTCAATGTCGGCAGACGACATGATTGCTATGGGGCCCAGAGGGAGAGGGGCCCGACGCTGAACTCTTTCCTCTTCTCCGGGCAAAAAAACAATGTTTTTCCATGTAACGTCCACTACACGGAGCTCAGTGCATAGAGATCATTAGTAAGTATATAAATTCATATGCACTGAGCTCCCCCTAGTGGTGGCAGCAGGCAAACAGCTTTTTATTAGAGAAGAAGCAGATTTATCAGTGTATATAGTGAGAAATATGGTGCTCAGAATAAGCGCTATAGTTGTGAACCACCTTTTTCCACCATAGAAGTCGTTTTAAGTGGGTGAGGCGGAGGGCAATTTTTTTTATTATAATTCTTTTAATTAAAATGTCCATAAGAAAAAAAAACTTAAATCTGTCAGAGAACTGGGGCATTGTGGCTTGCGTTCTGCGTTGCCTGGAAGAGATTGATGCATGCATTTTGGGAAACTGGGTGGGGTGGGGGCCATAGGAAGTTTTGCTATGGGGCTGTGTGAGATCTGTGTACATCCCTGGCCCGGAGTGAAATTTAAAAAAGAGGAGAAGTCGTATCTGTAATTTATACTTTATGATTAACTCCTGATTTTGGCTTCCAAAATTGATTGTGTGGCCGTACCCTATGTGCTGCAAACATGGCACGGATCAAAAAAGTAGAGGATGCGTTACTGAATGGGGTTTTGGTAAAATATCCCATTAGTCAGGCACACCTCTATGTTGGGTAATGCTTCTCATTTGATACTGTATGTGGTGTATGAGAATGTTTTCTATGTCACTTTACATAAGAACATCCCGGCCGGGAGAGGAACAAGCTCTCATAGTGGACAAGGCGTAAAAAATGGCCACCTCACCACCAGTAGACAGCGGTACTCTGCTTTCATGGGCGGTCCGGCAACTTAAAGTGGCCCTGAAAAAAAAAACTAAAAGTGGCCCCATGTTGTAGGCCGGTCCAAACAGACAGAAGGCGGGTCAACACAAGTAGGCTGGGACAACAGAAAAAGGCGGGACCTGCAATACTGTAGTGCAGCACAACATACCGCCCCAGCAGAACCAAATATCACAGCGCAATGCGTAATACTGCCTCCCTAACCACAGGATTCAACTCTATCACCTGAGGACAGTTAGGTTGGGTTCACATTGCGTTTTTCCCATCCGTTTAACATATACACACCGTACATGTACGACGCTGGGCGGGTGTTTAAAGATGGCGCCCACTCCTGCTCGCTGCGGGCGCCATAGCCACGAGTGGCCACCTGCTTCTTTTAGCAGACACCCGCAGCTCATGTCCGCAACCAGCAGTAATGCCGATCGCGGACATTTAACCCCTCAGATGCTGTGGTCAATCCTGACCACGGCATCTGAGAGCGCTGAAACCGATGAATGACACAAGGCAGATGCATAGTATTTCCTATGGAGCCCTTGCCTGTAATAGGGCTCCATAGGAAAGTAGTGAAATCATCATAGACTTCAATGCAAGTGCATTGGGGTCTATAATAATAGCAATCAGATGATTGCATGTTATAGTTCCCTATGGGAACTATAAAAAAGTGTAATAGAAAAAAAAGTAAAAAAAATAAAATAAATAAAAAAACATAAAAAATTTAAATCACCCCCAAAATAAAATAAAAATAAAAGAACAAAAAAAATAATAAAAATACAGATCATGGGTGTTGCAGTGTGTGAAAACGCCCATAGTATAAAAATATAAAAATATATTCCCCATACGGCAAACAGCGAACAGAAAAAAGCGCCCAAATCGCTGATTCGCCGTTTTTGGTCGCTTCATTTTCTACAAAAAATTAAATAAAAAGTGATCAAAAAGTCATGCACACTTCAGAATGGTATCAATGAAAAGTTCAGATCACCCTGCAAAAAATGAGCCCCCACACAGCTCAGTACACATAACTACAAAAAAGTTGTAGGGGTCAAAATATGGAAACAAAAAAAGAAAACTGATTTTTTCCCACATTTTAATTTTTTTATCACTATCAAAACGCAAAAAAAACTATACATATAAGGTATCGTCAGATTCGTACTGACCTTTAGAATAAAAGTAACTGGTCAGTTTTATCGTACATCGAACGTCGTAATTTAAAAAAAAAATTCAAACTTTGATGGAATTGCATTTTTTGGGCAATTTCACCCCATTAGGATTTTTTTCCCGCTTCCCACTACATCATATGCAATATTAAATGATGGCGTTGGAAAGTACAACTTGTCCCGCAAAAACCAAGGACTCATATGGCTATGTGAACAGATAAATATAAAAGTTATGGCTCTGGGAAGGCAGGTAGCGCAAAACGAAAAAAACGCAAGAATAAAAAAGCCTTTGGTCCTAAAAGGGTTAAATGGATACCTCAGACTGATGCCATACTGTGCGTTCACCATAGAGTTCCATTGTAAAAAAAAGTATATATTTTGTTTACCGTACTTTTGTATCCTTTCTTTTCTAACGTATACATCAAACGGGGGCATAAAACTTGATGTGAGCCCAGCCTAATACAGTTGAGTTCAGCAGGGCAGCTGTTGGCTAGGTGCATCGGAGCATTAGTACTCGGTTGGCAACCATGAGGAATGCTCGGGTAGCCCCCTGGGCATCGGCCCACCGGGAAATTTCCCTGCAGGGTCTATGGCCAGTCCATCCCTGCCTGCCTTTCCCTCATCTCACCCCTGATCCCGGCTGAGCCATACAGCTTCATATAACTTAGGGCTCATGCACATGACCGCGCCGTGTATTGCGGTCCGCAAATTGTAGATCCACAAAACACGGATGACAGCCATGTGCGTTCTGCAATTTGTGGAACGGAACGGGCAGCCCATGATTGAAATCGGGCAGCAAAACGGACAAGAATAAGACATGTTTTATTTTTTGCGGGGCCACGGAACAGAGTGCTGTCCGCATCTTTTAAGGCCCCATTGAAATGAACGGGTCCTCATCTGAACTGCAAAAAATGCGGCCAAACAACGGTCGTGTGCATGAGACCTTACAAAGAAGGGGTTTCCAGGAATACACATCGATGGTCCTTAGGACCAGAGAACGTGTAATGGTACTGAGGTGCTTCCATCACTATCATCTCTGCTGTGACAGAGGCAGAAATCATATATTGCTTTCTCCTGACAAGTTGACAAACCTGAGGATGCAGCTAATGAAGCATCTCCCTAGATACAAGGACACAGAGTTCCCATGCCGGGCCGTGAAACAGGAGGGCAGAGACACTGCGGGGAAGTGATCCTTATATTGACCTGTACGCAGCTTGCTCTGCCTTGTGTATCATGTGTGAAAGGATTGTCAGTGGGAGCGTGCCAGAAAGCTAACCGGTGACAATTTCTGCATTAAGCGTGACAACTGGATATTATCCATCCATGAGGTAAACAAATAACCCGACACAAAGTATCTGCACAAAGCAAAGACACCGGCCATAGCAATGTGAAAAAGAGATGCGCTGCTTTTGTGCAAAACATATTTATACAAAAATCATAAATGGGGTCAAAGAGGTCAGATCGAGGTGTATCTACCCTCTAGATTATCCGGAATATTTGTAACACTCAGAAAAGAATAATCTTAAAACATAACATTTAATATCATATACTGATAAAATCCTAGATACTATGTGCGAAAAATATATATAAAGAGATGAGCATGGTATAAGACCTCTAATAGCAGTGGCCCATGGTCATCTCAGTATAGTGATAATGAATTTTTAAAGTGCGCGGCGGCACTGAGAGGGTAACCAGTGTGTCCTACCGGTACCCAGGGGAGGTCGTCGGCTGCTTCAACACACGATATTATAGTAGTCGTTCTTCCTGTATGGATGGTCGGATGAATCACTGGGGAGATAACAACCAGCTGACAGTCGAACACATGTGTGCAGGGTCCCTAAGGAACTCCTATGGCTGTCTAACCAGTGACCCTGTAACTAGAAGTGTGGTAGCAACCTGACCACAGGGCACTCGTCCTTGAAAGGACGACCCTGTCTGGAACCTTTCCCTAACTCTAAGAAACTATATGTCCCTAAATATGCATGAGCATTGTCCCTACACGCATGTTTCACTGCCAGGACATTGGGCAGTTCATCAGGGGAGATGATGTGAAATCAAGCAGGTCAATCCTAGATGAAGTGGTCAGACCTGCAGACCGAAAATGACACGATCAGTCAAATGGTCAGAAGGTGCACGAAGGTAGTCGGCTCCTGTGTGGGCTACCCCACACAGGAGCCGACTACCTTCGTGCACCTTCTGACCATTTGACTGATCGTGTCATTTTCGGTCTGCAGGTCTGACCACTTCATCTAGGATTGACCTGCTTGATGTCACATCATCTCCCCTGATGAACTGCCCAATGTCCTGGCAGTGAAACATGCGTGTAGGGACAATGCTCATGCATATTTAGGGACATATAGTTTCTTAGAGTTAGGGAAAGGTTCCAGACAGGGTCGTCCTTTCAAGGACGAGTGCCCTGTGGTCAGGTTGCTACCACACTTCTAGTTACAGGGTCACTGGTTAGACAGCCATAGGAGTTCCTTAGGGACCCTGCACACATGTGTTCGACTGTCAGCTGGTTGTTATCTCCCCAGTGATTCATCCGACCATCCATACAGGAAGAACGACTACTATAATATCGTGTGTTGAAGCAGCCGACGACCTCCCCTGGGTACCGATAGGACACACTGGTTACCCTCTCAGTGCCGCCGCGCACTTTAAAAATTCATTATCACTATACTGAGATGACCATGGGCCACTCCTATTAGAGGTCTTATACCATGCTCATCTCTTTATATATATTTTTCGCACATAGTATCTAGGATTTTATCAGTATATGATATTAAATGTTATGTTTTAAGATTATTCTTTTCTGAGTGTTACAAAACATATTTATTACAAGAAGATCAATGCGCAAGAATGGAAGGCCGGGTTGACACAGGGCAAGTTTTTATTGGGTCTTATAAATATTTTATGGCAGTAGCAAAATCAAGTTTGAAGAACTACAAATACTATTGTGATAAACTTACCTTAGCCAATCTAGCGTTGTCTGTTTCTCTGGGCAGTTGGTGGTCCATGCTCTGGTCGATGCTCTGGTCCATGCTCTGGTCCATGCTCTGGTCCATGCTATTGTGCTGGAGGAGGCCAGGAGCGGTACGGGTGGCTGTTCCAGAGATGACAGAGGAGGGTGCGTGGGAGAGTTTCATGGCCTTTCCCTTAAAGTTGTTATGCCAACTAGTCAAGATGGGGTAAATCAGAGACTAGGGACGCTGAGTTATTCGGGGCTCCAATTAGAGGTGTAGGCAGGGGATTTAAACCAGGTGCTGACACTAGGTCAGACAGGTAGCTGTTACTGGGGGCACTATGGGAACATTTTCAATGCTGAGGGCACTATAGGGGGCATTACTGGGGGTACTACGGGGGTATTATTATTGCTAGAGGCACAATAGGGGGCATTATTAATACTGGGGGCATTGTAGAGGGAATTGTTATTACTGTGGGCATGGAGGGGTGCTTAATATTGCTTGAGGCTCTATATGAGGCATTATTAATATTGGGGGCACTATAGAGGCATTTTTCATTACTGGGGGCATTATTTTAACTGGTACCCATTATTACTACAGGGGCACTATAGGAGGTATTATTACTACTGGAGACACTATAGGGAGCTTTATTATTACCTGGGGTACTATGCCAGGTTTTATTTTTAATGGAGCCTCTCTGGGGGATCATATTTGTATTGAAGCCCCTGTAGGGGTCATTATTACTAAAGGGGCACTATTTTGTCTGTCGGATAGTGGATATAGGGAGCACAGTGGACATAGTATAGGGGGTGATGGCAGGATGACACTTTTGGGGCACCAAGAAAGAGAGTTTGTATTGAAAAGTAGGGAGGAGGATGGAAATGTGAGGAGAGGCTTGATGTGGCTGAAAAAAATTGTCATGGTGGTCTGGGCTGAATGGAGAATATAAGGATAGAGAGCTTCTACATCAGAGGAGACATTGCTGGATGTACTTGGTATATAGAACTGCATTTTCCTATATGTTTGGTACCGTTAAAGATCAGGAAGCACCATCTAAAAGACCATTTCACCATCTAAGCTCCCATACTGCCTACAACATGGGGCCACATTTAATTTTTTTTTCCAGAGCCACTTTATGTTCCTAGTCTGCCCTATATAACACACACAGAGACACAAAGGATTGTGATAAGGTACAGGGCTGATATTCTGAGACACAGAGCTGAGCTACTGTACCCGGCACAACCATTACAACGTGGATGCCTTTGGCTCCGTCCATGTGTTGTTTTCAGCACTGATTTTTGCAGGTGTCAGGTGTCTGAGATTGATGAACTATCCCATTTCTGTGGATAGGTCATCAATATCTAAAGCCTGGAAATCCCCTTTAAATAAACCGACCCCGATTGCTGTGACTTCTGTCCCCAATTCTTCACAACCCAAGGGGGCATTCACATGACTGTCTTTTGGACCGCAAACTGCGGGTGCACAAAAAATGGGGACCACCGTGTGAACTCCGTACTGCAGTGCAGACCCATTGACTTGAATGAGTCCGTGATCCGCAACATACAACAAAAGATAGGGCATGTCCTATCTTTTGTGGAGTGGAGCCACGGATCAGAAGCCCACAGAAGCGCTTCCATGGGCTTCCGGGTCCGTTCCTCTGCACCACAAATTCCTTTGCTGTAAGTTGCGGATCCCTGACCCATTCAAGTGAATGGGTCTGCACCGGGTTCACACGTCCAGTGCCCATGTGTTGCAGTCCGTGGTTTGGGGTACGCTACACGGGCATGGCTACACACGGTCATGTGAATGTAGTCTTACACCATGAAACGAACACCAATAATGTTTTCTGCAGATCTGCTTTTTCCAGGCTGACTATTTGCTGGGTATTTGCACTGTATTTCGGAAATGATTTGACTGCACATAGATGATCTGTGTGGGCAATGGAAAATCCATCAGTAAAAAGGTAAATGAGTATTCCATGGATAAGAAGCAAGAATGTATTCAATGATACAGGAGCCAAATAACTGAAATGAATGATGCAGCTCCTTTACAAAGTTGAAATGATGGCTCACGCTCAATGTACTGCGCCAGTGCATGAAAACCATCACTGTGGGGACTGTCTCGTTATATGCTGCAAGTACTTTAATGGCCTAATTCCCTGCGTACCCCTTTAGGGCTCATGCCCACGACTGTATGTATTTTGGGGTCTGCAAAAAACAGATCAGCAAAAAATATGGATGACGTCCGTGTGCATTCCTTATTTTGCGGAACAGAACAGCTGGTCCCTAATAGAACAGTCTTATCCTTTTCCGTAATGCGGATAATAATAGGACATGTTCTATTTTTTTGTGCGGAACGGAAATACAGACATAGGGCTCATGCACACGATCGTATTTTCTTTCCGTGTCCCCTCAGTTTTTTTTGCGCACCATATGCAAAACCATTCATTTCAATGGATCCGCAAAAAAAGCGGAAGTTACTCCGTGTGCATTCCGTTTACCATTCCACCAAAAAATAGAACATGTCCTATTATTGTCCGCATTACGGACAAGGACAAGGCTGTTTTGTTAGGGACCAGCTGTTCCGTTCTGCAAAATACGGAATGCACACGGACGTGATACGTATTTTTTGCAGACTGCAAAATACATACGGTCGTGTACATGAGCCCATACAGAAACGGAATGCACACGGAGTAACTTCCGTTTTACTTGTGGACCCTTTGAAATGAATGGTTCCGCATACGGTCAGCATAAAAAAAGGAATGAACACGGAAAGAAAATATGTTTGTGTGCACGAGCCCTTAATTCAGAATAAACATAGTATTGATTCAGCACCAGGAGAAAAGCAACTCCAGTTTACTGAGATTTACATTAAAAATTCCTGCAACATACTGCCAGGTACCACCAACGCTTTTCGATCGGCATATCGATCTTAATCATGGTATGATGAACAGCTTACTAATTGCATCTTTTATAGAGCGGAGAAGCAACCACCTGTTCTTCATTTACACAATTAACAATTCACATATGTTACTGTCTGATAAAAACAACAAGGCGAAACATCAAATCAAACGACCCACTATTCTGTATATTCAACCTATTACTGACATAAAATTGCCAAAAATGACTTAATCATTCTTATACTGCTATTTGAGCATGATAAATCTGAGAACATACATCACCATACACACTGAAATCATGTACCGAGGGCAGCATCCATGTTCTAATCTATGTCCCCCGGTCATGGGCGCCACATTGTTATCCTACATAACATAAAATGATTTCCATGTGGGAACATAGTATTGCAATGGAAAATCCAATACGCTTCATGGGTATGTAGCAATCTGTTCCACTTGCCTCCTTTAGGCCCCATTCACACGTCCGCAATTTCGTTCCGCATTTTGCGGAACGGAATTGTGGACCCAATCATTTTTATGGGGCGGCACGATGTGGCGCCTCTGGAAATGTGGACCCGCACTTCCGGGTCCGCATTTCCGTTCCCGAGAAAAATAGAACATGTCCTATTCTTGTCACGACCATGTTTATGGCCGTGACTCCTTGGGAGCCGCATACAGTTGCCCGCGGTTTTGGTTTGTTGTGTCAATCGCAGCTGGAGGCATAATGCTGGTTGCCTCAAGTGCGGTTGCCGCGGACAACAGGAGTGTGTGCGGTTTCCTTGGAGTTAGGTGTGTATGTGTGCACTCGTTTATGTATTGTGTGCACGTCCCCTTTAAGTTGGTGTTTCCCTTCCCTGGTGCTGGAAGGGTTAACTCCCTTCCCAGTGTGTGTGTGAGTCACTGGGTGTGTCTAACCGTTGGGTGTGGCCTCGTAGGCCTATAAAGCCTCAGTGTAAGGCAGTAGTCAGTGAGGGTGCTTCAGCTATGCTGGCTGGAGACATCCTCCTGGTTTCTTACCAACTGCCAGTGGGGACCATCCTTCTGGTCATAGCAATTATAATGTTGTTTGGTGTTTGGAAGATGTGTGTCTCTTTATCCTTCTTTATTGCAGCTTATGGATCTGGGTTCCTGTGCGTGGATGTGTGGTTGCTGGGTTCATCTCAGGTTGTGTGGACATCAGCCTGCCAGCACAGGGATCCAGTCAGCAAGGCTGTGGCAGGTAGGTGGAACTAGTACGGTTCACCTGCCATATCCGTAAGTCTGTTTGTGTTCCCCTTTCCTTGCAGCTTGGCCAATGAGACTCCTGTTCCTCCGTATCCAGAAGGAACAGGTTGTCTTACCCTGACTGCTAGTCCAGGGACCGGTCGGAGGGTGAGTGAGGGCTCCGAGGTTCCTGAGCATGGGTCCTCCTACCTTAAAGGTCGGCCCATGCAGCTAGGAGTTAGGGTCGAAGCGATAGGAGGTGACCTGCTCCCTAATCCTGTCGTCCTGGTCAAGCAGCGACCATCTTTCTCCATCGCACGGCTGAGGGTTTCCCCCATCCTCAGCCGTGACAATTCTTGTCCACAGTTGCGGTCAAGAATAGGCATATTCTATTAGTGCCGGCGATGTGCGGTCCGGTTCCGGACGTGTGAATGGGGCCTAAGAGGGCTTTTTGTGCACCTGTATAAAATGGTGTGAGATACCAGAGACATTAGTTCTTTTAAGGTCAGTAACATCATTTGGGTTCTCCAATAGCCTAGTTTTCTAGAAGTGCACCCAATATAGGACTCGTACTCAGTGCAAAATGTATCAAGTTTAAAATTAAAGGGTTATTCCCATCTTGGACATTGCGGGCCTATCGCTAGGATATGTCTCCAATGTGCGATAGGTGCAGGTCCGACCTCTAGGACACGCACCTATACTTTGAATGGAGCCCACAAAGTCCTGAAGGCCACCCTCCATTCAATGCGATGGGAGCCCCGAAAATAGTCGAGCTCAACTATTTTCGAAAGTCCCATTGAAATGAATGGCCAGTCCACCGCACAAACGCAGCTATATTTGGCAGTCCCATAGGAATGAATGGAGAGCGGCTGTTCATGAGCCCAAAACCATCCCAAGCCGCCAACAGTACCTGTGTGTAGCCAGCAGAATACAGAAACTACACGCAGGTACTGCTGGCGGCTTGGGATGGTTTTGGGAGGTGACAGGTTCTCTTTAAAAAGCCCTGTCATGCAGCAGTGACTCTATTACTTTTTTTATCAATGGTAATACAATCTTTAGAGGCCTCTTTTTTCTACTCACTGAGGTTTAATAGTAGTTGAGTCATCGTACATTTTTTCCAGATGGCTCATGGATTACCAGATTAGACTTCTTTATGAATGACATAGGGATCTTTAGTAGAGATGAGCGAATTTTATATTTTAAAATTCATTCACGCTTCGTTTGGTGGTAAAAGCAGAATTGCATTAAGGATTCCGTTACCACGGATTATAACGCAATTCTATGACGGAATGCATAACGGAATGCCTTTAGAGGCATTCCGTTATTCATTCCGTCATAATAGAAGTCTATGGGTTGCAAAACAGATCCGTCCCGTTTCCGTTATGCAGGGGAGTCCTCTCTTGCATAACGGAAATGGGACGGATCCGTTATGCAGGCCATAGAATTCTATTATGACGGAATGAATAACGGAATGCCTCTAAAGGCATTCCGTTATGCATTCCGTCATAGAATTGCGTTATAGGTCCGTGGTAACAGAATCCATAACGCAATCCTGATTTTACCACCAAACGAAGCGTGAACAAATCTTAATCTCTAATCTTTAGATGATCTAAACTCCAAGACTGGTTTGGGATTGTAACAATGTAACCATTTATTGATCTACTAAGAAGCTGAAAGGGTTAAGACATTGACATCCTCAGCTCCTTGACAACAACCATAGAATTCAAATAAAAACGTTACCGTAACCTACCGTGTTTCCCCGAAAATAAGACATCCCTGAAAATAAGACCTAGCGCATCTTTGGGAGCAAAAATTAATATAAGACACTGTCTTATTTTCGGGGAAACAGGGTAGTCATAAAGTAATAACTGGACCCAGAAAGATTATCAAAATTAGGGTTATTCACTTTAGAAAAAAGACGACTGAGGGGAGATCTAATAACTATGTATAAATATATCAGGGGTCAGTACAGAGATCTCTCCCATCATCTATTTATCCCCAGGACTGTGACTGTGACGAGGGGACATCCTCTGCGTCTGGAGGAAAGAAGGTTTGTACACAAACATAGAAGAGGATTCTTTACGGTAAGAGCAGTGAGACTATGGAACTCTCTGCCTGAGGAGGTGGTGATGGTGAGTACAATAAAGGAATTCAAGAGGGGCCTGGATGTATTTCTGGAGTGTAATAATATTACAGGCTATAGCTACTAGAGAGGGGTCGTTGATCCAGGGAGTTATTCTAATTGCCTGATTGGAGTCGGGAAGGAATTTTTTCCCCTAAAGGGACACTGACAGGCCTTCTAAGCATAATTAGCTCTTTATATGCCCCCCCTAGGTCTTATAATAAGTTTCCAATTCATATAAGTATTATCCCTGTGCGCATTGTAAAACGTTAAAAATAATCTTTATAATCACCTGTCCTTTCTGCCCAAGGGGCGTTCTTTGTGCCGCATTTGTGCCCAGCCGCGTCCCAACTGCCGGATCCTTAGACACGCCCATCTCATTAGTATTCACTTGGCGCAATGTGATCCCGGCGAGCGAGGGTGCCGGGCGCATGCGCAGGATCTCCGAATGTCGGGGACAGGAAAATACCGCTCAGCGAAGTGAATATTAATGAGATGGGCGTGTCTAAGGATCCGGCAGTTGGGACGCGGCTGGGCACAAATGCGGCACAAAGAACGCCCCTTGGGCAGAAAGGACAGGTGATTATAAAGATTATTTTTAACGTTTTACAATGCGCACAGGGATAATACTTATATGAATTGGAAACTTATTATAAGACCTAGGGGGGCATATAAAGAGCTAATTATGCTCAGAAGGCCTGTCAGTGTCCCTTTAAATGAGGAAAATTGACTTCTACCTCCCAGTTCACAAACAGTGCAATTACCATAGCTTCCATCTATAACACTTCCTTTCATTCTTTCCTGGCGCTCTGTGGGGGATGGGAAGTGACAACTGTAACTGTACTGTTGTCAGATCAAAGTGAAAAGAATGCACATCCATTTTATTATTGGCGATGCTCTATAAGGAAATGAGCGCTATTGACATGCACTACTAGAGCCATAACCATTACAATATTTCCCAGACTTTTTCATGTCCCTACTGACACCATCTTCCTTTCATACTTCTCCCAAAGATCTCTGTGAAGGTCTATAAAATGTTGTATCTACACTATATCATATAAACGGCAAAGGGGTGAATGTTTCCACAAGTGATGAGAGTAAGAAAGGATCAGTCCTTCCCGCTTTTTCAGTAGAAGGCGCCAAATTCTTCCCGCCAACACAATACAGCGATGGAGCAGCAATAATTCCAGTCAGCTTAGGTGGCCATCTTTAAGCATAAGGCTGTCCATTCACTGACAGCAAGCGGTGACTTAGGACACAGTAAACAGTCCACAAAAATACAGTTTTCACACCGCGGTTTTTCACAGTTCCTTGGCCCAACAACTTTCAAATAAACAGATAGGGCATTTGTCACTTTATAGGCAATAATGGCACACAGTTCAGATTCCACAATGGCGTAGGAATATTTGCATCCTGTTCGTGACGCCAAAATATCCAGTACGCAGCCCTGCAGGGTGAGGTGAATGGTGAGGTCACAGGGGTAGTTACTAACCGAGGGTGTCTTTGGTACTCACAGTTTTTATATACCCTGGGCAGGCGTACAGCAGTGATGGAGAGGCTGGCACAGGGATCCTATGGGGCACTCTCTATGTATAGGGACCAGGCCAGGTGGTAGGTGAGGTGCCCTGGGTGTTGCAGGTTTAATGTGCCGGTGGCAAGATCCCTTTAAGTTCATGATGCCAGTGCTGGTAACGGTGGCACACCGATTTATTGTAGTAATAATTAAGGTACACAATGTTGTAGTGAACCAGAACTTCTTTTTACTGAACAGTCAAACTATATACAGGCTTCAGTTAGTTCCATATGTAAAAGGTTGAATACAGGCAGGCTTCATATAAATGGCAGGCAAAGTCTTTGCAAGATACTCAGAGTGAATAAACACTTACAGATCAGGCTGCACTTTTCCTCAGATCCTGTCTGGCTTTCACCAAGGCCCATATGCCCTATTGCTGGCTTTATCCTTGGGTAGGGAAACCTTCCTCTGGTATATGTCTCCTTGCTGTAGAATATCCTTCCGCCCTTCAGCTCTCTGTTTGGCTGGAATAAACTTGGCTCTGCACTGTACTTTTATAGGAACTTCAGGAGGCAAACTCTTCTCCTGGTGGCAAGCTAGGAGCCTGGGCTATCTAGCTGCATGTCAGAAGCTGCTCCTCAGCTCTCCTCTGGCTAAAGTCCACACTGACTTCTGACTACACACCCTCTCTGAACAGGACCTGACTATATATACTAGGGGTTCCCTAGCTCCCTCTACTGCCTAGGAGGAGGAACTACACCCCTAACAGGCCTGATACAGGAGATAACGGGAAAAACACATAAAAACATCATATAAAATACAATGACCCTGTTCCACAAAATGCTGTAAAAGGGCTGTGCACTAGCTTGTACACACTGTGATACCTTTTGGCGCAAAACCACAATAGCGAAAGTCGTCTTTTTAGAAATATTTATTTGTTCGGGTGACAACGCGTTTCGGAGTAAAAATACTCCTTTATCAAGTCTTAAGGGCCGGGCATACACGATTGGCAGGGCTGGTCCAATTACTGGTGCCGGGTCCTGTCCTTGTGTAGCGCGGCTAAAGGTGGGGAACATCGTGGCCCAATTGACCCTTGTGTAGTGCCCACATTTACCTAGTGGGACACTACACATAGAGGCCTACATAATTCCTAAATGAAAGACACTTGGAACAACCAAGATTCTTACTAGAGCTAGCCGCCCCACCAAACTAGGTAATCGGGGGAAAGGGCCTTGGTAATAGAGGTGACCAACAACCCAATAGTCACTCTGGCGGAGCTCCAAAGGTTCTGTGTGCAGATAGGAAAATCTTCCGGAAGGTTAACCATCACTGCAGCACTCCACTAATCTGGACATTATGGCAGAGTTACCAGAAAGAAGCCTCTCCTCAGTAAAAGATACATACAAGTTTGCAACTAAACACCTAAAGGACTCTCAGACTGTGAGAAACAAGATTCTCTGCTCTGATTAAACAAAGATTTAACTTTTTGGCCTTAATTCTAAGCGTCATGTTTGGAGAAACCAACACTACATTGGATCCCCAGGAGACCCAAATGGAAAGAAAGTCCAGAGAGTCATGGTTTGCAGTAAACTAGTGTGCTTCTTTACTGGAGGTACTCAAGCACAAAACAATACAAGCAACACACTGAGCTGGCTTCTCTAGCCTCCCCACTGGTAGAAGAAGGTTCTGTGTTGAGGAGAGGTCTGACACAGCCATCACTCTCTCTCTCTCTCTCTCTCTCTCTCACAATGCTGATACCCTGGTCAAAGTGCTGGTGGCCCAGGGTCTGCGCTTCATGTCGTAGGGTAGGGTATCCCTGTCTCAGCATCTTCTTCTTGTCACTTGTGTAGTCTCTCCTACTAAACACTGGTCCCTATCTTCAGACCCTTATAGGCTCTGACTGCTCTACTTTTATATAGTTTATAACTGATCTAGAACCTTCTTGTGGGATGGGTGAAGCTGAAGAAGCACAACCTAACAGAAACAATGCTGCATAGACTTGTATTGTGCCTTAATACAAGTCAATGCGAATGACTAATCATTTTCCAGACTGAAACAACCGTCTGGCAGTCAGAAGTTCACTGTGTCTGTTTTGCTTCCTCCAAAACTGATTTATAGTCCCTTATGACAGCAATGGAAAATTACTAGCTTCCCAGTGTACAGACTGAAAAGTCCCAGTCTCTCATTATTAGCTGGCTGTGCATTTACCCTTTCCACAGTGCAGTAGAGCTATAGTGTAATAACAGTGCAAATGAACAGGATATATTACAATAAACATATAAAATGCAGTTCATCAATATAAGTGCACGCAGCAGCATAAATCACTGTGCAAGTTAACCCTTTAAAGTGCAATAAAGTAGTGAGTTCATGGCTTTGCATAGTAACAATAGGGGCAAATGTCCATACTCCGAAGAACCCTTGCTCCAGGGCACTACACAGGCACTGCCCAACACCATCCCCTACAGTAAAGCATGGTGGTGGTAGAATCATACTATGCTTTTCAGCTACTGGATGAAAACCTGACCCAGAGTGCTCTGAATCTCAGACTGAACCAAAGGCTTACCCTTGAACAAGACAATGACCCTAAGCACACAGCCAAGACAACACAGGAGTGGCTTTAGGAGTGGCTTTGGGACAGCTCTGTGAATGTTCTTGAGGGTCCAGCCAGAGCCCTGAGTTGAACCCAATCGAACATCTCTGGAGTGACCTGAAAATGTTTGTCCACCGATGTTCACCATCAAAACTGACAGAGCTTAAGAGGATGTGCAAAGAAAAATGGAAGAAAATCCTGAAATCCAGGTGTGCAAACCTTGTGGTATCATACACAAGAAGACTGGAGACTGTAACAGTCCTGAGTAAAGGGTCTGAATACTAAGGGTACAACCACATGCCCAGGTTTCCTGATGCAGTTTTGGAATCCAAAATGATGAGTGGATCATAAAAGAAAATAAATTATAAACAACCAATACAACTTTTCCTCTTTAACCCCTTCTACCCCGGGCCAGTTTTCACCTTTCTGCCCAGGTAATTTTTTGCACATCTGACATGTGTCACTTTATGTGGTAATAGCTTTGGAACACTTTTATTTATCCTAGCCATTCTGAGATTGTTTTCTAGTGACACATTGTACTTCATGACAGTCATAAATTTGAGTCAATATATTTCACCTTTATTTATGAAAAAATCCCAAATTTACCCAAAATTTTGAAAAATTCGTAATTTTCAAAATTTCAATTTGTCTTCTTTTAAAACAGAAAGTGATACTTTTATAAAATATTTATTATTTAACATTCCCCATATGTCTACTTTATGTTGGCATCATTTTGCAAATGTCATTTAATTTTTTTAGGACGTTAGAAATTCTTAAAATTTTAAAGAAAATTTCCAAAACCCACTTTTTAAGGACCATTTCAGGTCTGAAGTCCCTTTGTGACGTAAGGGCACACAGCAGGGTGCAGAAGAAAAGGAACGCCATATGGTTTTTAAAAGGCAGATTTCGCCTGGACTGGTTTTTAGATGCCATGTCTTATTAGAAGCCCCCCTGATGCAACCTTGCAGTAGAAACTCCCAAAAAGTGACCCCCATTTTCAAAACTAGGGGATAAGGTGCCAGTTTTATTTGTACCTTTTTTGGGTAAATATGATTTTTTGATCATTCATTATTACACTTTATGGGGCAAGGCGACTAAAAATTGTTGACACAGTTTTTATTTATTACATTTTACAGAGTTCACCTCTGTTATGTGATATTTTATAGAGCAGATCGTTACGGATGTGGCAATACCTAATATGTATACTTTTTCTTATTTATTTGGGTTTTACACAATGATCGCATTTTTTAAACCAAAAAATGATGTTTTAGTGTCTTCAGAGTCTGAGAGCCATGGCTTTTTAATTTTTTGACCGATTGTCTTAGGTAGGATCTCATTTTTTGCAGGATGAGGTAACGGTTTTATTGGTACCATTTTGGGGGACATACGCCTTTTTGATCGCTTGGTGTTGCACTTTTTATTACGTAAGGTGACAAAAATGGCTTTTGACACAGTTTTTATTTTTTTATGGTGTTCACCTGAGGGGTTAGGTCATGTGATATTTTTATAGAAATGGTTGTTACAGACACAGAGATACCTAATATGTATACTTTTTTTATTTATTTTACTAACACAATAATAGCATATTTGAAAGAAAAAAATAATGTTTTAGTGTCCCCATGTTCTGAGAGCTATAATTTTTTTTATTTTTTGAGTGCTTTTATTATGTAGGATCTTATTTTTTGCGGTATGATGTGATGTTTTTTTGGTATAATTTTAGGGAACATACGCCTTTTTAATCGCTTGGTTTTGCACTTTTTGTGATGTAAGTTGTCACACAGTTTTTATTTATATTTTTTTACGGTATTCACCTGAAGGGTTAGTTCATGTGATATTTTTATAGAGCTGGTTATTACAGATGTGGAGATACCTAATATGTATACTTTTTATTTATTTTACTTTAACACATAAATAGCAAATTTGAAAGAAAAAAATGAGAGCTATAGTTTTTATTTTTTGAGCGATTTTCTTATGTAGGGTCTCATTTATTGTAGGATGAGGTGCTGGTCTTATTAGTACCATTTTGTGGGACATATGCCTTTTTGTTCGCTTGGTGTTGCACTTTTTGCGATGTAAGGTGACAAAAATGGCTTTTTTTGACACAGTTTTAATTTTTTATGGTGTTCACCTGAGGGGTTCGGTCATGTGATATTTTTATAGAGCTGGTTGTTACAGATGCGTAGATACCTAATATTATTATTTTTATTTATTTCACTTTAACACAATGATAGCATATTTGAAAGAAAAAAAATATGTTTTAGTGTCTCCGTTTTCCTTAGAGCTATAGTTTTTTCGGACATGGCGATACTTAACATGTGTGTTTTCCCTTTTTTTTTCTATTTTTTATTATGAAATCTGGGGAAAGGGCGTTTTTTTTTCAGTTCTTTTACTTGAAACTTTATATTTTTTTTATTAAAAACACTTTTATTTTTAATTTTTTTTTAACTTTATTTCTGTCCCACTCTGGGACTTCAACTTTTGGTGGTCTGATTCCCCTCTGCAATGCATTACAATACATCTGTATTGTAATGCATTGCTTGCTAGTGGATTACACTGAGTAATACACTAACAGGTTGCCTAGGAGACGAGCCTGAGGCTGGATCTCTTCTCGGCACCCGTAAAAGGCAGGTCCCGATGCCGTGCAAGGCATTGGGCAGCCTCTGCGCGGCATCAGGATGCCTTGTCACCCATTGGGTCCCCACCACAGCAGCGCAGCATCACCATGACGTGCTATTACGTCAAAATGTGGGAAGTCACTGAGTTCCATAATGTATTAGTACTAGAGTTGAGCGAACACCTGGATGTTCGGGTTCGAGAAGTTCGGCCGAACATCCCGGAAATGTTCGGGTTCGGGATCCGAACCCGATCCGAACTTCGTCCCGAACCCGAACCCCATTGAAGTCAATGGGGACCCGAACTTTTCGGCACTAAAAAGGCTGTAAAACAGCCCAGGAAAGAGCTAGAGGGCTGCAAAAGGCAGCAACATGTAGGTAAATCCCCTGCAAACAAATGTGGATAGGGAAATGAATTAAAATAAAAATTAAATAAATAAAAATTAACCAAAATCAATTGGAGAGAGGTTCCATAGCAGAGAATCTGGCTTCCCGTCACCCACCACTGGAACAGTCCATTCTCAGATATTTAGGCCCCGGCACCCAGGCAGAGGAGAGAGGTCCCGTAACAGAGAATCTGTCTTCATGTCAGCAGAGAATTAGTCTGCATGTCATAGCAGAGAATGAGGCTTCACGTCAGCCACCACTGCAACAGTCCATTGGCATATATTTAGGCCCAGCACCCAGGCAGAGGAGGGAGGTCCCGTAACAGAGAATCTGTCTTCATGTCAGCAGAGAATTAGTCTGCATGTCATAGCAGAGAATGAGGCTTCACGTCAGCCACCACTGCAACAGTCCATTGGCATATATTTAGGCCCAGCACACACACAGGCAGAGGAGAGAGGTCCCGTAACAGAGAATCTGGCTTCATGTCAGCAGAGAATCAGTCTGCATGTCATAGCAGAGAATGAGGCTTCACGTCAGCCACCACTGCAACAGTCCATTGGCATATATTTAGGCCCAGCACACACACAGGCAGAGGAGAGAGGTCCCGTAACAGAGGATCTGGCTTCATGTCAGCAGAGAATCAGTCTGCATGTCATAGCAGAGAATCAGGCTTCACGTCAGCCACCACTGCAACAGTCCATTGTCATAAATTTAGGCCCAGCACCCAGGCAGAGGAGAGAGGTCCCGTAACAGACAATCTGGCTTCATGTCAGCAGAGAATTAGTCTGCATGTCATAGCAGAGAATGAGGCTTCACGTCAGCCACCACTGCAACAGTCCATTGGCATATATTTAGGCCTAGCACACAGGCAGAGGAGAGAGGTCCCGTAACAGACAATCTGGCTTCATGTCAGCAGAGAATCAGTCTGCATGTCATAGCAGAGAATGAGGCTTCACGTCACCCACCACTGCAACAGTCCATTGGCATATATTTAGGCCTAGCACACAGGCAGAGCAGAGAGGTCCCGTAACAGACAATCTGGCTTCATGACAGCAGAGAATCAGTCTGCATGTCATAGCAGAGAATGAGGCTTCACGTCACCCACCACTGCAACAGTCCATTGGCATATATTTAGGCCTAGCACACAGGCAGAGCAGAGAGGTCCCGTAACAGACGATCTGGCTTCATGTCAGCAGAGAATTAGTCTGCATGTCATAGCAGAGAATGAGGCTTCACGTCAGCCACCACTGCAACAGTCCATTGGCATATATTTAGGCCCAGCACCCAGGCAGAGGAGGGAGGTCCCGTAACAGAGAATCTGTCTTCATGTCAGCAGAGAATTAGTCTGCATGTCATAGCAGAGAATGAGGCTTCACGTCAGCCACCACTGCAACAGTCCATTGGCATATATTTAGGCCCAGCACACACACAGGCAGAGGAGAGAGGTCCCGTAACAGAGAATCTGTCTTCATGTCAGCAGAGAATTAGTCTGCATGTCATAGCAGAGAATCAGGCTTCACGTCACCCACCACTGCAACAGTCCATTGGCATATATTTAGGCCCAGCACCCAGGCAGAGGAGGGAGGTCCCGTAACAGAGAATCTGTCTTCATGTCAGCAGAGAATTAGTCTGCATGTCATAGCAGAGAATGAGGCTTCACGTCAGCCACCACTGCAACAGTCCATTGGCATATATTTAGGCCCAGCACACACACAGGCAGAGGAGAGAGGTCCCGTAACAGAGAATCTGTCTTCATGTCAGCAGAGAATTAGTCTGCATGTCATAGCAGAGAATGAGGCTTCACGTCAGCCACCACTGCAACAGTCCATTGGCATATATTTAGGCCCAGCACACACACAGGCAGAGGAGAGAGGTCCCGTAACAGACAATCTGGCTTCATGTCAGCAGAGAATTAGTCTGCATGTCATAGCAGAGAATGAGGCTTCACGTCACCCACCACTGCAACAGTCCATTGGCATATATTTAGGCCCAGCACCCAGGCAGAGGAGGGAGGTCCCGTAACAGAGAATCTGTCTTCATGTCAGCAGAGAATTAGTCTGCATGTCATAGCAGAGAATGAGGCTTCACGTCAGCCACCACTGCAACAGTCCATTGGCATATATTTAGGCCCAGCACACACACAGGCAGAGGAGAGAGGTCCCGTAACAGAGGATCTGGCTTCATGTCAGCAGAGAATCAGTCTGCATGTCATAGCAGAGAATCAGGCTTCACGTCAGCCACCACTGCAACAGTCCATTGTCATAAATTTAGGCCCAGCACCCAGGCAGAGGAGAGAGGTCCCGTAACAGAGAATCTGGCTTCATGTCAGCAGAGAATCAGTCTTCATATCATAGCAGAGAATCAGGCTTCACGTCACCCACCACTGTAAGAGTCAATTTTCATAAATTTAGGCCCAGAACCCAGGCAGAGGAGAAAGGTCCCGTAACAGACAATTTGGCTTCATGTCAGCAGAGAATCAGTCTGCATGTCATAGCAGAGAATCAGGCTTCACGTCAGCCACCACTGCAACAGTCCATTGGCATATATTTAGGCCTAGCACACAGGCAGAGGAGAGAGGTCCCGTAACAGACAATCTGGCTTCATGTCAGCAGAGAATCAGTCTGCATGTCATAGCAGAGAATGAGGCTTCACGTCAGCCACCACTGCAACAGTCCATTGTCATAAATTTAGGCCCAGCACCCAGGCAGAGGAGAGAGGTCCCGTAACAGACAATCTGGCTTCATGTCAGCAGAGAATTAGTCTGCATGTCATAGCAGAGAATCAGGCTTCATGTCAGCCACCACTGCAACAGTCCATTGGCATATATTTAGGCCTAGCACACAGGCAGAGGAGAGGTTCATTCAACTTTGGGTAGCATCGCAATATAATGGTAAAATGAAAATAAAAATAGGATTGAATGAGGAAGTGCCCTGGAGTCCAATAATATATGGTTATGGGGAGGTAGTTAATGTCTAATCTGGACAAGGGACGGACAGGTCCTGTGGGATCCATGCCTGGTTCATTTTTATGAACGTCAGCTTGTCCACATTGGCTGTAGACAGGCGGCTGCGTTTGTCTGTAATGACGCCCCCTGCCGTGCTGAATACACGTTCAGACAAAACGCTGGCTGCCGGGCAGGCCAGCACCTCCAAGGCATAAAAGGCTAGCTCTGGCCACGTGGACAATTTAGAGACCCAGAAGTTGAATGGGGCCGAACCATCAGTCAGTACGTGGAGGGGTGTGCACACGTACTGTTCCACCATGTTAGTGAAATGTTGCCTCCTGCTAACACGTTGCGTATCAGGTGGTGGTGCAGTTAGCTGTGGCGTGTTGACAAAAGTTTTCCACATCTCTGCCATGCTAACCCTGCCCTCAGAGGAGCTGGCCGTGACACAGCTGCCTTGGCGACCTCTTGCTCCTCCTCTGCCTTGGCCTTGGGCTTCCACTTGTTCCCCTGTGACATTTGGGAATGCTCTCAGTAGCGCGTCTACCAACGTGCGCTTGTACTCGCGCATCTTCCTATCACGCTCCAGTGCAGGAAGTAAGGTGGGCACATTGTCTTTGTAGCGTGGATCCAGCAGGGTGGCAACCCAGTAGTCCGCACAGGTTAAAATGTGGGCAACTCTGCTGTCGTTGCGCAGGCACTGCAGCATGTAGTCGCTCATGTGTGCCAGGCTGCCCAGGGATAAGGACAAGCTGTCCTCTGTGGGAGGCGTATCGTCATCGTCCTGCCTTTCCCCCCAGCCACGCACCAGTGATGGACCCGAGCTGCGTTGGGTGCCACCCCGCTGTGACCATGCTTCATCCTCATCCTCCTCCACCTCCTCCTCATCCTCGTCCTCCTCGTCCTCCAGTAGTGGGCCCTGGCTGGCCACATTTGTACCTGGCCTCTGCTGTTGCCAAAAACCTCCCTCTGAGTCACTTCGAAGAGACTGGCCTGAAAGTGCTAAAAATGACCCCTCTTCCTCCTCCTCCTCCTCCTCCTCCTGGGCCACCTCCTCTTCCATCATCGCCCTAAGTGTTTTCTCAAGGAGACATAGAAGTGGTATTGTAACGCTGATAACGGTGTCATCGCCACTGGCCATGTTGGTGGAGTACTCGAAACAGCGCAACAGGGCACACAGGTCTCGCATGGAGGCCCAGTCATTGGTGGTGAAGTGGTGCTGTTCTGTAGTGCGACTGACCCGTGCGTGCTGCAGCTGAAACTCCACTATGGCCTGCTGCTGCTCGCACAGTCTGTCCAGCATGTGCAAGGTGGAGTTCCACCTGGTGGGCACGTCGCATATGAGGCGGTGAGCGGGAAGGCCGAAGTTACGCTGTAGCGCAGACAGGCGAGCAGCAGCAGGATGTGAACGCCGGAAGCGCGAACAGACGGCCCGCACTTTATGCAGCAGCTCTGACATGTCGGGGTAGTTGTGAATGAACTTCTGCACCACCAAATTCAGCACATGCGCCAAGCAAGGGATGTGCGTCAAATTGGCTAGTCCCAGAGCTGCAACGAGATTTCGCCCATTATCACACACCACCAGGCCGGGCTTGAGGCTCACCGGCAGCAACCACTCGTCGGTCTGTTGTTCAATACCCCTGCCACAACTCCTGTGCGGTGTGGGGCCTGTCCCCCAAACATATGAGTTTCAGAATGGCCTGCTGACGTTTACCCCGGGCTGTGCTGAAGTTGGTGGTGAAGGTGTGTGGCTGACTGGATGAGCAGGTGGAAGAAGAGGAGGAGGAAGCCGAGAAGGAGGAGGTGGCAACAGGAGGCAAAGAATGTTGCCCTGCGATCCTTGGCGGCGGAAGGACGTGCGCCAAACAGCTCTCCGCCTGGGGCCCAGCTGCCACTACATTTACCCAGTGTGCAGTTAGGGAGATATAGCGTCCCTGGCCGTGCTTACTGGTCCACGTATCTGTGGTTAGGTGGACCTTGCCACAGATGGCGTTGCGCAGTGCACACTTGATTTTATCGGATACTTGGTTGTGCAGGGAAGGCACGGCTCTCTTGGAGAAGTAGTGCCGGCTGGGAACAACATACTGTGGGACAGCAAGCGACATGAGCTGTTTGAAGCTGTCTGTGTCCACCAGCCTAAATGACAGCATTTCATAGGCCAGTAGTTTAGAAATGCTGGCATTCAGGGCCAGGGATCGAGGGTGGCTAGGTGGGAATTTACGCTTTCTATCAAATGTTTGTGAGATGGAGAGCTGAACGCTGGCGTGTGACATGGTTGAGACGCTTGGTGACGGAGGTGGTGGTGGTGGTGTTGGTGGTACATCCCCTGTTTGCTGGGCGGCAGGTGCCAACGTTCCTCCAGAGGCGGAGGAAGAGGCCGAGGCGGCAGCAGCAGAATAGGCCGAGGCGGCAGCAGCAGAAGAGGTAGCAGGGGGAGCCTGAGTGACTTCCTTGGTTTTAAGGTGTTTACTCCACTGCAGTTCATGCTTTGCATGCAGGTGCCTGGTCATGCAGGTTGTGCTCAGGTTCAGAACGTTAATGCCTCGCTTCAGGCTCTGATGGCACAGCGTGCAAACCACTCGGGTCTTGTCGTCAGCACATTGTTTGAAGAAGTGCCATGCCAGGGAACTCCTTGAAGCTGCCTTTGGGGTGCTCGGTCCCAGATGGCGGCAGTCAGTAGCAGGCGGAGTCTCTTGGCGGCGGGTGTTCTGCTTTTGCCCACTGCTCCCTCTTTTGCTACGCTGTTGGCTCGGTCTCACCACTGCCTCTTCCTCCGAACTGTGAAAGTCAGTGGCACGACCTTCATTCCATGTGGGGTCTAGGACCTCATCGTCCCCTGCATCGTCTTCCACCCAGTCTTGATCCCTGACCTCCTGTTCAGTCTGCACACTGCAGAAAGACGCAGCAGTTGGCACCTGTGTTTCGTCATCATCAGAGACATGCTGAGGTGGTATTCCCATGTCCTCATCATCAGGAAACATAAGTGGTTGTGCGTCAGTGCATTCTATGTCTTTCACCGCTGGGGAAGGGCTAGGTGGATGCCCTTGGGAAACCCTGCCAGCGGAGTCTTCAAACAGCATAAGAGACTGCTGCATAACTTGAGGCTGAGACAGTTTCCCTGGTATGCATGGGGGTGATGTGACAGACTGATGGGGTTGGTTTTCAGGCGCCATCTGTGCGCTTTCTGCAGAAGACTGGGTGGGAGATAATGTGAACGTGCTGGATCCACTGTCGGCCACCCAATTGACTAATGCCTGTACCTGCTCAGGCCTTACCATCCTTAGAACGGCATTGGGCCCCACCATATATCGCTGTAAATTCTGGCGGCTACTGGGACCTGAGGTAGTTGGTACACTAGGACGTGTGGATGTGGCAGAACGGCCACGTCCTCTCCCAGCACCAGAGGGTCCACTAACACCACCACGACCATGTCCACGTCCGCGTCCCTTACTAGATGTTTTTCTCATTGTTATGGTTCACCACAACAACAAATATATTATTTGGCCCAATGTATTGTATTCAAATTCAGCGGGATATAAATTTGAGGCCTAGTATTTAGGCGCTGGGTGACCGGTATGGATTTAGTGACAGAATTAGACTTGGAAATGCACAGAAGCGTGTGTGTGAAGTTATTCTGAATGACCCTATGTGCACCTTCAATATGATCTACCCTTTTAGGGATAGATTTCAAATAGCTCTGATATAGCAGAAACGACTAAATTATGAAATTGCTAAATTGGGAATTGTATTTCAACCCAGAACAAAAAATGTGCTTTGACGGACACTAAATAACTTTCCCAGCCACAACAGGACAGCGGTAACGAGAGATTTAGCGGGATATAAATTTGAGGCCTAGTATTTAGGCGCTGGGTGACAGGTATGGGTTTAGTGACAGAATTAGATTTGGAAATGCACAGTAGCGGGTGTGTGAAGTTATTCTGAATGACCCTATGTGCACCTTGAATATTATATACCCTTTTAGGGATAGATTTCAAATAGCTCTGATATAGCAGAAACCACTAAATTATGAAATTGCTAAATTGGGAATTGTATTTCAACCCAGAACAAGAAATGTGCTTGAACGGACACTAAATAACTCGCCCAGCTACAGCACTAGGGACAGATTTAGCTGGATATAAATTTGAGGCCTAGTATTTAGGCGCTGGGTGACCGGTATGGATTTAGTGACAGAATTAGACTTGGAAATGCACAGAAGCGTGTGTGTGAAGTTATTCTGAATGACCCTATGTGCACCTTGAATATTATATACCCTTTTAGGGATAGATTTCAAATAGCTCTGATATAGCAGAAACCACTAAATTATGAAATTGCTAAATTGGGAATTGTATTTCAACCCAGAACAAGAAATGTGCTTGAACGGACACTAAATAACTCGCCCAGCTACAGCACTAGGGACAGATTTAGCTGGATATAAATTTGAGGCCTAGTATTTAGGCGCTGGGTGACCGGTATGGATTTAGTGACAGAATTAGACTTGGAAATGCACAGAAGCGTGTGTGTGAAGTTATTCTGAATGACCCTATGTGCACCTTGAATATTATATACCCTTTTAGGGATAGATTTCAAATAGCTCTGATATAGCAGAAACCACTAAATTATGAAATTGCTAAATTGGGAATTGTATTTCAACCCAGAACAAGAAATGTGCTTGAACGGACACTAAATAACTCGCCCAGCTACAGCACTAAGGACAGATTTAGCGGGATATAAATTTGAGGCCTAGTATTTAGGCGCTGGGTGACAGGTATGGGTTTAGTGCCAGAATTAGACTTGGAAATACACAGTAGCGGGTGTGTGTGAAGTTATTCTGAATGACCCAATGTGCACCTTGAATATTATATACCCTTTTAGGGATAGATTTCAAATAGCTCTGATATAGCAGAAACCACTAAATTATGAAATTGCTAAATTGGGAATTGTATTTCAACCCAGAACAAAAAATGTGCTTGAACGGACACTAAATAACTCGCCCAGCTACAGCACTAAGGACAGATTTAGCGGGATATAAATTTGAGACCTAGTATTTAGGCGCTGGGTGACAGGTATGGGTTTAGTGCCAGAATTAGACTTGGAAATACACAGTAGCGGGTGTGTGTGAAGTTATTCTGAATGACCCAATGTGCACCTTGAATATTATATACCCTTTTAGGGATAGATTTCAAATAGCTCTGATATAGCAGAAACCACTAAATTATGAAATTGCTAAATTGGGAATTGTATTTCAACCCAGAACAAGAAATGTGCTTGAACGGACACTAAATAACTCGCCCAGCTACAGCACTAAGGACAGATTTAGCGGGATATAAATTTGAGGCCTAGTATTTAGGCGCTGGGTGACAGGTATGGGTTTAGTGCCAGAATTAGACTTGGAAATACACAGTAGCGGGTGTGTGTGAAGTTATTCTGAATGACCCAATGTGCACCTTGAATATTATATACCCTTTTAGGGATAGATTTCAAATAGCTCTGATATAGCAGAAACCACTAAATTATGAAATTGCTAAATTGGGAATTGTATTTCAACCCAGAACAAGAAATGTGCTTGAACGGACACTAAATAACTCGCCCAGCTACAGCACTAAGGACAGATTTAGCGGGATATAAATTTGAGGCCTAGTATTTAGGCGCTGGGTGACAGGTATGGGTTTAGTGCCAGAATTAGACTTGGAAATACACAGTAGCGGGTGTGTGTGAAGTTATTCTGAATGACCCAATGTGCACCTTGAATATTATATACCCTTTTAGGGATAGATTTCAAATAGCTCTGATATAGCAGAAACCACTAAATTATGAAATTGCTAAATTGGGAATTGTATTTCAACCCAGAACAAGAAATGTGCTTGAACGGACACTAAATAACTCGCCCAGCTACAGCACTAAGGACAGATTTAGCGGGATATAAATTTGAGGCCTAGTATTTAGGCGCTGGGTGACAGGTATGGGTTTAGTGCCAGAATTAGACTTGGAAATACACAGTAGCGGGTGTGTGTGAAGTTATTCTGAATGACCCAATGTGCACCTTGAATATTATATACCCTTTTAGGGATAGATTTCAAATAGCTCTGATATAGCAGAAACCACTAAATTATGAAATTGCTAAATTGGGAATTGTATTTCAACCCAGAACAAGAAATGTGCTTGAACGGACACTAAATAACTCGCCCAGCTACAGCACTAAGGACAGATTTAGCGGGATATAAATTTGAGGCCTAGTATTTAGGCGCTGGGTGACAGGTATGGGTTTAGTGCCAGAATTAGACTTGGAAATACACAGTAGCGGGTGTGTGTGAAGTTATTCTGAATGACCCAATGTGCACCTTGAATATTATATACCCTTTTAGGGATAGATTTCAAATAGCTCTGATATAGCAGAAACCACTAAATTATGAAATTGCTAAATTGGGAATTGTATTTCAACCCAGAACAAGAAATGTGCTTGAACGGACACTAAATAACTCGCCCAGCTACAGCACTAAGGACAGATTTAGCGGGATATAAATTTGAGGCCTAGTATTTAGGCGCTGGGTGACAGGTATGGGTTTAGTGCCAGAATTAGACTTGGAAATACACAGTAGCGGGTGTGTGTGAAGTTATTCTGAATGACCCAATGTGCACCTTGAATATTATATACCCTTTTAGGGATAGATTTCAAATAGCTCTGATATAGCAGAAACCACTAAATTATGAAATTGCTAAATTGGGAATTGTATTTCAACCCAGAACAAGAAATGTGCTTGAACGGACACTAAATAACTCGCCCAGCTACAGCACTAAGGACAGATTTAGCGGGATGTAAATTTGAGGCCTAGTATTTAGGCGCTGGGTGACAGGTATGGGTTTAGTGCCAGAATTAGACTTGGAAATACACAGTAGCGGGTGTGTGTGAAGTTATTCTGAATGACCCAATGTGCACCTTGAATATTATATACCCTTTTAGGGATAGATTTCAAATAGCTCTGATATAGCAGAAACCACTAAATTATGAAATTGCTAAATTGGGAATTGTATTTCAACCCAGAACAAGAAATGTGCTTGAACGGACACTAAATAACTCGCCCAGCTACAGCACTAAGGACAGATTTAGCGGGATATAAATTTGAGGCCTAGTATTTAGGCGCTGGGTGACAGGTATGGGTTTAGTGCCAGAATTAGACTTGGAAATACACAGTAGCGGGTGTGTGTGAAGTTATTCTGAATGACCCAATGTGCACCTTGAATATTATATACCCTTTTAGGGATAGATTTCAAATAGCTCTGATATAGCAGAAACCACTAAATTATGAAATTGCTAAATTGGGAATTGTATTTCAACCCAGAACAAGAAATGTGCTTGAACGGACACTAAATAACTCGCCCAGCTACAGCACTAAGGACAGATTTAGCGGGATATAAATTTGAGGCCTAGTATTTAGGCGCTGGGTGACAGGTATGGGTTTAGTGCCAGAATTAGACTTGGAAATACACAGTAGCGGGTGTGTGTGAAGTTATTCTGAATGACCCAATGTGCACCTTGAATATTATATACCCTTTTAGGGATAGATTTCAAATAGCTCTGATATAGCAGAAACCACTAAATTATGAAATTGCTAAATTGGGAATTGTATTTCAACCCAGAACAAGAAATGTGCTTGAACGGACACTAAATAACTCGCCCAGCTACAGCACTAGGGACAGATTTAGCTGGATATAAATTTGAGGCCTAGTATTTAGGCGCTGCGTGACAGGTATGGGTTTAGTGACAGAATTAGACTTGGAAATACACAGTAGCGGGTGTGTGTGAAGTTATTCTGAATGACCCAATGTGCACCTTGAATATTATATACCCTTTTAGGGATAGATTTCAAATAGCTCTGATATAGCAGAAACCACTAAATTATGAAATTGCTAAATTGGGAATTGTATTTCAACCCAGAACAAGAAATGTGCTTGAACGGACACTAAATAACTCGCCCAGCTACAGCACTAGGGACAGATTTAGCTGGATATAAATTTGAGGCCTAGTATTTAGGCGCTGGGTGACCGGTATGGATTTAGTGACAGAATTAGACTGGGATATGGCCAAAAAATAAACAGACTATTGCTGGTTAAATGCACTTGGTGTGACAGCTTCACCCTGATGTAGGCTTTAGCCAAAAAACAACCACACCATTGAGGGTTAAATGCACTTGGTGACAGGCGCAGCTTGCCCCTGATTTAGTATATGGCCAAAAAATGAACAGACTATTGCTGGTTAAATGCACTTGGTGTGACAGCTTCACCCTGATGTAGGCTTTAGCCAAAAAACAACCACACCATTGAGGGTTAAATGCACTTGGTGACAGGCGCAGCTTGCCCCTGATTTTGTATATGGCCAAAAAATGAACAGACTATTGCTGGTTAAATGCACTTGGTGTGACAGCTTCACCCTGATGTAGGCTTTAGCCAAAAAACAACCACACCATTGAGGGTTAAATGCACTTGGTCGCAGCTTGTGCTGGCGCACCACAAGACACAAAATGGCCGCCGATCACCCCAGAAAAATGTGACTGACAAACGGTCTGTGCAGCCTAAAAACAGTGAGCAATTGAGGATCAGCAGCTCAATGATCCACAGCTGCAGATCGATCAGTTAATCAAGTCCTTTGGAGGAGTTAATCTGCCTAATCTCGCCCTACTGTCGCAGCCGCAACCTCTCCCTACGCTAATCAGAGCAGAGTGACGGGCGGCGCTATGTGACTCCAGCTTAAATAGAGGCTGGGTCACATGGTGCTCTGGCCAATCACAGCCATGCCAATAGTAGGCATGGCTGTGATGGCCTCTTGGGGCAAGTAGTATGACGCTTGTTGATTGGCTGCTTTGCAGCCTTTCAAAAAGCGCCAAGAAAGCGTCACAAAAGCGCGAAGAAAGCGACGAACACCGAACCCGAACCCGGACTTTTACGAAAATGTCCGGGTTCGGGTCCGTGTCACGGACACCCCAAAATTCGGTACGAACCCGAACTATACAGTTCGAGTTCGCTCATCCCTAATTAGTACATCACATGTCGGGAAGGGGTTAAATTCAGTCCTGGTTTTGGCTTTCAAGACTGCATCAGGAAGCCTGATCATGTACCCGTTGCCTTTTGTCAATGCAAGATTTTATGTTTTCTTCATCAATAAATTAGCAAAGATTTCTGTTTTAAATTTCTCATTAGGGGCATTGAATGCAGATTGATGGGGAAAAAATTGGTACTTTCTTTTATTTTAATATGCAAAATACTTGTGGAGCCCCAGTTATGGGTCTTCAACACAGTGAAAGCCAGATATCCCTCAAAGGAAGGAAAACCGAGCAAAGGGGTGTCGCCATTACAGAGATCACCAAATCCACCATATTAAGTGGCCCCTATGTTAAGATCTCGCTCTTTTGTAAGACCTAAGCCAGTTAACCATCCACAGACAGCTGTTTCGGGGTGTTGCCCCTCATCAGTGTGGAGTAGGAATCTGGCTAACCGGGAGCAATGCCTTGGAGATTACTCAAACAAAACAAAACAATTTATTTTATTTTAGCACAAGGACACAACATAACAAAATGTGAAAAACTTGAAAAGTACTGAAGAAGTTCTGAATATATTGTAGGTTACTGATGTATCCATTAGTAACACCAGCTTGATCAATGTTAGATCATTACTAGAGTTGAGCGATCCCGAACTGTAAAGTTTGGGTTCATACCGAACTTTAGGTTTTTCGGCACCCGGACCCGAACCCGAACATTTACGTAAAAGTTCGGGTTCGGTGTTCGGCGATTTTTATGGCGCTTTTTGAAAGGCTGCAAATCAACAAGCGTCATACTATTTGCCCCAAAAAGCCATCACAGACATGCCTACTATTGGCATGGCTGTGATTAGCCAACTGCAGCATGTGACCTAGCCTCTATTTAAACTGGAGTCACGTAGCGCCAACCGTCACTCTGCTCGTGCAGCTGCTGTGAGGGAGAGATCAGGGAGGAATCTTATGAAGAACTGCTTCTTTACTCAGCGATCTACAGCAAATGTGTTTTGTGTGTGCAGTGCACAATTGTTTTAAGCCTGCCCTGAGCCAACTACTGCTGAAAACAAACTTTTTTTCCTTCAGTTAGTCAATATCAATACATAATCGGCAGCCATTTTATGCAACGATAGTGCACCAGCACAGGATATCTGCATGTCTGCAAGTCCAGAAAAACTTCTTTGAGAGACTGGGGTTAAAAAAAAACTTTGCTTCATATAGTGCACATCTAGGATTATCGCTGCATAAGTGACTGTTCAATTTAGGCCAGAAATACAGCTTTCTCATACTGGGGCATACTGGGGTGAAAAAAACAACATCTGTTTTATATAGTGCACATCTAGGATTATTGGTGCATAAGTGAGTGTCACATTTAGGCCAGAAATACAGCTTTGGCATACTGGGGCATACTGGGTGAAACAAACCCCTCTGTTTCATATAGTGCACATCTAGGATTATAGGTGCATAAGGGACTGTTCATTTTAGGCCAGAAATACGGCTTTTGCTTAAAAGCCCTTAAAAACCCTCTGATATACTGCACATCTGTGATTATAGGTGCATAAGTTACTGTGAAATTTAGGTCACAAATACCGCTGTCATATAGAGTTAAAAAAATAAAAAAAATTAGTGCAATACCCTACATCAGGGTTTTTATTGGCGATTAATTATTTTAAACAGATTTAACAACTTTTTACTTTGCTTGGTGAACGCTAACTATGAGGCAAACATCTAATAAGGGACGCGGTCATGGTCGTGGTGGTGGTGGAGCCTCTGGTGCAGGGACAGGACGTGGCCGTTCTGCCAAAGCTACACGTCCTACTGAACCTACTACCTCAGGTTCCAGTAGCTGCCAGAATCTACAGCAATATTTAGTCGGACCTAATGCCGTTCTAAGGATAAGGCCTGAGCAAGTACAGGCGCTAGTCGATTGGGTGGCCGACAGTGGATCCAGCAGGTTCACATTATCTCCCACCCAGTCTTCTGCAGAAAGCGCACAGGTGGCGCCTGAAACCCATGCCCATCAGTCTGTCACATCACCCCCGTGCATATCGGGGAACCTGTCGGAGCCTCAAGTCATGCAGCAGTCTCTTATGCTGTTTGAAGACTCTGCTGGCAGGGTTTCCCAAGGGCATCCACCTAGCCCTTCCCCAGGGGTGGAAGACATAGAATGCACTGACGCACAACCACTTATGTTTCCTGATGAGAACATGGGAATACCACCTCAGCATGTCTCTGATGATGACGAAACACAGGTGCCAACTGCTGCATCTTTCTGCAGTGTGCCGACCGAAAAGGATGTCAGGGAGGAAGACTGGGTGGAAGACGATGCAGGGGACGATGAGGTCCTAGACCCCACAGAGAATGAAGGTCGTGCTACTGACTTTCAGAGTTCGGAGGAAGAGGCAGTGGTGAGACCGAGCCAACAGCGTAGAAAAAGAGGGAGCAGGGTGCAAAAGCAGAGCAGCCGTCGCCAAAACAGTTCGCCTGCTACTGGCCACCGTCAGCAGGGACCAAGCACCCCAAAGGCAGCTTCAAGGAGTTCCCTGGCATGGCACTTCTTCACACAATGTGCTGACGACAAGACCCAAGTGGTTTGACGCTGTGTCCTCAGAGCCTGAAGCGAGGCATTAACTTTCTAAACCTTAGCACAACCTGCATGACCAGGCATCTACATGCGAGGTGGATTAAGCACCTTCAAAACCAAGAAAGGGCTCAGGCCCCTCCTGCTCCCTCTTCTGCTGCTGCCTCGGCCTCTGCCTCTGGAGGAACGTTGGCACCTGCCGCCCAGCAAACAGAGGATGTGCCACCAACACCACCACCTCCGTCACCAAGCATCTCCACCATGTCACACGGAAGCGGTCAGCTCTCCATCTCACAAACCTTGGAGAGAAAGCGTAAATTCCCACCTAGCCACCCTCGATCCCTGGCCCTGAATGCCAGCATTTCTAAACTACTGGCCTTTGAAATGCTGTCATTCAGGCTGGTGGACACAGACAGCTTCAAACAGCTCATGTCGCTTGCTGTCCCACAGTGCGTCGTTCCCAGCCGCCACTACTTCTCCAAGAGAGCCGTGCCTTCCCTGCACAACCAAGTATCCAATAAAATCAAGTGTGCACTGTGCAACGCCATCTGTGGCAAGGTCCACCTAACACAGATACGTGGACCAGTAAGCACGGCCAGGGACGCTATATCTCGTAGTGGCGGCTGGGCCCCAGGCGGAGACCTGTTTGGCGCACGTACTTCCGCCCCCAAGGATCGCAGGGCATCATTCTTTGCCTCCTGTTACCTCCTCTTCCTACTCGGCTTCCTCCTCCTCTTCTACCAGCTCCTCATTCGGTCAGCGACAGACCTTCACCACCAACTTGAGCACAGCCCGGGGTAAACGTCAGCAGGCCGTTCTGAAACCGATGTGTTTGGGGGACAGGCCCCACACTGCGCGGGAGTTGTGGCGGGGTATAGAACAACAACAGACTGACGAGTGGTTGCTGCCAGTGAGCCTCAAGCCCGGCCTGGTGGTGTGCGATAATGGGCGAAAACTCATTGCAGCTCTGGGACTAGCCGGTTTGACGCACATCCCTTGCCTGGCGCATGTGCTAAATTTGGTGGTGCAGAAATTCATTCACAACTACCCCGACATGTCAGAGCTGCTGCATAAAGTGCGGGCTGTGTGTGCGTGCTTCCGGCGTTCTCATCCTGCCGCCACTTGGCTGTCAGCGTAACTTCGGCCTTCCCGCTCACCGCCTCATATGCGACGTGCCCACCAGGTGGAACTCCACCTTGCACATGCTGGAGAGACTGTGCGAGCAGCAGCAGGCCATAGTGGAGTTTCAGCTGCAGAACGCACGGGTGAGTCGCACTGCGGAACAGCACCACTTCACCACCAATGACTGGGCCTCCATGTGAGAACTGTGTACACTGTTGCGCTGTTTCGAGTACTCCACCAACATGTCCAGTGGCGATGATGCCATTATCAGCGTTACAATACCACTTCTATGTCTCCTTGAGAAAACACTTAGGGCGATGATGGAAGAGGATGTGGCCCAGGACGAGAAGGAGGAAGAGGGGTCATCTCTAACACTTTCAGGCCAGTCTTTTAGAAGTGGCTCAGAGGGAAGTTTTTTGCAACAGCCAGCCAGGGCCCACTACTGGAGGAGGAGGAGGATGAAGTATTCACAGCGGGGTGGCACCCAACGCAGCTCGGGCCCATCACTTGTGCGTGGCTGGGGGGATACAGAGGACGCAGACGATACACCTCCCACAGAGGACAGCTTGTCCTTACCTCTGGGCAGCCTGGCACACATGAGCGACTACATGCTGCAGTGCCTGCGCAACGACAGCAGAGTTGCCCACATTTTAACGTGTGCTGACTACTGGGTGTCCACCCTGCTGGTTCCACGTTACAAAGACAATGTGCCGTCCTTAATTCCCTCACTTGATCAGAAGATGCGTGACTACAGGCGCACGCTGGTAGACGCGCTCCTGAGAGCATTCCCGACTGACGCCGAGGGACAAGTGGAAGCACAAGGCGAAGGCAGGGGAGGAGGAAGAGGTCGCCAACGCAGCTGTGTCAGCGCCAGCACCTCAGAAGGCAGGGTTAGCATGGCCGACATGTGGAAAAGCTTTGTCACCTCGCCGCAACAACCGGCCCCAACTGCTGATATGGAGCGTGTTAGCAGGAGGCAGCATTTGAACAGCATGGTGGAACAGTACCTGTGCACACGCCTACACGTACTGACTGATGGTTCTGCCCCATTCAACTTGTGGGTCTCCAAATTGTCCACATGGCCAGCAGGCCAGAGCTTGCCCTGTATGCCTTGGAGGGGCTGGCCTGCCCTGTAGCCAGTGTACTCTCTGAACGTGTATTTAGCACGGCAGGAGGCGTCATTACAGACAGTCGCAGCCGCCTGTCCACAGCCAACGTGGACAAGCTCACGTTCATTAAAATGAACCAAGCCTGGATCCCACAAGACTTGTCTGTACCTTGTGCAGAATAGACAGTTCTAACAGCCTCAACCATCCATCCTTGTACTCAAGTGCACTTATTCCTTTTTTTTTTTTTTATATGTCCCAATATTTTAAGGGATACCCCTATGTCAAAATGCAAAATAACACACATCTGTGTTGGCTACCTATTCCTCCTTCACCGCCGCTTCCACCTAGACCGCCACGTGAGCGTACACCACCACATCCACCCATTCACCGTCTCCTCAACCTCTTCCTCCTACATCATTACTAATTTTAATTTTTTTAGGTCTTTTATGTTTTATTTATTCATTTCCCTATCCACATTTGTTTGCAGATCATTTGCCATGCTCTTAAGCACACTTTGCAGCCTTTTACAGCCCTCTAGCATTGTCCAGGGCTATTTTAGAGACATTTTAGTGGCCAAAAGCTCGGGTCCCCATTGACTTCAATGGAGTTCGGGTTCGGGGTCAAGTTCGGGTCCCAAACCCAAACTTTTTTTTCAAGTTCGGCTGAACCTGCCGAACTCGAACATCCAGGTGTCCGCTCAACTCTAATCATTACCTCTAGGTCCTAAAGTGTCCATGCATCTATTCTTATGCCTATATAATGTGCCATCCCTTATTATTCCTGCTAGAAGTTATGAATGAGATGCAATAAAGGTTCAGATAGGTGTTAAAAGGGGGTGGGGGTCCCGACACAGTCTGACACTGGCAGCAATGATTGGATAGTGTATTCTAGGCAGTAGCATGCATGTCACAGGCAGTGTGCAAATTCCAGCCCTCTGCAAGAGTGGGCAGAAGTGACTGGTATGCAATAGTCCTATATAAGAATCCATCTATAGGAATCAGGTCAATTATTGGGAAAGAACACTTATACAAACGTCTGTTACCAGTAATTGACCCATGTGAAGATGCCACTCATCACCCATCAAATAACCAAAATACTCATTGTTGGGTGATGGCATCTTTCATGTGGCACCTAAATTTATAATTTTTTTGCAGCACATCACTCTGCAAGAACTGGAGAGAATGGTTGTGGTTGCAAGTAGGGTGGTGCAGTTCTCTGGGTGCCTAATGCCTCTCCCTCAAGTGCTCCCTGCTCCTTGCATGTTGTGAGTGGAGGGGCACAATGCTTCTTCCCCTCGGGCACACCTTGGGCTTTGGAGTCTTCTATCTGGCTGGGGTGCCTTTGGTGTTTAGGCGGAGGGCACAAGGCTGGAGGGCAAGCATGAGTGTTGGCAGATTATGGAGGCAATGACCAGGTCCTGTTTGACAGTAAATAAAGTCTTTATTTTACTGAGTAGATGATAGGAGTCACAGTATAAATACATGCGTCAGGCACAGTCTTGAGAAATGTTAAAGAGTAGGTGGCAATGATGGCAGTAGTGCCCCCTGATTACACTATGCAATCTTTCTTTTGACTGTCAATGTTCTTTCTGGAGTTCCCAGTCTGCAGGGTGCAGTCGGATGGCCAGTCCGCCTCAGAAATGTGGTGGCTATCTGAAGCAATTAACCCTTTCCACATGAAGTAAAGTCTATTGCCATAAACGTGCGTTTACCTTACTGACTCAAGTAATGGTTCCTTCTGTAAATATTCACTGCTTTCTTCTCTCAGAGAACAATACTTATTAAAAATTGCTTTATGGCAGAAATTAGGGAGATATTTTGTTCTGTACCATAAAAGGGGTCAGATGATACAGTTCATTTACATTCAGCAGATGTACTACAATTTACAGTACAAAAGTCCCCGCGTTCTTCATGACTGATATGATATGCACCACATTTAAAGAGAACCTGTCATCTCTACTGGAACACCTCCTTTATTATCCCTGCTAGAAGTTATGAATAAATTGCTAGCAATTTGCAATGAAGGCTCAGATGGGTGTTACCAGTTGGGAGAGGGGGGTTACCAGTTGGGAGAGGGGGGGGGGGTTTCCCTGCACAGTCTGACACTGGCAGCACTGATTGGATAGAAGCAGAGAGTAAAGGGACAAGCCCCAACTAGTAACACCCTGTTGGACCTTCCTTGCAAAGTGCTAGCAATTACTTTATCATTTCTAATAGGAAAAGTAAAGGAATAATACAACATTGAGTCATAAGAATAGATGCTCTTGGTATTACAAGACGGATGCAAGTAGTTACTAAAATAGACATGTCAGGAGAGGGGACAGGTCTTCTTTACTGACAGAAAACTCATGTCCCAATGTTGCATTAACAATAATCCAGAATTGTGAGATACTGAAATTATATATTTTTTACCTCTCTGAAGTATTCAGGGTCAAATTACACAGTAAATCCAACAATGTGCTCATGTACAGTGGGGGGATTAGTGTAGGATATTCTGGGAGAAGTATTAGAGTTGAGTAAATATTAGAGGTGTGAGAACATTATGATTATGTTTCTTGAGAAAGTGCAGAATCTACAGCCGCGACCACCTCTAGATCATAGGTAGTTCAATGTGTTTCATCCTTGTGCTTTAAGTGAAAGAATAAAGATTCTGCATTAGTATCAGATTCATTTATGACGTGGTTGCTGAAGTAGATCTATACAGATCCTGTGCATGGTAATAACTTAGGGTAACTAGGGCACCCATCGCTTTCCAGATATCATGGTTTATTGCACAGGTAACAGATGTTGTGTAACAACTGCAATCAATTCACTAGCTCATAGGTGTTGTCACATCCTGAATGATGCAAAACCGAAATTATTATCATGGAATAAAACTGCAAAGCAATGCAACTTTAGGTGACAATATAGGAGTTCTCTCCTCTTAGTTATTACATATCTGTAAGATATATTTGCAATGACCTGAGGAGAGGACGGGAGCTGTAGTAGTGGTAGATAGTGCCAGGAGAGTAGTCCTGGTGTATAGGATGTGATTGATATACTGTGGCCTAATGTTTGTGTCACAGTGCTCCTACCTTCAGGCTGTCACTTCATGGGGGTCAGTCTACGTTGCAGAGATCGAGTTGGAGTGAGGAAAGAAATTAAGTCCAGACTGTGCCGTTTAACTTTTCTTTACTTGAAATAGACTTGCAGTAACAAAACAGTACTTGATATTTCTCTTTCTTGGTTCCAGCAGTATGCACAGTTCTGGCACTTGGCCTTGACTGTTCATTCCGTAATGCTTTCTTTAGCTTTAAGTTTTGGTTATTGTCTCAAACAAAGTGGGGTGTCTTGGACCCGTTGTCCTCCTCTAAGATACAAAGTCCTATTAATATCAAGAGTGTTATGCTCTACGAGCTGCTTTCCCAAAGCTTCTGCACCCAGAGGGGAAAACACTTCCCTCACTGCAACTTGTCGGAATCTATTAGTCAACTCCTCTAACTTCCTGAAAACCTCTCCTTTGGTGGTAAACTGGAAAACCCACTTCTGCACAAAGGGGGGCAGAATGAAATGGTTAGTTCCATTCTTTCTAAAGGAATCTTCCAGAACATATACCACCTGCTGTAAACCCAGGCACATGACATGTAAAAACAGTTGCATAACAATATTAAGACTTTACAATAAATATACTGATGGGATACATTGCTAGTCATAGGAACCCATAGTCAGGTGGCAAAATGGTAGTGCTCCACTCCGGGATACTACAGTAGTACTCACAGTGCACAGTGGAGAGAAGGTGCAACTGATGTTATTATTCCCCCGGACACATCCTGGTTAGAGTCTCCTGCCTGATGAAAGGTGGGGTGCCCTTGGTGGAGAGGTGCAAAGACAGGAGACACACAGACAGGTGGTCGACCTAAAACATCTCACTGGGGCAGATTTACACTTTCTAAGAATATGAATCACAGTCTTAGGGCTCATGCACACAAACTTATTTTTCGTTCACATCCGATCTACATTTTTTGTGAGTCGGATGTGGACCCTTTCAATTCAATGGGGACTGCAAAAGATGCAGACAGCACTCCGTGTGCTGTCCGCTTTCATATGTCCGTTCCTTGTCGGCCACAAAATTATAGAACATGTCCTTTTCTTGTCTTCATTATGGACAAGGATAGGATTGCTCTATTACGGGCGGCCCTTCCATTCTGCAAAATGCGGAATGCACACAGCCGGTATCTGTGTTTTGTGGATCCGCAATTTGCAGACTGGTGCATAGACCTTTAAAAATTTGGAGCATTGTAAATCCTGCAACAGATTTACACTAGAATTCCCTCCGTGCGCAAAAAATGTGTCCGTGCTCCAAAAACTGTTTAGTCTAAGTTAACTTAGTTTCATTCCAAAAATTTGCCAACTCTTTGGAATATCATTGGCGCTTAGAGGTGCTCTAACAAAGCTAGAACCAGCCCTGTACCTCACATGAATCCAGAGATCTCCCCATTCATTGCCCCAGTTGTTCTGCTAGATTTATTTCCAGCTGGTAGCACAGGGGGCGTGTCTTTTCTCAGAGGATGTGTCCTGGTGGCAGCTGATCGCAGACCCATTCAAATAAATAGGTCTGCGATCCCCATGCGTCTGCCCCACGGAAGGTGCTTGTGCATTGCGGACCACAATTTGCGGTTCACAACATGGGCACGTGTAACGGATCTCCTAGCACACCGACACGGGTACCTCCGTTGATAGATGCTCCTAGTGCTTTCCGAGGTCTCCAAGCACTCCACTTGACACCGTAAGCGCTGCAGACCCCACAAACCACCGAAGCTTGGTTGAGGTCTCACCATCTCCTACCCACCCTGGACCTACGACAAGGCTCCAGGCTCCAGTGGGTGAACCTCTTCTAAATCCAGAGAGCAGGAACAGCTCTTACAAGAGCTAATAGTATAGCCAGTAGAGTATAGCAAATCTTCAGCGTATAGCAATCCCCAGCGTCGATCAGTTACCCAAACACCAGCCTCAACATGATGAAGGGTAAAACAGGAACTCTTTATTGAACACACAAGCCTTGACTTATACACATTTTCCAACAAGGATTACCACCCACAGTGTTTTGTAAAAACAACCAATACACACGTAAGAATACAGTAAAACACTCACACACAAAATACTCTCTGCCTGTGATACAATTACCCCACAATGGGTTAATGTAATCATCACAGGCAGGAGAATACACAATGTCTTCTGTCCTGGAGACAACCGAGAAGTAATTCAATTATCTCTCAGGACAAAGGGAAATCGCCAATACACACGTGGAGACAATAGGACAGGCATCATTACTCAAATATACATTGTCCCACCCTTTACAGTACACATAGACATTTAACATCCCAAAATGGCACGAATTAGACCAGGGGTTCAAGTTAGTAAAAGTCCTTTGTGATGAGAGGGCCCATAATCCTGGGGCAAGAGGCTGGTAGCCAGGCCTCTCCACCACCCAGTGGCGAGTTTGGTTTTCGTCACAGCACGGGACACCAAAGGTCGTGTGAACGAGCCTGACACTCATACTGAATGTGTCCATGGTGTTGCATTAGCCTGATGGAGGCCAAACGAGCGTCCTCTTAGCCTCCATCTGGCTACAAGAAGAGGATGGAAAAGCCTAGTAGGCTATACCATTCTATTTAATGCCCATACTGTACCATGCTTCTTGTCATAATGAGACCCTATGAGCGATGGATGCCACCAGTATGGCATCTGTCACAGGCATCTGTTTAATGTATACACCCTGGCGTCTATGTTAAATGGAGGCCGTAAACGTGAACTGAATAGAGCATAAGCACATTGCAGCAATTACGAAGGAAATGTGCTCAATGGGAATATAATTGACATGTAAAGCACATCCTTAAATAGGTGTTTGAAGCAGAAAATGTCCCAATGTTTTGGGGTTTTATTACTTAGCTTTTTTTTTTCAGTCTATTGAAAGGAATTGTGTTTATTGTAATACGGTGTTAGGAAACTAAACCAAAGCAGTCAGGCTCCCCTTGAAAAAAATGGAGCTAACAGCTAAAAATAGAGCAAATCCCACGGTAAATTAAGGACTGTGCGAAAAAAATTCAGATCCTCTATGACTGCGCCAAATAAAAAAAACAACAACCTACATAAAATGTAAAGAGTGTATAAGTACTCCACAAATGTCAGCATGAGGCAGGAAGTACTGCAGTATGCACACTATACATGTAACTTGTAGCCACCCGTGTAATATACAGTAAAGCCGCAGTGCTATGAAGAAGGTATTCCTGTTTTCTGGCTTATAGCTGAAAAGAATTGTGCAACCAATATTCTTCCTCTAGTAGTTTAAAAGATTGAACATTGACTTACAGGAGAGCTACCTTAAAGGGCTATTCCCATCTAAGACAATGGGGGCATATCGCTAGGATATGTCCCCATTGTCTGATAGGTGCGGGTCCCAAGTCTGGGGGTGGCTGGAGGAGCTAGAGTTTCCCTAGGTCCGGCCACCACCAAGCGCTCTCCCCACAGAAGTGACTAGGACATTCATTTCTATGGGGCCGACAGAAATAGTCGAGCCAGCGCTCGGCTATGTTCGGCAGCCCCATAGAAATGAATGGAGGGCAGCTGCGCATGCACTGTGCGCACTACGTGACTTTGGCGGCGTTTACGAGAAAGGTGGGAGTCCCAGAGGTGGGACCTGCACTTATCAGACAATGGGGGCATATCCTAGCGATATACCCCCATTGTCTGATATGGAAATACCCCTTTAACTCTAATGGCACTAGAGGCTCAGCTTTCTTTTCTTTTTAAAAAGAGGTAAAACAGATCCGGCACCATTGACTTACATTGTGTGTCATGCCGGACCCGTTTTGCTCCACATGCCATGCCTGCAGTGTTTTTCTGTCCGCGATGAGGACGCAACTAAACAGAAAGAAATGCTTTCTGGTGCACTCCATTCCGTTAAGTTCATGTTTGTCCCCATTGACAATGAATGGGGTCAAAACTAAAGCGTTTTCCTCCGTTATTGAGATCCTATGATGGATCTCAATACCGGAAAGGGAAAGTGCAAGTGTGAAAGTAGCCTTCGAGGGGCATTCCCATCTTGGACATTGGGGGCATATCGCTAGGATATGCCCTCAATGTCTGATTGGTGCGGGCCCCTAGAGCAGGTATATTTAGAATGGAGCCCGCAAAGTGTCGCAGGGCTCACCGTGCATGCGCAGCTGCCCTCCATTCATTTCTATGGGACTGCTGATCAGCTTTTTTTGGAAGTCCCATAGAAATGAATGGGAAGCGCACAGCTCAATTGCGCCCATCACTCTATTCACTTCTGTGGGGCTTAGGGAAATAGCCAAGCCAGCGCTCAGCAATTTTCGGCAGTCCCATGGAAATGAATAGTGGGCAGCCGCTTATGCATGGTGCACCCTCCTTCACTTTGCGGGCTCCGTTCTAAGGATAGGTGTGGATGCCAGAGGTGGTATCTGCATCTATCAGACATTGGAGGCATATCCTAGCCATATGCCCCAATGTCCAAGATGGGAATACCCCTTTAAGTGCTTATTTTATGTTGTCAATGGACTCCCATCAGACTTGATGTCACTTCATTGTCATCCTCTAGCACTTTAGGTCACTTTGCAATTATCTTGCACTTTACTGAGTATTTTTGGTGTGGTATTGCCTTAGGCCCCATGCACATGATGATTTCAGTTTTGCAGTCCGCAAACCTTGGATCTGAAAAATGCATTCCATGTTGCATCTGCATTTTTTGCAGACCTATTGACTTCAGTGGGTCCGCAGTCCGCATTTTGAGGCCAAATATCTTTTTGCAGGAAAGCACCCAGATGATCCATATGCTTTCCACATCCGTATGTCTATTCCACAAAAAGATAGACTATGACTGCAAAATGCGAACCATGGACCCATTTAAAACAATGGGTCTGCAAATAAAATGTGGAATGCACATGGACCACAAACGGATAAGGTTGTGTGCACGAGGCCATATCAGGGGGCTAGCGCTGTGGTATGGGAGTTGTCATATGTTTTTTTTACTCGTTTTATTGGAGTATAATGGTGCAATAGAAAAGTACATGACGTATGTCACATGACAATAAGATCAGCAAATAAGAAAGCAAAAACAAAAACATAAAATCCATGTGATTTTAGTAATATCAACATCCCTGGTGGTCTAGAGTAGTTAACGGGTGGATGTCACATTTGCTGCTGGTCTATTAATGGGTTAATGACCTAACCCATCAGGTAAATACCGTAAAAAAAAAAAAAACTGTCAAAAAAAGCCATTTTTGGCACCTCACATCACAAAAAGTGTAATAGCAAGCGATAAAAAATTAATTGCCTCCCAAAATAGTACTAATCAAACCGCTATCTCATCCAGGAAAAAATGAGCCATTACATAGGACAAAATAAAAAAATATGGCTCTCAGACTATGGAGACATTAAAACATGATTTTTTTTTTGTTTTAAATATATTATTGTGTAAACAAAGCAAAGGTTAACAGCCAAACAAAACTCAATATTTATTGCCCTGATTCTGTAGTTTGCAGAAACACCCCATATGTGGTCGTAAACTGCTGTATGGCCAAACGGCAGGGTACAGAAGGAAGGGAACGCCATATGGTTTTTAGAAGGCAGATTTTGCTGGACTGGTTTTTTGACACCATGTCCCATTTGAAGCCCCCTAGAGTACTTGTACCCCTAGAGTAGAAACTCCAAAAAGTTACTCCATCTAAGAAACTACACCCCTCAAGGTATTCAAAACTGATTTTACAAACTTTGTTAACCCTTTAGGTGTTCCACAAGAGTTAATGGCAAATGGAGATGACATTTCAGAATTTCTAAAGTGTAATATAGAGCAACCAAAAATCATATTTACCCTAAAATAGTACCAACAAAACTGCCACCTTATCCCGTAGTTTCCAAAATGGGGTCACTTTTTTTGAGTTTCTACTGTAGGAGTGCATCAGGGGGGCTTCAAATGGGACATGGTGTAAATAAACCAGTCCAGCAAAATTTGCCTTCCAAAAACCATATGGCTTTCCTTTCCTTCTGTGCCCTGCCGTGTGCCCATACAGCACTTTACGACCACATATTGGGTGTTTCTGCAAACTACAGAATCAGGGCAATAAGTATTGAATTTTGTTTGGCTGTTAACCCTTGCTTTGTTACTGGAAAAAATGGATGAAATTTGCCCAAAAATTGAAATTCTGAAATGTTATCTCCATTTGCCATTAACTCTTGTGGAACACCTAAAGGGTTAACAAAGTTTGTAAAATCAGTTCTGAATACCTTGAGGGTGTAGTTTCTAGAATGGGGTAATTTTTGGGTGGTTTATATTATGTAAACCTCACAAAGTGACTTCAGACCTGAACTGGTCCTTAAAAAGTGGGTTTGGGAAAATTTCAGAAAAATTTCAAGATTTGCTTCTAAACTTCTAAGCTTTGTAACATCCCCAAAAAAATAAAATGGCATTCCCAAAATTATCCAAACATATGGGGAATGTAAATTAATAACTATTTTTGGAGGTTTTACTATGTATTATAGAAGTGGAGAAATTAATACTTGGAAATTTGCTAATTTTTCCAAATATTTTGTAAATTTGTTTTTTTTTTTAATAAATAAAAATGATATTTTTTTTACTCCATTTGACAAGTACTCAACCCTCCCCAGCTTCTCCTTCTACTTGCGGCTGCTCTCATTCTTCTAGGCAGGATCCAACAAACAGGACGCCCACCTATCAGACAATTATGCTATATTATTCTGTCATAAGGCTTTAGTCAGAATTACCCTTAAAGGAGTTATCCCCCGATGAATGTACAAGATGAAAATCAGACACCATATAGCACATGACAATCTCTTTCTATCAAAGCTAGAACCAGCCCTGTACCTGACATGGATCCAGAGATCTCCCCATTCATTGCTCTGCTAGATTTATTTCCAGCGGCTCTCTCCTTCTCTCATATGACTGGTGGCAGGAACTAAACATTTGCGTCCACCTCTGGGAGGTAGACAGGGAAATAATGAAAAGAACAAACAGCAGGTGGCGCTACACAGATAGATTATTTAATTTTTTTTATTTAATTACACTCAATTACAAAAGTATTCAAATCCAGAAGCTGGTTTGAAAAATATAGAATATTTTTTTAGAGGACAACCCCTTTAACATGAAATTTGGTATCAGTGTTACTGTACAGCCAGTCTATACATCAGTTGTATATTGAATATGGTGCCAAGAAAATTCATAAATTGATTACTAGTCTTTTTGAGAACATTCAGCCTTTACATCATGGTCTGCTGCTCCTGTAGAAAGACATGCTGGAACCGCATTCGCACAAAGGCACATTGTCTCCTTGTGTGTGCATTCCTTTGCACTGCCAATCCTTTGTCAGACATGATTCATCTGTAAATGGGAACACACAATGATTTATGACGTCCAGGAGAATCCTCCGCATTAAAGCTATGGGGCACGCAGGCAGCTATAGACATGGCAGTGTAATGTCAGTAGAGAATACCTGTTCTGCCTAGGCGTATAGCCTATTGTGACTTTTAGACTACGTCTCCTCCGTAGAGCTATAGGAAAACATCATCACATACCGTAACATTGTACGTACAACTGCATCTACGTTTCATTGTGAAGTTTTGCACCAGTATAAAAATGTGCACATTTTAAGTACTTTACTCATTTTGTAAACGAATGGAATAGACGGCTCTACCAGTCAGGTAAATGGCAGAGGTGCAAGACTGCTTAATCTGACTCCCCCAGTCAGAAGCATGAAATTACAGAAAGGAAAAGGATAAGCAGGCACACTCTAATTGGGGTACAATCCATTAATTTATTTGTATTCTAGTGGTTGTGAGATCTGATCGATGAATATTGTATAATAAAATGAGAAAAAGTAAAATGAACAAAAAAATATTCTTATGAGCAAAAAAGATATAACATTATATATAAGTCCTTTTTAATAGTAAAAATTGTAAAAATTGGAGAATAAAAGGTGGTCACCACTAGGTGATGGATACCCTGAAAAATACCTAGATATAATGTTCATAAAGTCTTTCATAAACAGTTTTTCATATAGTAGTGGCCACTGGTCAGAGGATAAAATCGAATAAAAGATATGCCTTATAAGATAGGGTAGTCCTCCATAAGGAAACAAATCGCTGAACAGAGGATGGTGCCCCTTTGTGTGCTTGTGGCTCTGTTTGTATGGTATTTTATAGATATCAATCGCCGCTCAGCAGAGGATAGATATCGCGCCTTTTCAATATATTTTTGATAAAACAGCAGGCATGTACATATAGTTGCAATTCAAAGCTTTTGACAATATGTAACTGTTAGTTGTTGTATTCCATATGCCAAGCTGTGGAGGAAAGGGATGCTCTGTGCCGGAGTGCGGCGTCCCGTCTCTGGCTACAGAGGTCACTTACCCTTCCTGGCGCTGATTGTGTTGGATCCTCTGGTAGTGATCGGCTGTTCCTGGGAGGCTGTTTTAATTCAGTCCAGTTCACAGTAGTCGGTGGCGTGCCTCGTGTTGCATAGGACGCCGGAGGGGGGGGGGGGGTGGTTCGCGCTTCTGGAGGATGACGCAAACGGTCCCGTGATCGCAAACTTTTCAGAGCTTGTTCACAGTGTTCCTCCTGCTCTGTTTCGAGTGGTGAGTGTTCCAATAATCCTCAGCTTCTTAAACGCGTTTCGGGACTCTGTCCCTTTATCAGTAAGTTCATCAGTAATTGATATCTATAAAATACCATACAAACAGAGCCACAAGCACACAAAGGGGCACCATCTTCTGTTCAGCGATTTTTTTTCCTTATGGAGGACTACCCTATCTTATTATTTCGATTTTATCCTCTGACCAGTGGCCACTACTATATGAAAAACTGTTTATTAAAGACTTTATGAACATTATATCTAGGTATTTTTCAGGGTGTCCATCACCTAGTGGTGACCACCTATTATTCTCCAATTTTTACAATTTTTACTATTAAAAAGGACTTATATATAATTTTATATCTTTTTGCTCACAAGAATATTTTTTTGCTGATTTTACTTTTTCTCATTTTATTATACAATATTCATCAATCAGATCTCACAACCACTAGAATACAAATAAATGAATCGATTGTACCCAAATTAGAGTGTGCCTGCTTATCCTTTTCCTTTCTTTACTCATTTTGTGTTCATTTGCGTTGAAGTTGATTGGCCTCGGTCACATGTTTAACCTGAGGTTCTTAGCAGGAGTGCAAAATATGTACCGTAAATGGGTCCCCATCAAATCGGCAATATTGTTACATGCCATAATGCCATTTTATACAGTATTTTATGAAGGATCTATTTAAAGGGGTTGTATTACATTTTCTATATGTGAATAATAAAAGAAGCCATACTCACCCTCACCAATTCCCTGTCCCTGCCATTCCAGCACTACCCAGTCCTCTCTGTTCTCCACTTCCGGGTCCCACATCGACGTACAGGAAATGCCAATGAAGGTCAACTCAGTCAATTACTGACTGAGGCAGTGCAGACAGTGACTGAGCAGGCATCTCCAGGTATTTTCTACACGTCCACCAGGAAGTGCAAAGCAGCAAGGACTGGAGCAGTGCTGGAACGGCATCGACTTGGGATTGGTGAGGGTGAGTATGGGTTCTTTTTGATTTTTAGCCCAGTGTAAGGCATATATTATAATATAATACCACTGGATAATCCCCTTAATTATTAGAGGGGTGGTCCTATATTTGAATGTTATGGTACATCGACAGGGTACAGTACGCCATAACATAATGATCAATGATGGGTTATGCTCTGGGATCCCTACTGATCTGGAAAACAAAGGAACAGAAGTGTCTCTGACCATCTGCTCTCAAGAGCACTCCTCCAGTGCAGCTCCACTCAATGGAATGGGGCTGTATTGTAGTTTTCTGCATAGTGGTTGGCCAGAAATGTGGCTGTGCAGGAAACATCAATGAAAGAGCTGCCACTTTTAAGTATTGCTCTGACCCACTTGATCAACAAGTTATTACGTGTCCTAGACAAATGTCATTTTGGTACTTGTTAGGTTGGTATATGTTGGCATGCCTTTGCTTTGTATATATAGTTGATAGTGTTAAGCACGAATATTCGAATCGCTAATTTTAATCATGAATATCGCCACTTCGAGAATTCACGAATATTTAGAATATTCGTATTCGCGAATAGTGTTTATATTCTAGTTGCGAATTTATCACGAATTTATCGTGAATATATTACATTGCCGATTTTCACAATCAAGTAAACAATGACTGGAGATCACGAATTCTCGAATTTTGCGAATTTATGGCGAATATTCGGTCAAAAATTTGCAAAATATTGCGAATTAGAATATTGCCTATGCCGCTCATCACTAATAGTAGACTACAATTTTAAATTTTATTTTATTTAAAGGGCATCTGTCAGCAGATTTGTATCTATGATACTGGCTGACGTGTTGCTGGCTGACTTCTTTTCCCTTCCCATTGTGCTGTACTTTGATTAACAGGGCGAGGCATCATGACGTTTTCACTAGCCCCGTCAATCAAAGTGAAGAGGTCGCAGCAGTTGCAAAGAGAGCAGAGCCTCTAGGTGTAACGGCAACGCCCCCGTTGCTCCTAGAGACTCATTGCATATGTTAAACCATCATTTTTCTCTGCAATGCGGGCACATATCAACATGGGACCAACACAGATGCCTTCAGCTGTCAAGCCCACATGTAACAGGTCAGCCGGTGTCATAGGTACAAATCTGCTGACAGATGCCCTTTAAAAATAACCCAATGCTATAATTGAATAGTAGACATATCTATAGGCATGCAGTTTTCATACTTGTAGGGCATATGTTCAGCAGAACATTTCAAATGGTCCTGCCAAAAGGAACGTTGTACGTGGTGAGAATGTAGCCTTATACAGGACAGCTGCGAGACCACAGGATGTAATCTGTACATTTATTGTAGTCTGCACAGCATTCACAGTATTATGCTGTATTGTTTATTGCTGTATTATTTTATGCACTTATATAGCGCTACTATATTCCGCAGCGCTTTACAGACATTAGCATCCAACTGTCCCCAATGGGGCTCACAATCTAAGTTCCATATCAGTATGTCTTTGGTGTGTGAGAGGAAACCGGAGAACCCGGAGGAAACCCACGCAAACAAGAGGAGAACATACAAACTCCATGCAGGTAGGAACCAGGGAGAGGAACCATGAAGTCACTATGGAATAGAGAACTTCTTTAGAACTTAAAGGAACACTCCAAACAAAACCTGATTCACTGTGCTATGTCATGCAGGATACGATGGGGTGAGACATGACACAGAAATTGTCTCTTTGGTGTTTCAGGACCCCTTTGACTTGCACGACCCCATGAGGCCCTGTGGTAGACATCTATTGTCCCATGATAATAATAATGACTTCTTTTCCCTTCCCATTGTGCTCCTCTGTGCTTGTGGTTTGGGGTAAGCAATGTTTTAAATAAATATATCAAAAGCTCATCAACACTAGCGATGTTACTGTACATGTGAGACTATGAAGCCTGGATCACAGAGGATCACACACCTAAAATAAAGCCATGTGTAAACCAATGAGAAATTAGGATTTCCCCTTTACCCTGTGGAGTCGTGTTTTTGAGTTCCTCCTGCTTTTTTTACACCAGCATACTCTATCCTTGGCATTTGTTGATCACTTGGGTGCAAGTACTATAGAGGTACCCAATGTGACTGCGGTGGGGCTACTGGAGAGAGGAGGCTCAGCTCAGATTTTAATGGGTGGTGAGAGCCTATACAAGCCTCTTCACCTTAGTCAACAAGGGGTCATGGAAAGGAGATGGGGAAAAAAAAAGAAGTCCACCCGTCTCAGGTAGTAGGGGTATGGTGGTGGTATTAACCTGCACTAAAGAGTTATATCTGTTGCATAGGGTGTATATATCCCCAGTGGTGAGGCGTAAGAATGGGTACAGACTTGAAGACTTGTGTCCTAGATGTGGGGCGTCACAGGCAGATTTAATACACCGAATGTGGAATTGCCCCAGACTTAGACATTATTGGACCAATGTACTGAATGTGATGGAGAGAGTGTTTCAGATAAACTTAGATTTTTCCCTGTTGATATGTATATTATTGGGATATGTAGCTGAGCTTCCTGTGATGGTGGGGCATTGGCTACCTGCTCTCCGTCTTCATTACCAAGCCCGAAAACGAATAGCTTTCTATTGGATTGCTCCTGATTAGTGATAAGCGAAGCACGCTTCGGATCCTTTGGATTTTGTATTTCTGTATTTTTGTATTGTTTGTTAATAAATACTATCTGAATGAAAAAACCTGCACTAAAGAGGGGCTCTGGTTGCTGTTGGACTCTCCTCCTTCTACCTACATCTATGGTTGTCAGGATTAGGCCTCATGCACATGACTGTATCCGTTTTGCTACCCATGGAAACCAGCCATGTGCATCCTGCATTTTCCCCTTTCACACATCCCCCCCCCCCCTACATTAGAAATGCCTATTCTTTGCTCAAGTGGGAAGGAGAATTAGGTAGAGCGTTCTCACTAGCCTCCTGGCAGTCAGCTTTTTATTGGTCAATTAGGTGCTCTCGGTGTATCAATCATGCGGGACAGAATAGGAAAACACAGCTTAGGTGGTACCTAACTCCGAATAGGCTATCCCACATTATTCCAAATGACTTTTCTTTATGTTGGAGAGGATGTGAATCTGTAGGGACGCCAGCTCATAGGTGGTGGTATTGTCCGATAGTCACTGGTTTCTCGTCTGCTATAGCTACCATCATTCATGAAGTCATGGACCTGCCAATCTCATTAACACCGGAACTGGCAATCCTTTGTATGGGTCTTTTTGACTTACCATTACCAGTCCGTTGGGTTGTAGCCCATATCCTTAAAAGGGTTATTCAAGACTATGAAATGCTCCCCCGTATGACGGGCCCCTCACCTAGCCTTTCTGCTGCCTGAGGCGAAAACTGAAATGGCGCTTCCTGCCCATGGCCAATTTCTTAACCTAACCCCTTTTCCACAATGAAAGTGCTCATTGCCCATGGTCCTTCCGCTGCCCCCCTCTTGCCCCTACCTGGTGCTGCCTGAGGTGATCGCCTCACCTGGCCTCATTGGTGGTACACCCCTCACACTGAATCTACTTACCTGGCTGACCGCTCCCTGCGCCGCTCCTGGTCCCAGCACCGCCGCTGCTGCTTCTCCCCGTGCTCGGATGAAAACATCTGGTGTCGGGGGGAAGCAGCCAATGCAAAAAGGGACAGGGACGAGCCTCCCTAGCATCGTGGGTGGCGCTAAGGAGGCTCGTCCCCGTCACCGCCTGCCATTGGCTGCCCCCCTCCCCCGACGCCAGATGTTTTCATCCGAGCACGGGGAGAAACAGCAGCAGCTGTGCGGGGACCAGGAGGAGCGGGAAGCCAGGTAAGGAGATTAATTGTGAGGGGAGCATTTTATAGTATTGGACAACCCCTTTAATGCTTCTTGTAAAGTCATAGCCTGCGACTTCTGAAGCTGTAAAGCTTGTTAATTCTCAAATGCATTGTGAGTTGATTTTTTTCGCCCCCACATTGCAGTCCAGAATAGTTATGCATAATCGGTGGCTGCCTCAGTTGTCTAGCGTCCATGCCACGCCTCAGTCGCCGTATATTGTATGAACTGGTGTTACAATATATATATATATATATATATATATAGAAGCAAAAAGAATCCGGAATGCACTCCAAAGTAGATGTGAAATAAGTGATTTATTCACCCATAAAAAGGCACAACTCGCGACGTTTCGGCTCACAGAGCCTTTCTCAAGCATGGAAACAGTGAAAGTGTGGGTTTATAAAAGACATTTCATTAATGTGGAACCAATCGGATAGAAGTTGCAATTAACATCCAATTACATACATCTGTTACAAACATCTAAAGTGCACGTGCATCAAATGACATGTGTCGTATAATCTATGTTCTCAGAATAAGAATTTTTTATAAAAATATACTGCCAGTGAAGACCATAATAAAAACAGTGATATGAGGAGGGATGCGGATCACAGAAATAATGCCGGAAAGAGCAATAGCGTCCACATAGACCGTAATGCTGGTTTGGCGTCTCAGTCTCTTCAGTGCGCAAGTCCAGCAAAGCGTCATCTTGTGAATCATATTGCTGACGCATGCGTTCTATAGTATCGCCCAAAAGTCGCCATCTTAATTAAGGGCAAGTTGCCCTGCATATTGCTAGTGTGAGCTGTACCTGATATCATCAACATTAGATAAGTAGCTGTAGTAGGGATCTCCTACCTATTTTTAATGTCAGTGGATGGACGGGGATCCCACCCTGCCGAGAGGGACACCGAACCAGAGGGCCAAAGGTATCGACAGGGGACACTTCCATGGACCATATCGACATCAGCGGCCAAATCACTGACAACAGACCAGCTACAGGGAGATCATCCCTGAATAAGGGACAGCATCACAATCGGACAATAATGGAAATTCTACATATAAAAGTAGAAATTATAAATCTGGATTAGTGCATATAGAAGAGACACAGGACGTGCATTCTGATGTCCATTGTCTCCAACGAGCATAATTCATGGATCCGCATCCAACATCAGGAGTATTAAAATGTTCTAAAAGGCAAAGAGAAAGAAAAATGCATGTTGTTATTCGTATAAACTATGTTACAATTATATATATTAGTCTTTCACATTTATACATTTCAGAGAAGGACAAATTGCACACGGGGAGGGTGGGGAGCGAACCATGGATCTCAAGACTCTCACCTGAACTCTACATTGAGGCCTCTAGGGTGTAAGCTATCTAGATCATAGACCCACCGCAATTCTCTTGTTTTAAGTATTGTTGAGCGATCACCTCCTCTCCTAGGGAGCGCGATCTGGTCAACTATCCAGCATCTCAGATCACGCTCACTATGTTGGAGGGATCCAAAATGTCTGGATACAGGTAAATCGGTGCGTTTTTTTCTGATAGAATTTCTATGATTGTTTAGTCTCAGTTTTAATTCTGTTGTTGTTTCCCCTACATAAATTAAATTACATGGACAGGACAATATGTAAATGACATGATATGATGAACACGTTAGGTGAAATTTAATAGGGAATTCTTGGTGTGTAACTGGATGTATGAAGGATCTGGATTTGCAAATGTAACGGCAATTTACACAGTTGAGGCAAGGAAAACATCCAAGACCCAAAGGTGCCAATGTCCGCTGTATGCTGACCTTCTTGGGGCCAACATCTGCCCTCACTAAATGATCTTTAATGTTTTTGTTTTTACGATAAGACATAAGTGGGGGGACTCCAAACTCAGGTATATCCTGTATGGATCTGCTCAAAATGCTCCAATTGTCCCTTAAAATACGTCCTATCGCCACACTGTGATCGCAAAATGTGGACATGAAAGGTATCCTACGTATTTTTGGAGTGGCAGTGGGAGCAACTTCAGTATCAATATGTAAAATTTTATTTTTATGTTTGTTCAACAGTCGACGAGGATAGCCTCGTTCCTTAAATTTATCTGTCATCATCTCCAGAGTGGCAGCAAATTCAGTCGGGTCCGACACAATGCGCTTTGTGCGTAAAAATTGTGAGTAAGGTAAGTGCTCAACTAAACTACGCGGATGGTTGCTTTCAAACCGTAAGAGGGTATTTCTATCGGTTGTCTTGAAATACAGACAATTCTGTTTTGGAAAAAGATATAGTGTATTGCAAATCCGCATCAATGCTATTTAAATAGACATGAAAATCGATCAATTGAGACTCTGTGCCAGTCCTTTGGGTCTTGGATGTTTTCCTTGCCTCAACTGTGTAAATTGCCGTTACATTTGCAAATCCAGATCCTTCATACATCCAGTTACACACCAAGAATTCCCTATTAAATTTCACCTAACGTGTTCATCATCATATGTCATTTACATATTGTCCTGTCCATGTAATTTAATTTATGTAGGGGAAACAACAACAGAATTAAAACTGAGACTAAACAATCATAGAAATTCTATCAGAAAAAAACGCACCGATTTACCTGTATCCAGACATTTTGGATCCCTCCAACATAGTGAGCGTGATCTGAGATGCTGGATAGTTGACCAGATTCGCGCTCCCTAGGAGAGGAGGTGATCGCTCAACAATACTTAAAACAAGAGAATTGCAGGTGGATCTATGATCTAGATAGCTTACACCCTAGAGGCCTCAATGTAGAGTTCAGGTGAGAGTCTTGAGATCCATGGTTCGCTCCCCACCCTCCCCGTGTGCAATTTGTCCTTCTCTGAAATGTATAAATGTGCAAGAGAACTGTGAAAGACTAATATATATAATTGTAACATAGTTTATACGAATAACAACATGCATTTTTCTTTCTCTTTGCCTTTTAGAACATTTTAATACACCTGATGTTGGATGCGGATCCATGAATTATGCTCGTTGGAGACAATGGACATCAGAATGCACGTCCTGTGTCTCTTCTATATGCACTAATCCAGATTTATAATTTCTACTTTTATATGTAGAATTTCCATTATTGTCCGATTGTGATGCTGTCCCTTATTCAGGGATGATCTCCCTGTAGCTGGTCTGTTGTCAGTGATTTGGCCGCTGATGTCGATATGGTCCATGGAAGTGTCCCCTGTCGATACCTTTGGCCCTCTGGTTCGGTGTCCCTCTCGGCAGGGTGGGATCCCCGTCCATCCACTGACATTAAAAATAGGTAGGAGATCCCTACTACAGCTACTTATCTAATGTTGATGATATCAGGTACAGCTCACACTAGCAATATGCAGGGCAACTTGCCCTTAATTAAGATGGCGACTTTTGGGCGATACTATAGAACGCATGCGTCAGCAATATGATTCACAAGATGACGCTTTGCTGGACTTGCGCACTGAAGAGACTGAGACGCCAAACCAGCATTACGGTCTATGTGGACGCTATTGCTCTTTCCGGCATTATTTCTGTGATCCGCATCCCTCCTCATATCACTGTTTTTATTATGGTCTTCACTGGCAGTATATTTTTATAAAAAATTCTTATTCTGAGAACATAGATTATACGACACATGTCATTTGATGCACGTGCACTTTAGATGTTTGTAACAGATGTATGTAATTGGATGTTAATTGCAACTTCTATCCGATTGGTTCCACATTAATGAAATGTCTTTTATAAACCCACACTTTCACTGTTTCCATGCTTGAGAAAGGCTCTGTGAGCCGAAACGTCGCGAGTTGTGCCTTTTTATGGGTGAATAAATCACTTATTTCACATCTACTTTGGAGTGCATTCCGGATTCTTTTTGCTTCTATAATACTTGAGGTATTGCCGCTACCTTGTGCTGGATAGTGCACCCACATTCAGGTTGTTGCTCCCGCTGGATTTCTTCGTTTTTCTATATATATATATATATATATATACACAGTACAGACCAAAAGTTTGGACACACCTTCTTATTCAAAGAGTTTTCTTTATTTTCATGACTATGAAAATTGTCGATTCACACTGAAGGCATCAAAACTATGAATTAACACATGTGGAATTATATACATAACAAAAAAGTGTGAAACAACTGAAAATATGTCATATTCTAGGTTCTTCAAAGTAGCCACCTTTTGCTTTGATTACTGCTTTGCACACTCTTGGCATTCTCTTGATGAGCTTCAAGAGGTAGTCACCTGAAATGGTTTTCACTTCACAGGTGTGCCCGGTCAGGTTTAATTGGTGGGATTTCTTGCCTTATAAATGGGGTTGGGACCATCAGTTGCGTTGTGGAGAAGTCAGGTGGATACACAGCTGATAGTCCTACTGAATAGACTGTTAGAATTTGTATTATGGCAAGAAAAAAGCAGCTAAGTAAAGAAAAACCATCATTACTTTAAGAAATGAGTGGCCATCATTACTTTAAGAAATGAAGGTCAGTCAGTCCGAAAAATTGGGAAAACTTTGAAATTGTCCCCAAGTGCAGTCACAAAAACCATCAAGCGCTACAAAGAAACTGGCTCACATGCGGACCGCCCCAGGAAAGGAAGACCAAGAGTCACCTCTGCTGCGGAGAATAAGTTCATCCGAGTGGCCAGCCTCAGAAATCGCAGGTTAACAGCAGCTCAGATTAGAGACCAGGTCAATGCCACACAGAGTTCTAGCAGCAGACACATCTCTAGAACAACTGTTAAGAGGAGACTGTGTGAATCAGGCCTTCATGGTAGAATATCTGCTAGGAAACCACTGCTAAGGACAGGCAACAAGCAGAAGAGACTTGTTTGGGATAAAGAACACAAGGAATGGACATTAGACCAGTGGAAATCTGTGCTTTGGTCTGATGAGTCCAAATTTGAGATCTTTGGTTCCAACCACCGTGTCTTTGTGCGACGCAGAAAAGGTGAACGGATGGACTCTACATGCCTGGTTCCCACCGTGAAGCATGGAGGAGGAGGTGTGATGATGTGGGGGTGCTTTGCTGGTGACACTGTTGGGGATTTATTCAAAATTGAAGGCATACTAAACCAGCATGGCTACCACAGCATCTTGCAGCGGCATGCTATTCCATCCGGTTTGCGTTTAGTTGGACCATAATTTATTTTTCAACAGGACAATGACCCCAAACCCACCTCCAGGCTGTGTAAGGGCTATTTGACCATGAAGGAGAGTGATGGGGTGCTGCGCCAGATGACCTGGCCTCCACAGTCACCGGACCTGAATCCAATCGAGATGGTTTGGGGTGAGCTGGACCGCAGAGTGAAGGCAAAAGGGCCAACAAGTGCTAAGCATCTCTGGGAACTCCTTCAAGACTGTTGGAAGACCATTTCAGGCGACTACCTCTTGAAGCTCATCAATAGAATGCCAAGAGTGTGCAAAGCAGTAATCAAAGCAAAACATGGCTACTTTGAAGAACCTAAAATATGACATATTTTTAGTTGTTTCACACTTTTTTGTTATGTATATAATTCCACATGTGTTAATTCATAGTTTTGATGCCTTCAGTGTGAATCTACAATTTTCATAGTCATGAAAATAAAGAAAACTCTTTGAATGAGAAGGTGTGTCCAAACTTTTGGTCTGTACTGTTTATATAACCTATGTTTTTGCTGGACTCACACTTGAACTCTGTTGTTTCTTTCTGTGTCTGTTATGTTTGAGTTTGATATTCTCTGTCTACTATAGGCTGCATAATTATGAAAAGTCTCAATAAAAACTTGTTGATAAAAAAAAAATGCCTATCCTTGTCCACAAACGGCCAAGAATAGGACATTATCTATCTTTTTTGCGGTGCTGCGGAACGGACATACGGATGCAGACAGCGGATGCGGACAGCACAAAAGTTGCAGTCTGCAACTTTTGCGGTCCCATTGAAATGAATGCAAAAAAGACCTTTTAATTTTGTAGCGTTTCGTAATCGCTCATGTCTTACCTTGTATTAACATTCCCCCGTCCTTGCCTGTTAAAATACTTTCCCCTCCAGCATTTTTCACCTTTTAGTTTCCTCAGCCCTTTCATTCCACTTTAGCGGAAATAGTTCTTTCTTAAGCGTCTAACCTCTTTTTTTTTTTTTCCCCCAAAGCTAAAAGATCTTTGTCTCATTGTTCCACAGGATAATGTTCTTCAGAATAAGCGCGCGGGGCACTGTTCTTTTCAATGCACAACGTCTCCAAAGGAATTTAGGAACAAACACAGGAAAACAAAGCACTTGCAAAAAATGTTCCTTCATTTTAAATGTATTTGCAGGAATAATTAGAGGCTACCCCTGCCATAACAGCAATCCATGGGGAAATATCAGTTGGGTCTAATTACGTAAGAGAATGTTTGTACATGTGCATTTATTAGATATTTTATGATCATTTTCTGTCCAGTTCAACAGTTCATGCTATTTATGGAATATAACATTTGTTGTCTACTGGAAGACCATTTAGTTTTACTGAATTAGTGAAAATTAAGGAAATTAGACCAATAGATTTCAATATACTAGAAGACTGGCAAGAGTTAAAGGGGTTGTCCAAGAGTTTCATATTGATGGCCTACCCTAAGGCTAGGCCATCAATATATTTTTGGTGGGGGTTCTGTTTAAAGGGTGCAGTTCTTCAGTGAGCGTTGTGGCCTCATCATAGCACACCAAGTACAGCGTCGTACTTTGCATAGTGGCTCTGCTTAGTATTGCAGCCCAGGCCGATTCCCTTAAATGCCTAGGAAGAAGCAGCAGCCTCTTCAAACAGCTGACCAGTGAAGGTGCCAGGAGTTCAACCCCCCCGATCACACACTAATGACGTATCCTGAATTGAAGTTTATGGGAGAAGCGATCAGATGATCACATGTTAAAGAAAAACTATATACCGGTAAATGTTGTATCACTGTAATCGTACTGACTTGGAGAATTAATGTAACAGGTCAGTTTTACTGCATAAGGGAATTCTGTAAAAACAAAACCCATAAAACTGTGGCAGAATATATATTTTTTCAATTCAACCCCATTTAGAATTTTCTTTCTAGCTTCCCACTACATCATATGCAATATTAAATGGTGCCATTACAACTTGTCCTGCAAAAAACAAGCCCTCATACGGGCCTGGCAGACTAAAAGTCATCACGCTGGGCCCTGTCAATCAAAGTATAGAGGGCGCGGCAGATGCCTTCAGCTTCCAAGTGCACATGCAACAGGTCAGCCACTTTCATAGGTACAAAACTGCTGACAGATGCCCTTTAATTGGAATGTATTGCCAGGAAAATGGGTTGTTGACTGGTAGGAAACTTGTTCTTGACTGCCTATCACAATAATTAAAAAGGATCTCCAGTTATTGCTATAAAACCTTATTTATAGATGTTACTCAAAATGCTGTAGTAAAGTGGTTATCTCTCAAAGGTAACCCCATTGCATATGCCTTATCGGGTCATAGAGGCTGCTCTCCCATATGGGGGTAGCCTCTAATGAGTCAGAGCACCAGAACTGCTGAGTTATCAGCGGCTCATCTTCTGGAGAGCTCAGTTCATCCTTAAATTTCATGCCAAATGTTGGATGGTGCCCTGCTGTTTTCTGATGGCACCCTCCATGTATGATATATGTTAACACAGTGTTAAAATAACCATACCACATAGTGCTTAAATAACACTTTTGTACCGTTATCTCTTCTGGCTTTTGGACTATCTACCAAAATATATCCATCTTTTTCAGATCCTAAAAGAGTCTTCTCGACTAGACAACCCTTTCTTAGAAAGAAACTCTTCCACTGGAAGTCACTCTATTGAAATGAATGGTCATCAAGTAATACAGTCTGCTAAAAGAAGCTTCTAGAGACCCTCTAGAACTAGGTACCACTCTCTAATACCCATATACAGTATCAAGTACTTCAGGATCAGAAAATAAAAAGATTGTGGGGTCTTATTGGTTTGGTTAAAGCTTAATTCATTACCAATAACCTTCGAAACCAACAAAGGTGTGTGTTTCATTTGATCCCTATTTCAATTCTTTCACACAATACCCATTGTTCTTCCCAATAACTTAGCCTATCTTTAACCCTAGTAATCTCATCATCATATTTCTTTGTAAAACCTTGCCATAAAGCTGCTCACCCTCCGAGTTCATGATCCAATATATCAGGTTTCATTCACATCTCTGAGTCATTTCATCCAACAAGCAGACCATTATTCTCCATGACACTGATAATCCTCTGATATAATCTTTATCTCGAAAGGGTTATCCCATGATTAATGTAAAAATGAAAGTTAGGCATCATATAGTACATGACAATCTCTGTCTAAAAAAAGCTTGAACATAGAAACATAGAAACATAGAATGTGTCGGCAGATAAGAACCATTTGGCCCATCTAGTCTGCCCAATATATCTGAATCCTATGAATAGCCCCGGCCCTATCTTATATGAAGGATGGCCTTATGCCTATCCCATGCATGCTTAAACTCCTTCACTGTATTTGCAGCTACCACTTCTGCAGGAAGGCTATTCCATGCATCCACTACCCTCTCAGTAAAGTAATACTTCCTTATATTACTTTTAAACCTTTGCCCCTCTAATTTAAAACTGTGTCCTCTTGTGGTAGTTTTTCTTCTTTTAAATATGCTCTCCTCCTTTACCGAGTTGATTCCCTTTATGTATTTAAAAGTTTCTATCATATCCCCTCGGTCTCTTCTTTCTTCCAAGCTATACATATTAAGGTCTTTTAACCTTTCCTGGTAAGTTTTATCCTGCAATCCATGGACCAGTTTAGTAGCTCTTCTCTGAACTCTCTCTAGAGTATCTATATCCTTCTGGAGATATGGCCTCCAGTACTGCGCACAATACTCCAAGTGAGGTCTCACCAGTGCTCTGTACAGCGGCATAAGCACTTCACTCTTTCTACTGCTTATACCTCTCCCTATACATCCAAGCATTCTGCTTGCATTTCGTGCTGCTTTATTACATTGTCTTCCCACCTTTAAGTCTTCTGAAATAATTACTCCTAAATCCCTTTCCTCAGATACTGAGGTCAGGACTGTGTCGAATATTCTATATTCTGCCCTTGGGTTTTTACGCCCCAGGTGCATTATCTTGCACTTATCCACATTAAATTTCAGTTGCCAGAGTTCTGACCATTCTTCTAGTTTTCCTAAGTCCTTTTCCATTTGGCGTTTCCCTCCAGGAACATCAACCCTGTTACATATCTTTGTGTCATCAGCAAAAAGACAAACCTTACCATCGAGGCCTTTTGCAATGTCACTTATGAAGATATTAAACAAAATTGGTCCCAGTACAGATCCCTGTGGAACCCCACTGGTAACATGACCTTGTTTTGAATGTTCTCCATTGACTACAACCCTCTGTTGCCTGTCACTCAGCCACTGCCTAATCCACTCAACAATATGGGAGTCCATGCTCAATGACTGCAGTTTATTGATAAGTCTTCTATGTGGGACAGTGTCAAAAGCCTTACTAAAATCTAGATATGCGATGTCTACTGCACCTCCACCGTCTATTATTTTAGTCACCCAGTCAAAAAAATCTATAAGATTTGTTTGACATGATCTCCCTGAAGTAAACCCATGCTGTTTTTCATCTTGCAATCCATGGGATTTTAGATGTTCCACAATCCTATCCTTTAATAGGGTTTCCATTAATTTGCCTACTATTGATGTCAGACTCACTGGTCTATAGTTGCTCGATTCCTCCCTACTACCTTTCTTGTGAATGGGCACGACATTTGCCAATTTCCAATCTTCCGGGATGACTCCTGTTACTAATGATTGGTTAAATAAATCTGTTAACGGTTTTGCCAGCTCACCACTAAGCTCTTTTAATAATTTTGGGTGTATCTCATCAGGCCCCTGTGATTTATTTGTCTTCACTTTAGACAGCAAACTTAGAACATCTTCCTCTGTAAAGACACATGCATCAAACGATTTATTAGTCATCCTTTCTAGTGGAGGTCCTTCTCCTTCTTTTTCTTTTGTAAAAACTGAACAGAAGTATTCATTAAGGCAGTCGGCTAGCCCTTTATTCTCTTCTACATACCTTCCGTCCTTTGTTTTTAATTTAGTTATTCCTTGTTTTAATTTCCTTTTTTCATTTATATATCTGAAGAATGTCTTATCCCCTTTTTTCATAGACTGAGCTAGTTTTTCTTCTGCCTGCGCTTTAGAAGTTCTTATAACTTGCTTGGCCTCTTTCTGCCTAATCTTGTAGATTTCCTTATCTTCATTGCTCTGGGTTTTTTTATAATTACAAAATGCTAGCTTTTTATTTTTAATGATTTGGGCCACTTCTGCCGAGTACCACAGTGGTCTCTTCCTTTTTTTGCTTTTACTGACAAGTCTAATTGAATTTTCTGTTGCCTTCAATAATGCACCTTTTAAGGTGCATTATTGAACCAGCCCTGGACCTCACATGGATCCAGAGCTCCCTCCAGTGATAGCTCCGATTCTTCTAATTTTCTCTTTAGGCTGGAAGCTCAAGGGGTGTGTTCTTTCACAGGAGGCATGTCCTTTCTGCTGCATCTCTCTCCCAATCACAGCTCTGGGGGCCTGTCCTTTCTGCTATAGCTCTCTCCCTCTAACAGTCTCAGTAGACACAGCTGGTAGCAGGGGCATAGCTAGAAATGCATGGGCCCCATAGCAAAACAAATTTATGGCCCCCCCCCAGCCCCCACATATCTATCAGGCCTCCCACCACCCCTTCCAGAGCTCCCACCCAAACACCCATCCTAGATCTCCCACCGCCATGAGCAGTTTCACACTTGTGGCAGGACGGATCCGACAGGCTGTACAGCCTGTTGGATCCATCCTGCTGCTATTTCGCCGTGCCGCCACTCCATCCCTATTGACTATAATGGGAACGGGGATGGAGCTCCAGTGCAGCGCTGCAGTGTGCAGTGAAAGGCTGGCGGCCGAAAACTACTGCAAGTACGACTTTTTCGTCCGGTGGCCTCTCACCGCGCAGTGCCGTGCTGCGCCAGAGCTCCGCCCCCATCCTCATTATAGTCAATGGGGACGGAGCAGTGGTACAGTGAAATAGCGGCAGGAGGGATCCGACAGGCTGAACAGCCTGCCGGATCCCTCCTGCTGCAAGTGTAAAAGTACCCTGGGGGGCACACTCTAGTTCTGGGGTTTCTTCCCTCCCCTATCTGATGGTGGACACTAGAGGGTGTGTGTGCTGTAAATTTGTAATTAGTGAGAGTCATATGATCTGAATTCTGAAGTTAAAAAGAGCTGCCTGCAGACCTGCAATGATGAGGAGGGCGCCGCTTGCTTCTCTTGGGGGCCCCACTCTGCAGGCAGATCTTTTTAACTTCAGAATTCAGATCAAGTATCTCAGAAATCAAAAGTTCTCACTGCCTAACTCATTTGTGCTGCTCGCCTGCTCTGACTGCTCCTGACTCCTCCCCAGCCAGGCCCGAGCCTGCCTGGGCCACGGACGCGCCGCCCACTAATTTTGCCCGCCCTCGGCCCTCCCCTAGCCTGCCCTGCTGTAGCTGAGCTCACAATGGATTCCAGAACTTAGGATTCCTGCGCTGCGGCCGGGCTTGCGACGCTAGTGCCTGGCTCCGCCTCCGTCCCTCAGGTACGCCCCCATTCTGGCCCCCTCCACCGCCTTCCTCATCTGCTGCTCGTGCGCCCTGCTCCAGTCCTGACTCTTTCTTCCCAGCCAGGCCCGAGCCGCGGACCGCCCGTGCCCCGCCCACTACACTAGTCTAGTGTAGTGGGCGGGCGGTCCGCGGCTCGGGCCTGGCTGCCTGTGTGGCGGCCCGGACAGGGCCCCCAGTGGCGTAGGGCCCCATAGCCACTGCTATGGTTGCTATGGCGATCCCTACACCACTGGCTGGTAGTATTTCAGTAGATATGTTGAGGGATGGAACTGAGCATGTGCGTCCACCTCAGTGATGTTACTGAGGTAAACAGAGAAATGAGAAAGGAAAAGGACAAACAGCAGGTGGCGCTATACAGATTTAATTGAATTGACTTGCTATGCTAAATTTTCAATTACATACAAATACAAAAGTATTCAGATCTAGGTGCTGGTTTGAAAAAATGTACAATCTATTTCATAAGGCTGTAAAGTACATGGTAGTCCTTTCGGAGGACCACTGGTTGTTGGTGCATTCTGAACATTAGTTTTTTTTTTTTCAAACTAAGCTATTGAGAAGAATACATAATATACATCAATAGCAATCAGTGTTTCCATGCCCCACACCTTACTGTTTGCCCCTGAACCATTCCATTTTGTCTAATTCTTCTCTTCTCCCTAACACTTTTCCCATCCTTATTATTTCTTCCATTTGCTGTATATATAAAGGGATTCTGCAACTTTAATAATTTTTAACAGGCCTCACAGAGTGGCCACTCCCTCGGTGGTGATCGTACTTACCTAGTCCCTGCTGCTGGGTTCCAGATCCATCATTCCAGGGCCATCTCCTCACGGCCCAGGTCTCTCGGAATCAACATAATTTTGATGGATGCCAAGTGATCGCTGCAGCCAATCACTGGCTGCAGTGGTGACCTGCCACCCATACAGTACGTTACTGGGCCAGTGATACGGTCATGGTCCCCCCCCCCCACCCCATCGACAGAGGTTGATCTCAGTGCCACAGGGAAAGGAAGAGCCGGCCCTGGAGAGACAGACACTGAACCCAGCAGGGGGGACCAGGTAAGGGCTCATGCACACGACCGTATGTATTTTACGGTCAGCAAAACACGGATCCACAAAAAACACAGATGACAGGTTACAGAACGGAACAGCTGGCCCCTAATAAAACTGTCTTATCCTCGTCTGTTGTGCGGACAATAATAAGACATGTTCTATGTTTTTGCAATACGGACATGTGGACATACGAAAACGGAATGCACATGGAGTAACTTTTGTTTTTTTGCCGCCCCATTGAAAAAACTGAACGGACATGGAGAGAAAACATGTTTGTGTGCACGAGCCCTAAGTATGATCTCCACCGTGGGTCCACCACTCTGGGAGGTCTGTCTAACTCTTGGATAACCCCTTTAGATATCCAGGATAGCCATGCTTGTTCAGGTTCTTTTTGTTCTGCCACCAAACCCCATAACACATGCCTCATTTGGGACACTTGGGTAAACATCCTATTTATTCTATTCCAAGAAAGGGCTAGCATATAAGGTGTCTGGTAGCTGGCTTCCTTTCCTTTCACAATTAGCAAGCACCTTCTACCAAGTTTAACATACATTTTAATGAGGGTGTCTAGAGTCAAACACAACTTTCCCCAGTGGTTTCTGGGTGCACGTTATCTATATTGTGTGCCATTTCAAAGATTGGAAATTAGCAAATGTTGAGTCCATTCACAAGAAAGGTAGTAGGGAGGAATCGGGCAACTATAGGCCAGTAAGCCTGACATCAATAGTGGGGAAATTAATGGAAACATCTAAAATCCCATGGATTGAAAGATGAAAAACAGCATGGGTTTACTTCAGGGAGATCACGTCAAACTAATCTTAATGATTTTTTTGATTGGGTGACTAAAATAATAGATGGAGGAGGTGCAGTAGACATCGCTTATCTGGAATTTAGTAAGGCTTTTGATACTGTCCCACATAGAAGGCTCATCAATAAATTACAGTCTTTGGGCTTGGACTCCCATATTGTTGAATGGATTAGGCAGTGGCTGAGGGACAGACAACAGAGGGTTGTAGTCAATGGAGTATATTCAGACCATGGTCTTGTTACCAGTGGGGTACCTCAGGGATCTGTTCTGGGACCCATATTGTTTAATATCTTTATCAGCAAAATTGCAGAAGGCCTCAGTGGTAAGGTGTGTCTTTTTGCTGATGATACAAAGATTTGTAACAGGGTTGATGTTCATGGAGGGATACACCAAATGGAAAAGGATTTAGGAAAACTAGAGGAATGGTCAAAAATCTGGCAACTAAAATTTAATGTTGATAAGTGCAAGATAATGCACCTGAGGCGTAAAAACCCAAGAGCAGAATATAAAATCAGTGATACAGTCCTAACCTCAGTATCTGAGGAAAGGGATTTAGGGGTCATTATTTCAGAAGACTTAAAGGTAGGCAGACAATGTCATAGAGCAGCAGGAGATGCTAGCAGAATGCTTGGGTGTATAGGGAGAGGAATTACCAGTAGAGAGAGGGAGGTTCTCATGCCGCTCTACAGAGCACTAGTGAGACCTCATTTGGAGTATTGTGCTCAGTACTGGAGACCATATCTCCAGAAGGATATTGATACTTTGGAGAGAGTTCAGAGAAGAGCTACTAAACTGGTACATGGATTGCAGGATAAAACTTACCAGGAAAGATTAAAGGACCTTAACATGTATAGCTTGGAAGAAAGACGAGACAGAGGGGATATGATAGAAACTTTTAAATACATAAAGGGAATCAACAAGGTAAAAGAGGAGAAAATATTTAAAAGAAGAAAAACTGCTACAAGAGGACATAGTTTTAAATTAGAGGGGCAAAGGTTTAAAAGTAATATCAGGAAGTATTACTTTACTGAGAGAGTAGTGGATGCATGGAATAGCCTTCCTGCAGAAGTGGTAGCTGCAAATACAGTGCAGGAGTTTAAGCATGCATGGGATAGGCATAAGGCCATCCTTCATATAAGATAGGGCCAGCGGCTATCCATAGTATTCAGTATATTGGGCAGACTAGATGGGCCGACACATTCTATGTTTCTATATTTATATTTTATAGATGGTTAGCAAACAATTTAGTTCAACAATTATGGCCCTTTATGAGGCAAAGCTCAGTTTCGGACCATTGAAACTGGCAGACTTGATGGAAATAGTTTTTAATTGACAATTGGGGACGATTAATTGAATGTTCTGGACTATCAATATGACAGCTGGGGGATCAGGGGCATAGTTTAAAAAATGTGGGGAAAAAATAAAATACATGTAATCAGCTTATCACACTGTATACACAGCCAATGATCAACTAAAAAATCCAAGACTAATCACTTTTTCAGAAGACCATGGGTAGTCATCAGCCATCATGAATGATTGTTTGTGTGGATGATAATTGGTCGAAGTGGTCTCAAATACAATTATTGCAGTGTGTCTAATTGGTGGTGTTGTCAACCTCCCCCCATATACAAACAAAAGCTGGCCATAGAAATCGGACAATATGGCCTAACAGGCTTCCTTCTTCCTTTCAGCAAGCAGTTAGCAACTTAGACCACAATGTAAACTAAACAATGGCATTGGCTATTTAATTAAATCATGGCTGACCAGACTGGATGTCCAATATCGTCTACAGCTACCTATACATATTAGATTTCTGGTGGATTACATTGTCAAAAACATCAGGACCTGCTGAGATGTAGGGATGAGCGAATCGACTTCGGATGAAATATAATACTATACTTTGAATACTGTACTAAGAGAGCGCTTCACGAAGTCTCGCGAGACTTCACATAATAACTTCATAAATTAATTTCTACTGTAAAAAAACATTTCCCGAACTCGGGTTCGGTTCCAAGGTACAACTTGGAGAGAAGTTGTATGCGAATCGACTTCGGATGTTTCATCCGAAGTCGATTCGCTCATCCCTATTGAGATGAGTTCAAATGTTCCTATAGAATTTCGAAGGTGTGCCCCACTGATATAACAACATCACCTGCAGTACCTCAGACCTGAGGGTATCTGCAATTGCTTGTTAAATTATGTGTATATTGTTATGTTATGCACTGTTCTAACCACCTTGTTCCCCCCCTCTTGGTAGGAGTGGGCTGGTCCTACTTCCTGCCAGGAGGGTGAGTTCCTGAGAATTAGTAAAGGGGATAGGAAGCACTGAGCTCCTACACCAAGGGAACATATCCAAATCTCATGTGAGAGCATCACTCCAGAGATATCATCAAAGTCAAGAACACTCCAAAAAGCTTCACTGTGCCTAGACAGGTGGGGGACTTCCTGCTGCAGGTGGGGGACTTCGGCTCAGACATCCATCACCTAGACCTCTTCCAGACCATTTAAATATCTTAATGCAGGATATGCCACAAGTTATATTTTGCACCGAGAGACTGTTATACTTTTACTTCTGGCCTGATTCTACAAACTACCTTTCCACTTCACCGATCCCCAAGGAGCGACGGCCTGACGGAGTACACCGTGACACAACACCTCAACAGGGCCACCACCACTCCCATCCTTGGTTGAATGTTTTTGAGTCTGATACTACTGCTTCACCTGAGATTAGTTAGTGCTGCTGTTTGTTTCCAATTCAAAAAGGGTGTATATATTCAGAAAAGAAAACATGCTAAATTGCTATAGAAGGCCCTATATAGTGATATACCTGTCCTCCTACACTGTGCATCTTCTACATTCCACTGCTCCTCTCTGTTCTTTGCTATGGATGCTTTTTCCAATTTAGCTTGACCAGTTGCCTAGCAGACCCCCATTAACCTACTTCACACTGGACACAATGCAGCCCCCCTCCCTCCCATGCCTGTTATGCAAATTAACCTCTCTGCCGTCCTCCCCCCATTAATAACAAACTAACCACTGGATACATTGTATATATTTCTTACAAACCTGCAGAACAATAAATATTTACTGTTTTGGAAAGTGCAGAGCAAGTGGAGGGGGGTCAGCCCTGGATGGGCTATGCAGATGAGGCTGGAGGGTCTGTAATGATTGCAATGTGCACTCAGTATGAAGGATGACCCTATTGAAATCATTTCAGAGCAGCCCTGGAGTTGCTAGGACAACCACTGCTCTCTTGGCTTATGTGACAGTGAATGTGACGTCAACTGGAGGCAGAGCCTGAGCAGTAAGCCCCACAGCCCAGAGGCTTGTGAATGTGCTGCATGGTGGAGCAGGAGGAACTGTCTGCTGCTGCTGCTGCTACTACTGAGGCTTCTCGTTGTCTGCAGGAGAATGGACTGCTAACTCCCTGATCAGCCTTGCATCTGGTAAGCACACTGCTGGCATCCCTTCCTGAGATCTTCTTGTTTGCACCCTTGGAGAGAGCAGGCACAACTTTTCTCACAATGTACCTGGGATCAGATACACTGTGTACTTTCTGTAGATTGTCAGATTGCAACACAAGGCGAAAGGAAGTGACTGCATAGCTGATGCATGGTCCTAGAGCATGCTGTAAGTGCCGCAGAAGTCTCCTGGGCAGCCCAGGAAGGACATGCTTGTGTTTCTGTAGCTGATCCTGTTTAGTAGTGATACTGGATTATAGTGACATTTCATTAAAGTGAATCTGTGTCACAGACATATGGCTGGGCGCTGGGTGTGAACAAACTCAAATAGCAGGAAACACCCCCTATGTTTTACTGTACGGCGCCCATATAGCACAGTACTGTGCCCATTTAGCACTGTACTGCGCCCATATAGGACAGTACTGCGCCCTTATAGCACTGTACTGCACCCATATAGGACAGTACTGCGCCCTTATAGCACTGTACTGCGCCCATATAGCACTGTACTGCGCCCATATAGCACTGTACTGCGCCCATATAGAACAGTACTGTGCCCATTTAGCACTGTACTGCGCCCATATAGCACTGTACTGCGCCCATATAGCACCAAATTGCGCCCATATAGCACCGTACTGCGCCCATATAGCACCGTACTGCGCCCATATAGGACAGTACTGTGCCCATTTAGCACTGTACTGCGCCCATATAGCACTGTACTGTGCCCATATAGGACAGTACTGCGCCCATATAGCACTGTACTGCGCCCATATAGCACCGTACTGCGCCCATGTAGCACTGTACTGCGCCCATATAGGACAGTACTGCGCCCATATAGCACTGTACTGCGCCCATATAGAGCCGTACTGCGCCCATATAGAGCCGTACTGACCCAGTCAGATCAACCCATATCTGTTGCTTCTGTATACTTATGCAGTTCAATGTAGCAAAATGTATCCCCTTTACACTCGTATACTAACATGACTCCATGTGGCACCAGTAGTGCACCTGTGCTGTATAGAAGCTATATAGTCCTTGCATCTCACTCACATTACGAATATGTAGAACTGTAAAGCGCCTATATAGCATGGTATGGTAGTGCGGGTGCATTACATTGTACCCATATAGGACTATCCATATAGCACCGAATGGCTCCCACATTATATTATATTAATAAACATTGCACCCAAGTGGCACTATTCATATGGCACTGCATGGCTTCTACATTATACTGTAATAATAAATGTTGCACCCACGTAGCATTATCCATATAGCTCTGAATGGCACCTACTACGGTATATATTGCACCCATGTAGCATTATCCATCTAGAACACTGTTTCATGTTGATCTGCCGCCTGTACTTTGCACTCACCTGTATATAGCACTAGGTTGCACTCAGATGTATATTGCGGTGCTTTATATGCACTAATATAACACTTTATTTAATATTTAAATTAATTGGATGTAGTTTTACGCTGCATCCATACTGGATTACAGTATATTACATTTTTATGCCCATGCTGTGTGCCCATATAACACTGGGCAGTAAATGAGGGTACCTACCATAGGATAAGGTCTGTAAGTGACTGTGCTGGCAGATGAATTCAGATTTGCTTGCAAAAAAAATGAAACAAAGTGTAAGTAGTTGGTGTCTGTGGTGTGGGTGGAAGGTGACAGCGACATGATGCAATCTGCGCCCGTCCTGCTCGCTGGGGCTGTGCAGCGCTCACAGGGCTTTTCTGTGGCATTTCAGCTGTTGCTTGTCACATAGAGCCAGAAAAATAAACATATAGCTAAATGTTAACCACAGGAACTTTACTTCTGCCTGTAGATAGGACGGTGCCAGCTGGCAGGACCTGGCGCCCCTGCAGCCAAAACTGCCTTATGTACATTATATTACAATCTAATATTTGCCTTTGAAATGCAGTGACGCCCTTTTTCAGCATGGATTTGATTTGCTGTGAGAATAGGATTTATCTGTGCTAAGTATTGTAATCCCGGCCTATGTCAGAGACAGATAAGTGAGGTGGGTAATTGTCAGCATCATGACAGCTCCTGGGTGCAGGTATTAAGGGCAGGTTCCCTGCAGAGAGGTGCACGGCCGAAAGAGAGAGACGTCTACAGTACAGCGAGCGGCGCATGGGGGACATGTCTGTGCTGTATACTGCATGCAGCAGATCGACGTGTACAACATCTATCTATCTATCTATCCATCCATTATCTATCTATCTATCCATCCATCCATCCATTATCTATCTATCTATCTATCTATCTATCTATCCCTCCAATATCTATCTATCTATCTATCTATCCATCCATTATCTATCTATCCATCCATCATCTATCCATCCATTATCTATCTATCTATTATCTTTATTTTTTGTTCGGTCTTTTTAAAAGATTCTGCGACAGAGGCCTGAACGGAGCCTCCAGTACAGATGTGAACAAGCCCTTATAGGTTTGTCGTAATTATAGTAATAGAAACAGTAGGGCCGTAAGTTATCTATCTATCTATCTAATATCTATCTATCTATCTAATATCTATCTATCTATCTAATATCTATTTATTTCTCTATCTCTCTCTATTTATTTCTCTATCTCTCTCTATTTATTTATGTATCTTGGATCTATTGATCTATCTCTCTGTTATCTATTATCTCATATGTATTTATCTATCTCATATCTATCTTTCTATCGATCTAATATTTATCTCTCTATTATCTCATATCTATCTATTGATCGATCTATCTCTCTGTTATCTATCTCATATCAATCTAACAATCTCCTATCTATCTAATATCTATCTATCTAATGCCATCTGTCATATCTCACTTCCCCCTAAAATGGTCAATGAAATGATGGAGTGAGGATGTAGGTGAGTATATAAATACTACACAAATACACATTTGGAATTAAGAAGTCAGAGAGGGGTGACAACCCCATTGGGAGCATTATTGGTTGTCAGCTACATAAAAAAAAAATATATATATATATATTTTCTGATTATTTTTTACGCTGTTTAGCTAATCTTGTAGGGTGTAGTGTTCTTCCTCCATGTTAACAGCAGTGCTCCATACTGATTGGGGTACAATTCCTATATGGCCTTTAGGATTCATCAGTTTATTGATCTCCTTTTTCATGATGTTCTCAGCCTTGGTGTCACCAGTATTGACTCCTTTACAGCAGAGAGGCACGAGAAACACTCAGGGTTGTAGTTACAGCTGGTGTGTCATAGGCATGCCGAAAAAGCACCCCATATCTATCTATTATCCATCCATCTCATATTTATCATCTATCTATAGCTCTCTATTATCTTCTCTCTCTCTCATATCTATCTATCTATCTATCTATCTCCTATCTATCCATCTATCTATCTATCTATCTATCTATCTATCTATCTCATATTTATCATCTATCTATAGCTCTCTATTATCTTCTATCTATCTCTCTCTCTCATATCTATCTATATCCTATCTATCTCCTATCTATCTATCTATCTATCTATCTATCTATCTATCTATCTGCTATCTATCTATCTATCTATCTATCTGCTATCTGTCTATCTATCTATCTATCTATCTATCTATCTATCTATCTATCTACCTATCTCTCTCATTTCTATCTTCCCAGCTCTGACAATAGCAGAGGAGGTATAAAGTATCTGACAGATGCTCGAGTGGCTTAGACTCAGGATGCTGCTTATGTACGTGTGTACGTGGTTTTGCAGTCACGTTTGTCTCAGGCCACTATTACTGTTGTAGCCGTGGCATTAGTTAGACTCATTAAATGTGTTCATTTAAACTGGTTAGAGGTTTGTGAAATGAGTCGTTCTAGTGCTATAGGGCTAGTGAAATCTCAGGGCCCTGCGCTACACATGTACTATACATTATACAGTATAGTATTATTATTTATTTTAAAGTGCGATTAATTCCATGGCGCTGTACATTTAGACAGGGTTACACAAATATAAAATATACAAGAAACAAGAAACTATGAACAGACTGGTACAGAGGGGGAGAGGAGCCTTCCCGCAAGAGCTTACAATCTATAAGGGTATTTGTCAACAATAAAACAAGTATCTAAAAGAAAAAGCTATTTCCCTTAAGTTTAAAAAATCAACTGGCAATATTATTCCTTCAGCTGTCTTCGTGTATGACGATAGGTGACAACATGACCTTCTCTACACTGGCAGAAGATGTAGTCATCCGGAGTTATTAGACTCCTAAAAGGACTTGCCCGGTTTGGAAAACCTGTTAGGTAATTCGGAGTTATTAAAAGGGGCTCCCATTTATTTCCCAAATCTATTTGCCAGGATACAAACTGTCCAGGAGGAGTATCTCCCACTGTGGTGGACCTGGCATGTCTGTGTGTTATATAGAAAGCCATATGGTTTTAACGAGAACTGTGTAATGCTTCATTTCTCCTGTGGTGGCGCTGAAGCAGAAATGAACACTTACTAGCAGTTTTCCCCTCAAAGTACAGCTGATCATTGCAAACCCCAACATCAGTACACCATACAGTTAGCCTACTGATGGATGACCGGTTCTTAAAGGGGTTGTGCAGCCTGTTTATATTGATTAACTATCCTCAAGATAGGTCATCAATATCTGATCGGTTGGGATCTGACAGCTGGCACCTCCGCCAATCAACTGTTTGAAGAGGAGGTGGCGCTGCTTCCTCTTCATTACACTACGCGTTGTCTCCCTTGCAGTGGTGGCATAATGTAATTACACTGCACTGCCAAGACGACTGGCAGTGTAATGAAGAGAAGCAGCACTCGCATGGAACAGCTGATCAGCAGAGGTACCGGGTGTCGGACCCCACCGATCAGATAGTGATAGGTCATCAATGTAAAACCCCTGCACAACCCCTTTAATCCACCAACAATTATCTGGGAAGCAGATGCTGGTTATGCATTTGCCTCTGTGTTGGGCACCTTTAAAAGGGTTGTCCCACGAAAAATATTCTACAGTTTTCAAACCAGCACTTGGATCTGAATACTTTTCTAATTGCATGTAATTAAAATTGAGCACAGCCACTCAATTATTCAATAAAGTGTGTTATTATAGCGCCACCTGCTGTTTTTTTTTCTTATTTCTTTGTCCTGCTCACTGAGATGGCACATGCTCAGTTTCATCCTTCAACTGCCTCCTGAGCTGTGATAGGGAGAGCATGGACACGCCCCCTGAGCTGTGATAGGGAGAGCATGGACACGCCCCCTGAGCTGTGATAGGGAGAGCATGGACACGCCCCCTGAGCTGCAGCAGAATAGACACTCCCCTTGAGCTCCCAGCTTGATATAAATTTAGTAGAGCATTGAATGTGGAGATCTCTGGATCCATGTGAGGTACAGGGCCGGTTCTAGCTTTGTTAGAAAGAGGTTGTCATGTACTATAGGATGTATATATATGGGATATCCCCTTTAAGAGAAATGTTTTACTATTAGATGTCGGCCTTTTGAATGAATACATGAATGAAGCCTTTCTTTGGTACCATCTCAGCATGCATACAGCGAACGGCCTCTCGTTCTTCTCTCCTTGTGCCCTAATAGAGCATATGAAATAAGGCTGTGGAGAAGAAACAAGCCATTTTATAGGACTACTCTCAAGAAGACAACCTCTATCCATATGCACTGTTAAGGCATGTGAACATCAGAGACATGGAGCAAGGAGGGGGGGGGGGATATCGGCTTTATAAACCAGAATGGAAAGCCACGCTCTGAGAATCATCTTCATCTGAATGGCTGCCATGTAATTCTGCATTTGTCTGGCTGGCGGTAGCTTCCCCTTACAAAAGCTGTTTGCTGCGGGTGGTGGCAGACAGACCCACAGTGATTGCTAATCATGAAGACTTTAATCTGAGAGCGGTATAAAGGTAGCCATACCCATCAGACCAGGGCCGGCTCCAGGTTCATGTGGGCCCTTGGGCGATAAATCCCAGTGGGCCCCCGTGAGGCATTTTTTTACATTGACATGTCCCCCTGTGGCTCCCACACGGTATAATGACCCCCAGTGACCCCTATACAGTATAATGACTACTAGTGGCCCTTCACACAGTATAATGACTACTAGTGGCCCTTCACACAGTATAATGACTACTAGTGGCCCTTCACACAGTATAATGAACCCCCAATCCCCCCCCCCCCCCCGTATTATGACCACCTGTGGCCCTGCATTCAGAATAATAACCCCCAGTCGCCCCCATTCAGAATAATGACCCCCAGTAGCCCCCACACTGGGGGAATACTGTATGGAGGGGGCTCTGGGGGTCATTATACTAAATGGGGGACACTGAGGGTCATTATACTATGTAAAGGGCCCTCACAGTATAATGACCCCACAGCGACACTCCATGCAGAATAATGACCCCTAGTCGCCACCACACTGGGGGTTATACTGTATGGAGGGGGCACGAGGGGTTATATTTAATGGGGGCTCTGGTGGTCATTATGCTAAATGGAGGGTCAATGGGGATTGTTATACTAAATGGGGGGCACTGGGAGTCATTATACTGTGTAAGGGGCCCTCACAGTATGATGAATGACCCCCCAGTGGCCCCCTCACATACCTATCATTGCAGGGGAGCTGGTCGTCCTGTCCATCACTAACCGCAGCTCCCTGCGCTCTTTCTCTCCTCCGGCCCGCTGCAGCAGTGAGCCAGGCCTGGAGCAGAGAAGGAGATGTGCAGTGATGTAGCTGGAACTGACTGGGCCCCACAGCAAATTTTAGTACGCCCCCCTCCTCCCCAATGTGTGTTCACATCACGTTTTCCTATCGGTTTGATGTATACAAATGTGCAGCGCTCCACGTTTTTGTATCCTGCAGAGTCAAGTAAAAAATGCATACGTTAACGTATATGGTTTTTTACAATGGAACTGTATGGTGACCGGACGCCACTGTACGGCATCAGTCTGAGGCATCTGGTAACGCATACATTTTTGGTATACATTAAATGGATGGCACAAATGGGATGTGAACCCAGCCCTAGTGTCAGAATAAGCCCCAGTACACAGCGGAGCAGCGTGGCGGAGAGGGGAGGCCGCCATGTACTGACAGAGCGCTACCTGGTCCTGCTGGTCAGGGATGAGGACTGTGCTTCCCAAGGATCATTTTCTACTGGGAAATACAGTGCACAATATAATACACTAGAATCCATATAATATAAAGATATTAGCCCTACCCCCGAATAATAATACAATTAGGGGGTCATTTATTACATAGAAATACGTCTGTTAGGCTACTTTCACACTTGCGTTCGGGGCTCCGCTTGTGAGTTCCGTTTGAAGGCTCTCACAAGCGGCCCCGAACGGATTCGTCCAGCCCTAATGCATTCTGAGTGGATGCGGATCCGCTCAGAATGCATCAGTCTGGCACAGTCTGTCCTCCGCTCCGCTCAGCAGGCGGACACCTGAACGCTGCTTGCAGCGTTCGGGTGTCCGCCTGGCCGTGCGGAGGCGCGCGGATCCATCCAGACTTACAATGTAAGTCAATGGGGACGGATCCGTTTGAAGTTGACACAATATGGCTCAATTTTCAAACGGATCCATCCCCCATTGACTTTCAATGTAAAGTCTAAACGGATCCGTTTGCATTATCATGCAAACGTATACGTTCTGAACGGATGTAAGCGTTTGCATTATAGGTGCGGATCCGTCTGTGCAGATACCAGACGAATCCGCACCTAAACGCAGGTGTGAAAGTAGCCTTAGGCTACTTTCACACTAGCGTTCGATCGGATCCGTTCTGAACGGATCCGCTCATAATAATGCAGACGGAGGCTCCGTTCAGAACGGATCCGTCTGCATTAAATTGGCAAAAAAAAAGCTAAGTGTGAAATTAGCCTGAGCAGATCCGTCCAGACTTTTACATTGAAAGTCAATGGGGGACGGATCCGCTTGAAGATTGAGCCATATTGTGGCATCTTCAAACGGATCCGTCCCTATTGACTTACATTGTAAGTCTGGACGGATCCGCATGCCTCCGCACGGCCAGGCGGACACCCGAACGCTGCAAGCAGCGTTCAGGTGTCCGCCTGCTGAGCGGAGCGGAGGCTGAACGCCGCCAGACTGATGCAGTCTGAGCGGATCCGCATCCATTCAGACTGCATCAGGGCTGGACGGATCCGTTCGGGTCCGCTCGTGAGCCCCTTCAAACGGAGCTCACGAGCGGACAGCCGAACGCTAGTGTGAAACTAGACTTAGGCGTATTTCTGACACAGATTGTGGCACAAAGGTCCTTAGCACCGCAATCTGTATCTTTTCCCGCTCATGCCAGGTCTAAAAAAGGATGGCGTGGGCAGGGAAAGGGATACAGTTATGGCCATGCAGTTATTGGATACCACCGCCATATAGTGATAACACCGCCATACAATGATAAAACCACCATACAGTGACCGGATAAAAGGGTATAAGAGGGCACAGTACAGGGAATGACTATGGGCACTGCACAGGGTGTGGTAAGAGGGCACAATGCAGGGTATAAGTGGGCACAGTACGGGGTGGGGGGCACAGTCACATGACCCTGTGACGTTAGAAGGTCCTTATGGTGAATGCTGTTCAGATGCCACCATAATGAGAGGCAGAGGAGTGAGACAGGGGCCCTGGGTGGACAGGAGGGGTGGACACAGCAAGTAGGGGGAAGGGGCTCTGAGGGGGATTCATACAAGTAGGGGCAGGAGGTCTGTGCAGGGCACCAATAGGAGATAGGAGGGTGAAAACGGAGCTCTGGATACATGAGGGAGGAAAGGAGACAGCAGGGGCCCCATGAGGATGAGATAGGACAGGATATGGGGGGGGGGGGCAGGTGTCATGGGGGCAAACTGCTTAATGAAACAGTAACACAACTAAATAGAATGAAGCAGCAGCCGATCGAAGAGACCCCCCCTTCTGTCCCAAGAGACATTCACAGTGCAGACTGCAGACTCACTCACAGACTGTCTTCAGCTCCAGCTCCAGCCCTCGGTCTCTCTCCTCAGGCAGCGTGTGTCCTGTGTAGAGGGGGCGTGTCCTGAGTCTCTGCAGCTCAGAGGGCCCCACCAAAGGGGTACTGCGTAAGTGAAGTGACAGCAGTGAGAGCTCCCATCTGTATTGATGGAAGTGCTCATAGCAGCTCAGTGGGCCCCCCCAGGAGCATTGGGCCCCGGCACTTGCCCGGGGATGCCGGGTTATGACGCCGGCCCTGCATCAGACTAAAGTTAGCTAAATCCACTGAATTTGGTGGGCGTGGGTGGCCATCTCTCGACTTTTCTTCTGCCTATATTAAGGAAAAAAGACTGAGCGAGTTGAATTTCAACATGTCCAATCATTTGTTCTCCAGGAAAAAAATCTGCTAAGTTAGTTACTGGTCATTTAGAATACATGCATGCATGCCTGGCCGAATGAGCGTGCATATGTAAGGTAGGGGGGAAAGAATGGGGTCATCGGGAGGAATAGCTGTCAGCCAAATAGTAAATTATGTGTATGGCCAACCTCACAAAAGAAGAAGTGTTATGAATTCAGTCGCTTTTTTGGGGCAGGAATTTGTTTAAAGAAAACCTGTCACCACTAAATGCTGCATGTTATAGAGCAGGAGGAGCTGAGCAGATTCATATATAGTTTTATGGGAAAATATTCATCAGAACTTGTAATTTATTAGTTTAAATCTCAGCTCTTTCTGAGCTTAGTTGTACACAGGGGCCATTTTTATCAGCTAGCACTGTATACACGCTTACACAGACAATGCTATTGATCAATAATAAGACTGCCCTGTGCATAACTATCACTGACTGACAGCTATCTCTGTATTTACACACACTGATAACACCTCCTCTGTGTACAACTGAGCTCAGAAAGAGCAGAGTCTTAAATGTATAAATTACAATGTCATTTTGCCTGCATATTGCACTGCATTTCGTGGTGAAAGGTTCTCATTTCCCTTTCTTCTTAACTCCTAGAAAGGATTCTGGGTTTCCTGGCCTTAGTGCTTACAATATTATGTATTTTGTAGTTTTTGTGCTTGAATGAATAAAGCTTCACATGTAATCCTGTGCTGTGCAGTAACAATAGCCAGCAATCAATACTTAGCTTTCATGGCACTAATGTTCACTGATCTGATGAAAGTAAATATTTGTGGTTATTAAATATGTAATTTTACACCTATTTTATTAACAAACCTCTATGTACCAAACAGTGGCTGCCGAAGCTCCGGAGGTGACGTCTCTCGAGAAATCTATCTGTTTTTGCTATTAAACAATGTCACTTGTATATTTATCTACTTTGACATTTGCTCTGTGGTTTTGGTACCTGATCTGATCTTGACTTAGTTTCTGTTTAGATTTCATGGTTACAAAACGTCCCCATTTATCAAATTTTTCTTCCGCGAGGGATTAAAGGAAATCAGTCACCAGTGACCTCCCTATTCCACTGTTTGCATAGACACATAGCTGTGGTTCACCTGATTAAGAAGCTATTTTTCTTTTGTTGATCCAAAGCTGCATTTTTAAAGTTTTGATTCTTAAAGGGGTTTTCCAGGTTGAGAGCTGAACCCGGACATATCCCCTTCTTTCCCCACGCAGCCCCTCTGACATGAGCATTGGAGCATTACATGCAGGATCGCGCAGGGCACCTATTTGTAAGCCTTGCTTGCCTGCTCCCTTTCTTAAAGGGGTTGTCTCATCATGGACAATGGGGGAATATCACTAGGATATGCCCCCATTGTCTCATAGGTGCGGGTCCCACTGCTGGGACCTGCACCTATATCCGGAACGGAGCCCCGCAAGGTGGTGTTGCTGGAGGACTCCGGTCCGGCAACCACCAAGCCGGCTCCCCATAGAAGCGAATGGGAGCGCACCATAATGTGTATGGGTGAAAATGCTGGTATTTGTAGTTCATAGGTGAGAGAGCGCTAGACTTGTATTAGGAAATCTGTGCGCCACAGACTGTAGCTTTAAAAAGGATCCGTGTGGAATTCCATCCCCTCCTGGAATCTAGCCTCAAAACTTTTAGTGCCAACAGAAGTTGTCACTTCCAATGACATGACTTGGAAAGAGCTCGCTGGCTTCCCAGCCCCTTGGCCGTTTATAGCAGGGCTATCGATATCCTTGGTAGCTTACAGCAAGTGTTATTCTACGAGTCTACAGATGTCATGTAAACACTTCATTGACAGAATGCTCTGGAATTCCCTCTGTGTCTGCGGACACCCATGTCCGTATAAAACGTCTATCGTAATTTTACAACTTTTGCTATTTTTAACCATTCTGGGGGATATAAGGGGGCCCAGGTAATCCCGGCCCACCACTAAAACCTCTTAAAGGAACATTCCACCAGAAGATGGTGGAGGTGTCAGAGGCCATTAGGAGCTATTCAGACAGCACAGAGAACATTGTACTTCCTAGAGTAGCCCCCTCTTAGAGAATTTATAAAGGGGTTGTCCAAGGTTGTAATAGGAAAATGTAACTATCACTCATGTCCTTCGCCTCTGTTTACTTCTGATCCACCTTGGTGGGTGTGGCCATGTGCTGTTAGGCAGTACCCAAGAGGACTACTGCAAACGGGTTAATGGGTTAATGCCCATTGTTAGTAATGTTTATGCACTTTTTCTATGTGATGTTTCCTTTCCAATAGCTGAAAGGCGGAACACCCTTTAGTTATTCTGCCCTGCTCAGTGGGAGAAGGTGGTCCCTTCTCCTCTGGGTCAGGAGCTTGGTAGGGTAGTTCAAGCAGGCTAAATGAAAGGAAGCATCAGCATGTGCATAAGTGAGATCTACTTCAAGGAACACTTGCATTCCAAGTGTGACACAGTAAAGGGAGTTGTATGGGGAGGCAGGTATTTTCCTCCCAGTGTATGCTACCGGAGATGATTGCCGGCCAGGTGGGGTCAAACACCGGACTGGATCACAGGTGCCGGTTCCGGGTTTTTGGCAACACCTAGCTGCCTTTAAAAGATAGCTGGGATCAGCAGAGGGTCTCACTGTGTTGGGATCTGAGGCTTGTGCCGGGGTGGAGGGCTGAGACCCGTGTGAGGGGAAACAGGCCGACTAAAGCCTGCTGATGGACTTTTTGTGGCAGAACAGCCTGCCTGGTGTGAACTAACACCAAAACTGCAAGGTGACTTTTTGCTTGAAAGTGACTTTTTGCTTTGTGAACTTGATAATGTGTGAATAAACACTGAACTTTTGATTTAAAGAGGACCTTTAATCTGTTTAGCCCTAGTCTAATTAGGGTCTTAATGGATATAATTCTAGAGAAGCTCCACCAGCAAGCTACTGGAGCCCAGCCTATCAGTTACCAGCTGATCAAAAAGAAAAAGAAATCAATAATAAATTAGGCTGGCTCACAGTATATTTGCATACACAAAATGTATTACCCCAATAAATGTATTAAAATATTAAAACATGACCTTATTCCATATCAGCATATACACATATAGATAAATATAATGCGGAGCTCACGCATGTATCTATAAAACTGGAGAACTCCAATAAATGTGACCCTTTTCTCCCATATACAGAGTAATTCTACAACTTAAGATTATAACAATCGTATAACTAGGTGCGGTAGTTGGAACCTATATGGTTCGAAGGAAAGTGTCCTTGTTGCGATTTTCAAATGGTGGAAAATTTGCGCTCAAACAGCGCTTGCAGATGGTGCATACCTCGCTTTCAGCACGCGCTTGTCCGCTGCCGTCTCGTTCCCAGTGATCACCCGTGTCGGTCTACGAGGCGTCCCACGTGACGAACCAGGGAAAGGATTCGTTGACCCAGATAGGTGTAATAGAATACGCGACTCACTGTTGTCTGACGTAGTCAGTATAGCAAAGTCCGATTGGTGTGATCGATATAGCAGAGGCCGATGTAGCAGAGTTCGATTTGGTATAAAACATACCGACACAGGCGGATCGGCTGAGATTGTATTTTAGCCTGGTATCCCTTGGTGACGGTATTTGACTCACCACCCTCGATGTATATAAATTTGATAGAGATAGAATAAAATAATCGCAAAGTCCTTTAGCGATAATTGGGAGAAACGCACAGAAAGCTGGGTCACATTCACACTGGACGTGTTTCAGAACACAAGTTCCTTCCTCAGTAGTGAAATATAAAATGCTAAAAACTACTACTGAGGAAGGAACTTGTGTTCTGAAACGCGGCTAGTGTCTATACTGCGTCCGCTTATCCTGTCTATCAGAGCGAATCCCCACACAAGATATAAACTGCCGGCATGAAATGCACTCATGTACTGCAGCAGTGACATGTCCCCAAGAGGTACATGATCTGGGACTTATATGCTGTTGAGGACACGCCACTGCTGCATTCATTGGCTGCAGTGGTGCACGTAACCCTGTCCATGCTGGAAAGTATACATGCGGAGGCTGAAGTACAGTGAAGACAGTGGTGGACCCATGGAGCTGATTCCAAGCGTAGGGGAGCAGGTAAGTATGCTTCCCTCAACAGGGTGGGTTGGGCAGGATTAAAAAAACTCTATGAAGTTGGACAACGGGACTCAGGCTCGGACTGGCCCACAGGGAACAGATGGATTCTCCGCTGGGCCCCTGGTTCCCTACCCCCTGCACAAGTGGCACATGGCACAGAAGACTGACTGCATTACGTATCGTAGGCAGCGTATAGCATTTGAAGTAGCCTATTCATCTAAAAACTGGGTAGATTATTTAACAAACTGCTTATTGCATTATTACAGATGCATCAGGTGGTGAGATGACTTGTAGGTACAAAGGCAGACCAAACTTCTGGAAGTCATAGCAAGGGCCCCCATGAACAATCATCTTGAGCATCTTGCCGCTATCTGCACTGTGTGAGCAGACATTATTTGCATGTAGCTGCACAGTGGGCCACCAAAAAAAACCCAGTCTGACACTGACGGAAGAACTCCCAGAGAACCTCTATTCGTCCTCCTTATGATCCACCAGTGAGTTCAGGCTCTCCCAAAGAGTTCCTTATGAGGTCTAACAGTAGATATGATATTAAGAGCTTGAGGCGTTACTCCTGGGTTCATGTTATTTCCAAAAGCCTTGGTCATTAATGCTAGACCTTACCGTGCAGTGATAATTTATATAATTGGGAACAGGGCAGATGCAGACCTTCTGGTAGAAGGTCTGGTAGTGTAACCTCACTATATAGTCCAGCTGGAGGAAGCTTCTGAGGTCAGATGCCAACGCAACCCCTTAGACCCTTCATCCCCAGCCCTGGCTTTGGGATATCTCTTTAAAAATAGATTGAAAACTTCATCTCGAATTAGTCGCAGCTCTCGCTGATGCCCTTTTTAAGCAGAATCCTCTGTGTAATGCGAGGAATCCTGTGGTTTTCTTCAGCGTGTGTATAGAGTACATCCATCATGCTTACATTTATCGGCTAAACTATTCCAGGCTCACTCTCCATTTACCCCTCTTCTCTTCTTGCCATCGCTTCGTTTTTTTTTTTCTTGTTAACCTTTGTGCAATAAACGACCAGAAGATAGAATTACAAAACATTTCATAAGAACTCCTCGCGTCTTCTGCATTTATATTCACCTTTACATACTGGAGAAGAGTAAGACGTGTTACTTTGGAGGAGATCAGTGTTTTTCCAGCCTTGTGTATTGGCAGTGGTGCCACAACTTGTTAAGGCTGGCACTTTGATAAATAGTCACCAGTCTGACGTGAGCAGCAGCCCTGACAAGCTCCAAAACATCAATTAATCTTCTGGTTCCTTGCATGTTAGAGTCAGACGTGGCTATTAGCAATTAGTTTCTTTACTTTTCCTGACGTTAAAGGGATATTCTCATCACAAAAAGTCATGGCGTATTGCTGGGACATTAGCATTGTGTCCCCTTCACAAGTTTTCCCTGCACAGCTATACCCCCCAGTCAACAGTGCAGGGAACACTTGAATGGAGCCCTGTTAGTCTTAGGGTATGTTCCCACGACCGTGTCAAAATCCACCACGTACCCCACAGCTGTGGGTTTTCATTTTGAATGGTGCGGTCTCACGCTAGGTTGTTCCCGGTGCAGCTTTCCCAGGTGTCTGCAAGTTAATCAAAAATAGACGTGGTTATTCTGGAAGCGATCTGGAAATCTGCACTCTCTGTGTGGCGACAGTCCACGCAGGTGGCGTGACCCAGCAGTCCAACGGCACCTCTGCAGTCAGACTAAATCCCCTTGGCATCGTTCCCCACCAGTCCACAGATACAGCACCACAGCAACAACAGCAAGCACGCAGTGCCGCACCATGTGAACACGTGTCTGACGCTCACCTGTCCATATGGTTGCAGGAACTCCAACTGAGAACTAGTAGGAATTTATTAACCCTTATGCAGTCTCCTGCTAGTTAAAAAGACCTGGGCCGAATGGGAGGAGTGTGTGTACTTAGGATAGGCAGGGGCCTCTCTAGTCAGACCCCCACCAATCTGAAAGTGATGCCATATTCCTTTCAGTGTTGGGAATACTCCATTTAATGCCCCAAAGAACTCTGTCTTCTCCTGTCCCCCATATATCTTAAAAGGAGTCTCAGAATAAAATTCGGTAAATCAGGCACAATAGGGGTAATTTACTATGCAGAAATACGCGTATATTAGGGCTCATGCACACAACCATATATATTTTGCGGTCCACAAAACATGGATCTGCAAACAAAACGGATTACATTCGTGTGAAGTCCGTGTTGCATCTGTGTTTTTTGTAGATCCATTGTAACAATGCCTGTCCTTGTCCACAAAACAGACAAGAATAGGACATGTTCTACTTTTTTACAGAACGGACATACGGACCTGGAATGTACACTCAGTAATTTCCGTTTTTTTTTAAAAGTCCCATTGAAATGAATGGCTCCATATACGGACCAGTGAAAAATGATGGAAGTTACCTTTCACTTCAGAGATTTGTTCTTTCATTCTGGAGAAAAAGTACTTTTTATCTATATGCAAATAAGAAGATAAGTGCATGGACAATCTGTGCTCCTCCTCCTTCCTCTACCAGCCCCTCCCTCTTAATTGACAGGGCCACACGAGATGACTATGCAGGTACCTGGTCCAGCCAATCAAGAAGGAGAGGGAGGGGCTAACAGAGGAAGCAGGAGGAGCACGGGTACACAGAGTATCTTGGTCCCACCTTCATTTGCATAAGGATAAATGTGCTTTTTCTCCAGAATGAAGCCACAGATTTTTATCTATGTTTGGCTGTATTCAGAAAATGCTTTATATATATGCTGAGTACAATATATATATATTAATAGTGTTTTCCGTGATCATTATGGTTTTTAACATATTTACCATATAACATGATATGCTCATGTAGTTGCTTACCTCATGTTGTTTTGTTTTTAATTTGGACCCTCTGGACCCATTTTCACCATGTAAACCAATCCCTCTGGTTTCTTTCCATCCTGTATGTAGCAACTTCTTGTTGCTGTATCCAACCAAACCCATGATGCACTTCTCCTTTCTCTGCCACAGCTCCAGCCCCACCAGTAACAACGCCCAACTAGTTTATAGCTGTTCCCACCCAGCCAGTTACATAGACACTCCCCTATCACTGCCCCGTCCATGGACATCACATCACAGAAAACAAGAGCTGCATGGACATGGTCATACATTACAAAGCTACAGCTAAATTCATAAATTATGGTTTTAAAAGATGTTGATGCAAACTGAAAAACCCCTTCAAAAATACATTATTTTGCAGGGTAACGTTAAATTAAAATGCTTAGTCTACTATTTCGGCACATTTAAAAAAAAAAGATTGAAGACATCTTGGTGGTTCCTATTGACTTGCAATGGGGCAGTGTCGGACTGGCCCACCAGAGTACCAGAGGATCCTCTGGTGGGCCCAGGCTCTAATACCATAGTAGGCCCCAAAAGTCCAGGAGAAAAATAAAACACATTCAGAGCTGCCTTTGGAGACATTCACTTGCCACTTGAGTCTATATTTTTTTATCCAAAACCTGTTAGTCTTCATTGATGATATAGTGGTTTCCCTAGAATAATTTTCTCTGGTGGGCCCAAGGAACCCTGTTCCAACACTGTAATGGAGACTTATGGGGTTCCGGTATTCTTAAAGGCAGGAATAGCATTTTGAAATTCTTTACCATTGTCTACATCAAAACTGCGAGAACCCATGATGGAAAGTGAGTAACCCCTGCGTCAGATATCTACAAGAGTCTGGAAATATCTGGAATGATTCTGTGATTTACATCTAAATTATGCTATAGCTACCTGAATCGTCTATGTATCCCATGGCCCCATGTATATATCTAGCATGCAGTTTTTCTGCCGATTGGCACATACTATGGGGGAAGATTTATTAAAACTAGCTTAGTTGTCCATAGCAACCGATCAGATTTCTCTTTTATTTTTCCAAAGGAGCTGTGAAAAGTGAAAGGTGGAATCTGATTGGTTGCTATGGGAAACTAAGCCAGTTTTTCCCACACAAGTTTGGATAAATCTCCCTCCATGTACTCTACTACATATTTCAAGGTTCCAGGGTTAGCGTGCATTGTATTAATACATTAAATATAATTAATTCTGCTTCAAAGGCCATGACCGAGACAGGCCCCTTTGTTCAGGGAGTTCTTTTATGCTATTGAAACCCCCTCAAGTAGATTGAGATATTAACATCTGAAGGAAGTTTGCTCTTGGTCTCTGGGGTTCAGCTACGAGGGGTAATTGCTCTGTTTTTCCTTAACAAGCACAATTGGCAGGAGCTTCGAGATAATCCAAAGTTTATTACTGATGCTTTGAAGGAAAAGGGGATTTTCATGTTTTCATTTCGTCTTATGGAAATGAGCTGCAAGACACAGAGGGGCACATGAGAAAGTTGCTTGTTTGCCGTGGTGGCACATTGAAAATAAACGGTCAGAAACGTACAATTATAGGCCTGATTTTGAGAATCTGTTGAATACATGGATTCTGGACTAGTTGTGATGATTCCTGGAAGCAAAAACTGTGATGTCAGCAAAGATTTTGAAGATCGTTTGGCCAAAGAAAACAATCTGGGCTTTCTTGGGTACATCCTTACCTGCATAGAGAATAGTTGTTGCTGTAGGCCATAGAAAGTATAGCTGTATCTGTGCAGGACAGAGGAGATACCAAGGTGTGAAGACATAAACCCTTGAAGATCTTCTACATGTGGACAGTAGAACATCCTACCTTTACATAGCATCTCCAGGCCCTGGTCAAAGCTGGCATAGGCCTTAAAAGCTTTACTCTATAGGGACCTGTGGAAAGTAGTTGAGGTCAGAGTTTAATTCCCATTGGTGGTACGTCAGGTCCCAAGAAGTGCTGGGCCAAGGCTAGAATACACAACTTGAGCAGAAGCTTCCAATTCACAAGGAGGAATGAATTGAATTGTTGACTATGGGCAGATCTGTATTAGGTTTACATAAGTCTCTATGTATTTGAGTCTCAGTAAATATATTATTTTACTTTAAGATTTCAGTCCTAGTGTTTTTGGTTAAGTACTGTATTTGGTATATCAGATGCAGGGCAGAGAACAACTGTTGGTCCTTGAATGGAAGCTGAAGTGAGTAAACTTTGAGGTATTTGTCTGGATACTACATGTGCTGTGGCGTAACTAAAACTTACTCGGCCTCACAGCAAATTTTTGAATGGGGCCTCCCATGCAGACCTCAAGCCAAAATAAAAATAATACTCGTCTCTCTTCTCCCGCTGTGGGCACCTCCGCTCTTCATGCAGCACTGTGTCTATGCACGCACTACACTGTGACCTGACATCACACAGCATCATGTCATAGTGTGCTCCTACACCTACTATGCTTCCTGATGCTGTGTGCGGCCAGGGCTTAGTGCAGCGCAGGCGCCTGGAGAAGAAGACCAGGGAACGGTGAGTAATACCAGTGCTAGGACTAGGAGCACCATACTCACCGCTCCTCGGGCCCTGAAAATAAATCGATTTGTCCTCCTCCTGGGCCCCTTCTTGTGTTCGGGCCCAGTAGCAGCCACTTCCCCTGCTTCCACGGTAGCTATGCCCCTGTGTATGTGCATTCTGCCATATTACAGATCAGACCCGTTGTCTGCTGCAGGCCCATACTATACCTCCACCAATTTTCCATGAAGACGCACGGCTATTTCTGTACTTCAGCACAGAAAGTGCCAACAGGCCTGTCATGTGAATCTGTAGGAACTCCATGTGCTGCCATATGGAGTCCAATAATGTGAATTGACACGTCCGCAAGGACAGCATGTGATCATAGATCATTGTGTAAATCTGGCCCCAAAAAAGTGCATTTGGTCACCAAATCTGTATTTAAAAGAGTAAGGTCGTACTCACATCACTGCTAGTTATATACATTATTCTGCCCTGTTATAGCAGCAGAACAATGGGAATGACTATAAGGGAGTGTTCACACAGTGGAATTGTGAAATTTTGCAGAAAACCCACTGGAATGAGAAGCAGAAAGGACGCAGTTTTTTGGGTGAAATTTTTGTGTGGCTGTCCGCGCCAAAATTGCTCTGCAAAAGCCATCACGTGAACGTCCCCTGATGGTGTCAATTTGGTTTTGGTTTCTTCTTGAAGCACTTTTTTGTCCACTATTTTTGATTGGACCCTCTGATCCAGATGTGATTAAGGCCTTACCACTTTACGTTTACTAGAGATAGCCTATCCTGAGGCCTAACCTCTTTCAATTCAAATTTTCTTGCTCTGAGCAGCTTATGGGCTGTATGCCTTGTGTACATATGGTTAAAAGAATTCATGGTATCTAAGAAAGAAAGAAACGCAAAGTAGTAAGAAAGTCCTGTGACTAAAGATTGCAGTCCATTCACCCTGTAAAGTGCCCAGAATAGAACTAGCTCTCTACTCCGCACGTGCCAAACTGTGCAAGGTCAGCAGACTTTGGCCATATTGTTAGCATAGTTCCCTATGACATGTTTACACAAGTTGCCGTTCTTTCACAGTTTCTTCCATTACTAGTGATGTTGAGCGAACTTGTGTCTTCAAATTCAGTGTACAAGGATCGGGTTTAGGTTATCTAAGAATTCAGTTATGGATTCCGCTACCACGGTTCATAACTTATGGTCAGTGGTAGCGGAATCCATGACGGAATTCTTAGATAACCCGAACCTTGTACGCCGAATTTAAAAACAGAAGTTCGCTCATCCCTAATTACTAGTTTTGTTTCCTATGTATTTTACATTTCGCTCACACCAGAGATGTCCTCTTTTTTCTATAAGTTAGGGCTCATTCGCACGACCAATTGAATGTGTCCGCATCCGTCCCTCAATTGTGGGGACCCATTAATTCCAATGCGGACAGCACACCGTTTGCTGTCCGCATCCGTAGTTCCGTTCCGCGGCCCCGCAAAAAATAGAGAGCATGTCCTATTCTTGTCTCCAATTGCGGACAAGAGTAGGCATTTTCTATGACAGTGGCGGCTATATCCGGTACGCAAATTGCGTGTGAATGTGCCCTTAGGCTAATTTATTTAATTGAACATCAGACGTGCAGACTTTAAAAAAAAAAAGTGCAATGGCATTGTGCCATTCTTCTATTATTCCTCCTGAAACATATTAATACACATGGACAACTGAACGTTACCGTTCCCTTTTTTAAAAGGGGTGTGTCCCTACACAGTATAGTACTGTCGGCAGGGATTAGACGGTGTCACAGGGACAGCCTCTTCGACACTGGCAGCAACCTGTTGTCAAGTTTCATATTTCTTTAGGAGGAATAACAGAGGAACAGTGCAATGCAGAGCAGAATGGTTTTAAGGGGGAAGGGGGGGGGGACAGGTATTTACTAAATACCGTAGTCAAGTCAGGGGTCAGGGGAGCCGACGGGCCCACAAATAGGGGCCTCCAGTAAATTCTCCATACAGTCTCCTGGTCTTACACTCCACGTTTTTAATGGAGCCTTCTCTTTCTAGGACTGTAATACTAATAGGTTTTCTGTCTCTGCCAACATATGCAGAGGATGTGGCAGAGTTTAGAATGGGCTGACATCAGTGACACCTTCAGTGGATGCCAAGTATCTTGAGAACGGCTCCACTTTCTTTACAGCATCTTCTGAAGAAGGCAAATGGATGGAGGTGATAGTGCACACAAGGATAAAAATAAAGCAAGATGTGCACATGAATACTGATATAGATACATATCAGTCTTAAAGGCTGTGTACACCTTTGGGGGCATTTTTTTTAAAAAAATATTGCATTGTACTCATTTTGAGATAAAGATCATTTTTAAAATTAGTCCTTATTAAAAATTATGGCGTCCTTTTTTCTGTACAGAGCTGATATGCTCTAGTACAGTGATGGCGAACCTATGGCACGGGTGCCAGAGGCGGCACTCAGAGCCCTCTCTGTGGGCACCCGCACCCTGGAAAAAGTCTATGGTGTACCAATATGCCTTAGACTTTTCCTGCAATTCATTCAGCGCAGGACGCACTATGGACAGCACAGGCAGTGCACTGTATGTAGGCAGGCTATTATAGCTAAATAATAAAGTACATGCAAGATAGACTACACTGGACTGTAGTATTCAGGGTAAATTGCTGTGTTGGCACTTTGTGATAAATAATTGGGTTTTGGGTTGCAGTTTGGGCACTCGGTCTCTAAAAGGTTCGCCATCACTGCTCTAGTACCACCCTTTGGATTTTCCGTGTTTTCCGTCAGACCAGGAGCTGACAGGCTCCTTATATCTGCCCTCTGACGTTATAGCTCAGTTCTTATCTTACTGGTAACAATGTGGCTTAAATAAGTGTTTATGACCTCTCAGTAGGTTAGAGATAAGGGTTATTAGATGACCGGCACAAAGCGAAAGTACCAGTCACACAGCTAGAAAAACAGTTAACCCTTTGTGACAGAATCAATATTTTTTTTATAAAAGCCAATTGAAAAAAAGATTTTTAGCAAAAAATGAGTAACATGCAGTCATTTAAGGGCTTCTGTCACCCCCCAAAAGTCATGTTTTGTTCTGCTGATTGACAGGGCCAGGGAGCGCTCTCCTCCTCTGACTGGTCCTGTCTGCAATTCAAATCCCGCGCCTGCACCTCATTCGGCGCAGGCGCTCTGAGAGAAGGACGCTCGCTTCCTCAGCACTCCTTCAGTGCGCCTGCGCCGATGACGTCACCTCTAACCCCGAAAGAGAAGACGTCATCTGGATCGGATGCGGACCCATTCAGAAACTATGGCCGTGTGCATGAGCCCTAACTCTCCATCAGTACATTCATTACTTGCCTACAGATTGGTAATGGCACACCTGGCTGTACTACCAGGGGCGGACTGGGAACTTAAAGTGGCCCTGGAAAAAATACTAAAAGTGGCCCCATTTTGTAGTCGGGTCCAAACTGATGGAAGGCAGGACCAGCAATACCATATTGCGGCACATTATACCACCCCAACAGAGCCAAATACAATAGTCCATCATAAAATGCTGTCAGCAGCACAAAATACATCTACCAAAAACGTTCACTGGCCGCCTGTGGTGAGGGCTCAGGTGGCCCCCCTGGACATCGGCCCACCGGGAAATTTCCCTGTAAGGTCTATGGCCGATCCGCCCCTGCATATCTTTTTTCTAGATATTTTTGCCCGTCTTGTTGTAGAACCGTTGTAATTGTCTCTCCAGCTCAGTGTTGTAATGGCGTGACAATCCCCTAAAAGCTCTGAACATCAAAGTTTATGTCATAAGACAGTTAGACACTTTTTTTTTTCCTATTCACATTCATCTTATGTAACCACATCGCCCACAACACGCTGTTTCGTTGTCTCACATGTGAAATGCAAACTCAAAGACTTGACTTCATTTTGTAGATCCCTTCTAGGCCTCATCGTAAACTTGTTTGGCCATAACTCTTTGGTGTCATGCGTGCAAATTGAGTATTTCTTATACAGATTCCCAGCTGACAGGGCAGAATTATAAGGAGGGCACATGGGGCAGATAACTTGGGGCCTCCACCATCATAGGGTCCTCTCTTTTGAATCATTAGGATGTATTCACATAGTGCGGTCATATTCACCCCCTGAGTACACCCTTAGCAAGTCACTGGGTTGGTTCCCATAGAGTTTAAGGCAGAGAGTGTGCAATGGCATCCAACCCTCTTATATGTGATTGTGATCGGGGTCTGGTGGGGTCAAAGAGACCTGCCCAGTGTGTGTCGAAATGCTGCAAATTTTTTAAAGCGGATTTCACCAATTGCAGTATGATTTGTGGTGGAGGAAAAACTGTGCTACATGTATATGTATCCTAAAAGGGGTTTTCCAGGATTACTAGTGTTTTTAATTGACATGCACATGTACATCTTCCCCATGCTTTTTTTTTCTTTAATTTGGACACTCCTGCCATGTTTTCACCATGTAAACCAATCCTGTTCCTTCCTATATGTAGGACTTCCTGTTCCTGTATCCAACCAAACCCATGATGCACTTCTTCAGCCGAAGCACCGCCCTTGACATAATTACATGGACACTTTCCTATCACTTCCTCTAACAACGCCCAGCTGGTTTATAGCTCCTCCCACCCAGCCAGTTACATAGACGCTCCCCTATCACTGCCCCTAACAATGCCCAGCTAGTTTATAACTCCTCCCACCCAGCTACTTTATAGCTCCTCCCACCCAGCTAATTACATGGACACTTCCTTTTCACTGACTTCCAACAATAGCCGAGCAGGCTGCTCAGTTATTTTTGGCACTCCCAAATGAATGAATGGAGGGCGGCTGCGTGGGCCCCATTCTAAGGATATGTGCAGGTCCCAGAGGTGAGATCCTCACCTATCAGAGACTGGAAGCATATTCTAGTGATATTCCCCCAATGTCCAAGATGAGACAATCCCTTTAAGTTGCGAACAACCATGCCCAGTCCTTCCCTGCGTGTGTCTAAGGCAGACAGAGGTACAGTACTGCTCCACAGACTTCTATAATAAAGAATAAAGTTAAAGGGATTCTGTCACCAAAATATGACGTTATACACCACTAAGGCCTCTTTCACACTTGCGTTGTCCGGATACGGCGTGTACTCCACTTGCCGGAATTACACGCCGGATCCGGAAAAACGCAAGTGTACTGAAAGCATTTGAAGACAGATCCGTCTTCAAAATGCTTTCAGTGTTACTATGGCAGCCAGGACGCTATTAAAGTCCTGGTTGCCATAGTAGGAGCGGGGAGCGGGGGAGCAGTATACTTACCATCCGTGCGGCTCCCGGGGCGCTCCAGAGTGACGTCGGAGCGCCCCATGCGCATGGATGACGTGCCATGTGATCACCTGGGGCGCCCTGACGTCACTCTGGAGCGCCCCGGGAGCCGCACGGATGGTAAGTATGCTGCTCCCCCGCTCCCCGCTCCCCTTTACCATGGCTGCCAGGACTTTAGCGTCCCGGCAGCCATGGTAACCACTCTAAAAAAGCTAAACGTCGTATCCGGCAATGCGCCGAAACGACATTTAGCTTAAGGCTGGATCCGGATCAATGCCTTTCAATGGGCATTCATTCCGGATCCGGCCTTGCGGCAAGTCTTCTGTTTTTTTGGCCGGAGCAAAAAGCGCAGCATGCTGCGGTATTTTCTCCGGCCAAAAAACGTTCCGTTCCGGAACTGAAGACATCCTAATGCATCCTGAACGGATTTCACTCCATTCAGAATGCATTAGGATAATCCTGATCAGGATTCTTCCGGCATAGAGCCCCGACGACGGAACTCTATGCCGGAAGACAATAACGCAGGTGTGAAAGAGCCCTTACATGGCTCTTCTATCCATGGTTCAAATGGTACTTTTGTAATTTTCTTCTGACTTTCACCAGCAGGAAAAACGCAGTTTAATCCATATGTAAATGAGGGCTCGCAAGTGCCCAGGGCGGCGTTCGGTGTTGTTCGGTGTGTAGGAGCCCAGGCTGCTCTGCCTTCTTTTTACATTACTCCTCCCCAGCCTCTTCCTTGGCCCGCCCTGCAAGTCCCTTACATCATCCACAGGACCGGCCGATATCCCGCGCGTGCTCAGTGCACCACTGGCGCCGGCATGCGCACTGTGGCATGCGCCGGCCTCCAGTCCTCCTGTTTGATTCTGGACAGAAGAAAATTACAAAGGTACCATTTGAATCATGGATAGGTGTGCTAGAGAGCCATGTAAGTGGTGTATAACATCATATTTTGGTGGGTTTTATTATTGATGGCCTATCCTCAGTGGGGGTCTGCTCTAGGTACCCCTGCCGATCAGCTGTTTGCAGAGGTTGCAGTGCTCCGGTTCAGCGCTGTAGCCTCCTCGCAGATTACCAAGCACAGCGCCGCCGATTGTATAGTGGCTGTGCTCGGTATTGCAGCTCTGGCCCACTAGGCCACGTGACTGATGAACGAGACATCCCTGCCTCTTCAAACAGCTGATCGCTGGGGGTGCTGCGAGTCCTGCTCTCCCTGATCACATGTTGAGCACATATGCTTAGGATGGGCCATCAATATCTCACACTTAGGAAGCCCTTCTAATACTGAAGAATAGTGCAAATATGGATTTTAGAAACCAAGGAGTTGAAAATATTTCTAGGGTCTACCCTCTGTGTCCTCGCATTAAGAGGTGACTGTAAAGCCCTCAGTGTACAGCGAGAGCTGGCATCACCCCTGTAACTGCCCATGGTGCATAAGTCACTCACTGCCCCGCTCTGTCATAGTGTAGGGTACAGACGGATTTGGTGAAGAAATATTTGGAGAACACAATGTTACCTTCTCCCACAGTTCTCCTCAGGACCTGCGCCCTCTTATTATAATTGTCTTTGGATGGGTGTAGTCAGCAAACAATATCTGGTAACACTTTTATACGCGGATCCTGGCAGGACACATCTGTTAACTGAGTTTCTATTGAATGGTTAATTAAAATAAATTGAATTGAGCTCAGGATGTTTGCAGTTTCTATTCTCCAGAGCAGACATCAGGCTGCAGCTACTGGGACAGCGCTCTCTGCTATATCCAGTGTGCTAAAGAAAAAGGAATGACTGCCTACCCAGAGAATGGATCAGACAGATATGTATGAGATGGGTAGATAGACAGATATTAGGTAGATAGATAGATAGATAGATAGATAGATAGATAGATATTAGATATACAGTGAGGACAGTTCAAACAGTATTTGAACACCCTGCGATTTTGCAAGTTCTCCCACTTAGAAATTATGGAGGGGTCTGATATTCACATTGTAGGTGGATTCCCACTCTGACAGACAGAATAAAAAAATAAAAAAATCAGGAAATCACATTGTAGGATTTTTAAAGAATGTATTTGTCTTGCACTGCTGAACATTTGAACACCTGAGAAAATAATTGTTAATATTTGGTACAGAAGCCTTTGTTTGCAAGTACAGAGGTCAAACGTTTCCTGTAGTTCTTGACCAGGTTTGCACACACTGTAACAGGGATTTTGGCCAACTCCTCCACACAGATCTCCTCTAGATCTGTCAGGTTTCGGGACTGTCACTGAGCAACACAGAGTTTCAGCTCCCTCCAAAGATGTTCTATTGGGTTTAGGTCTGGAGACGGGCTAGGTCACTCCAGAACCTTGATATGCTTCTTACGGAGCCACTTCTTGGTTATCCTGGCTGTGTGCTTCGGGTCGTTGTCATGTTGGAAGACCCAGCCACGGCCCATCTTCAATGCTCTGACTGAGGGAAGGAGGTTGTTGCTCAAAATCTCACCATAAATGGCCCCATTCATCCTCTACTTAATACAGTGCAGTTGTCCTGTCCCCTTCGCAGAAAAGCACCCCCAAAGCATGATGTTACACCCGCATGCTTTATAGTAGGGTTGGTGTTCTTGGGATGCAACTCATCCTTCTTTTTCCTCCAAACATGACGAGTGAAGTTTAGACCAAAAAGTTCTACTTTGGTCTCATCTGACCACATGACTTTCTCCCATGCCTCCTCTGGATCATCCAGATGGTCATTGGCAAACTTCTGACGGGCCTGGACATGTGATGACTTGAGCAGGGGAACCTTCCATGCATTGCATGATTTGAAACCATGACGGCGTACTGTTCTACCGACAGTGACCTTTGAAACTGTGGTCCCAGTTCTCTTCATGTCATTGACCAGCTCCTCCCTTGTAGTTCTGGGCTGATTCCTCACCTTTCTTATCATCAGTAATACCCCACGAGGTGAGATCTTGCATGGAGCCCCAGTCCGAGGGAGACTGACAGTAATTTTTAGCCTCTTCCATTTTCTAACACTTGCTCAAACAGCTAGTCTCAACAAGTTGCTTGGCAATTGCCCCGTAGCCCTTTCCAGCCTTGTGGAGGTCCACAATTTGGTCTCTGGTGTCTTTTGACAGTTTTTTGGTCTTGCCCATGGTAGTAGTTGGCGTCTGACTGACTGTGGGGTGGACAGGTGTCTTTAAAGAGCTCAGACAGGAGCTACTAAGTTAGATTAATGAGTGGCGTAGAGGTGGACTTTTTAAAGGCACAGTAACAGGTCTTTGAGATCCAGAATTCTTGCTGTTTCTCAGGTGTTCAAATACTTATGTTCAGCAGTGCAAGACAAATAAAATCTTTAAAAATCATACAATTTCCTGTGTTTTTTTTATTCTGTCTCTCAGAGTGGGAATGCACCTACAATGTGAATTTTAGACCCCTCTATGATTTCTAAGTGGGAGAACTTGCAAATCCATATTTAGCTATTTGACTCTAGAACTCTGCTGTGCGCCCATACATAATTTTTTGAGCACATATGGGGTGTTGGCGTATTAGGGGGAAAAGGGGAACAAAATGTGGGTGCATTTTGTCCTGTTACCCCTTGTCAAAGTGAAAAATGTGGGTGTAAAGCAACTTTTTCTTTTTTTTTTTTTTCATTTTTCATTTTCACAGCCAAGCGTTTCCTAATTCTGTGAAATGCCTGATGGGTCAAAGTGCTCACTAAACACCTTGAAATATTCCTTGAGGGGTGTAGTTTCCAGAATGGGGTCACTTTTTGGGGGTTTCTACTGTAGGTAGGGCCACCTCAGGGTGTCTTCATATGCGACATAGCTCCCAATTACCATTCCAGCTAAATTCGCTCTCCAAAAGCCAAATGGTACGCCTTCCACTCTAAATCATGTTTTGCGCCCATACATACATTTTTGAGCACGCATGGGGTGTTTCTGTAAACTCCAGATTCAGGGTAATAGATTTGGGGTTTTGTTTGGCTGTTAACTATTGATGTGTTGCAGAAAAAAATAGATTAAAATTCTGCAAAAAAAAAGAGAAATTTTCTAATTTTATTCCCATTTTCATTTAATTCTCGTGGGGCACCTAAAGGGTTAACAAAGTTTGTAAAATCAGTTTTGAATAATATGAGAGGTGTAGTTTCTAAAATGGAGTGATTTATGGGTGGTTTCTAATGTGTAAACCCCAGAAAGTGACTTCATTACTGAACTGGTCCTGAAAAAATTGGGGTTTGGAAATATTAAAAATTTTAAGATTTGCTTCTAAACTTCTAAGCCTTCTAACGTCCTAAAAAAATAAAATGTAATTTTCAAAATTATACAAACATGAAGTAGACATATTGGGAATGTAAAGTAATAACTATATTTGGAGTTATTACTATCTATTATAAAAGTTGCGAAATATAAAATTTTACATTTGTAAATTTGGTAATTTTTTATAAATAAAAATTAATTTTTTTGACATAATTTTACTGCTGTCACAAAGTACAATATGTGACGAGAAAACAATCTCAGAATGGCCTGGATAAGTAAAAGCGTTTTAAAGTTATTACCACATGTCAGATTTGCAAAAATCAGCCTGGGACTTAAGGTAAAAAGTGGCTCGGTATTGATGGGGTTAATCAATATAAAATTCTATAATATCCAATAACATGTAGTAATATGTAGTGCCCTAAATTCACCACTAGATGGCTCTAACACAAATACCAGCATTCCTTATTGCCTCTCAAACATAAAATGTAATACAACCGTCTCGACCACAATTATGAGATATACTATCAGTTTACACAGTAAACTCAATAGTGATTAGGGTAGATACGAACCCTTGCTCTGCTCAAACTATGACCAATATCGGGTAGTATTGCGACACAACTTATAAATTATCAGGCCTGATATTGACTATGAATGTGAATATTCCAATCAGAGAGTTTTTCCGATATCAATATTACATCTTTTATTCAGTAATATGCATCTTTACTGAATAGTGATAATATTGATGTAGCACTTTTAACATTATACATCCGCACTAAAGCGGGGAGTTGCTAAATATCAGGCTAATTAATTCAATCAATAGTACACATAATAAAGTTATACGTTACCCGAGAATGCAGATGATATGCAGAGCCCAAAGGAAGTCTGCTCTAAAGTCAGTTCTGATCATTGGGATTTTTCTCCTGGGGCCTCTCCTTTCTTTCTTTTATTTTCTTTTTTGTATGTGGTTTATTATCAAAAACGTATCAGTTAGACACACCTTCCCAACTTGGAGTTTTCCAATCATTGTCGGTTAGGCGTGTACATATGATAATGACTGTGATGTCACTGTATTACCCAGGTAGCACTATTGTATAAGCTATTAGCATCATTACCAGTAAGGGTTAAATGTCCAGGTCTGACTTCATCTTCCATTCCATACACATAACATATGGAATCCTAAATCAGAGCTACAGGAATTAACTTTGACACACATACCAATTAAAGCATAGACATTAAGGTACCAGTTTAGACATCTCCCAAACTATTAAATTTATGGTATTGATAAGAATATAATAGACCTTGTACTCTCACAGACATGTGCGTCTCCCCTGTCACTTCAACGGGTGATTGATTCCCTGAGACTCATTAACAAAGTCTATACTTAAAATTCTTCTCATCATATTTTAGGAGTACATGCGTTCCTAGTGAAAAATATATAAGATAATAGATGCATTGACGTCCTTCATAATATTTAACAATATAATACAATACATATGTCCTATTGATTATCTTATACAAAAACAAAACTAAAAGGTTCATTATATGTGTATACAGACACCACAGATTTTCTGCTTCACCAATAGACATCAACTGTAGGGTTAATTAGTACCAGATACTTCTAGAGAATATCCTTATCTCAGTCATAAATCTCTAAGGAGACAAGAATGACTCTCTTCAGACTCCTACATCTATAGAGAAGAAACCTTATGAACAGTGTCCTTTCCATGTACCTATTTTGGCCAACTTTAAAAATACATACAAAAATGGTGAATATATCACAATATGGCCTCTTATAATCAAATCCACTATAATTATGATATTTAGATATAAATGTTATATACTTATGAAAAAGCACAATAGATAGATAGATAGATATGACATAGATATAGAGATATACACTGCCTGTCCAAAAAAAAAAGTTGCCACCTGGATTTAACTAAGCAAATAGTTATGAGCCTCCTTGGAACATTACTGCATGGGCGATTAGCTTTCAGCTGGCAACAAGTTATTTAACCCCAACTGGTGCAATGAGTTGGTTCTCATTTCTTAAACAACCATGTTGAAAGACACAGCTCGTGGTCATGGAACAGATGTTAGTCTGTTTAAGAAGGGTCAAATCATTGGCATGCATCAAGCAGAGAAAACATCTAAGGAGATTGTAGAAACTACTAAAATTGGGTTAAGAACTGTCCAACGCATTAATAAAAACTGGAAGGATAGTGGGGACCCATCGTATTCAAGGAAGAAATGTGTCAGGAAAAAAATCCTGAATGATCAGCGATCACTTAAACGTTTGGTGAAATCAAATCGAAGAAAAACAGTATAACTCAGGGCTATGTTTAATAGTGAAAGTAAGAGCATTTCCACATGCAAAAACTCAAGGGATTGGGACTGAACAGCTGCGTAGCCGTGAGAAAACAACTAATCAGTGAGGCAAACCAGAAAAAAGGCTTCAATTTGCTAGGGAGCATAAAGATTGGACTCTGGAGCAATGGAAGAAGGTCGTGTGGTCTGATGAGTCCAGATTTACCCTGTTCCAGAGTGATGGGCGCATCAGGGTAAGAAGAGAGGCAGATGAAGTGATGCACCCATCATGCCTAGTGCCTACTGTACAAGCCTGTAGGGGCAGTGCTATGATCTTGCGTTGCTGCAGTTGGTCAGGTCTAGGTTCAGAAACAGTATGTGCTCCAAGAATGAGGTCAGCTGACTACCTGAACATACTGAATGACCAGGTTATGCCATCAATGGAATTTTTCTTCCCTGGTGGCATGGGCATATTCCAAGATGACAATGCCAGGATTCATCAATTGTGAAAGAGTGGTTCAGGGAGCATGAGACATCATTTTCACACATGGATTGGCCACCACAGAGTCCAGACCTTAACCCCATTGAGAATCTTTATTTTTTTTTTGACAGGCAGTGTATATTAGATAGATAGATATGAGATAGATATATAGATAGATAAATAAATAATAGACATGAGATCTTCTGTCCAGCCCGTTTTGTGTTTCTGCTTGGATCACACTGCTCCGGGAGGATTAGGAATACAGAAGGAAGATTGCCTCAGACTCTCCTTTCTTTGTATGATTGGAGGTTTCCATGGTGATTCAATGATTCAGACAATTTTACTCCTCCAAAACAGCCAAGAGTTAAATTGCTAGAGATTAGAGTCGTGCTTTTCTCCTGCCGTAGCTTCTTGTTGGCAGGTCGAATATCTATGAATGACATGTAGTAAAATGTTGACCAGTTTGGAAATCTCTATTTCAAACTGAGGATCCGTCAGAGTGGCGACCCTCCCCGATGACCGGGAGTCACAGTGAAACACGACATCTGTTGGGGTCTCCAGTTAGTGGTCCTCACAATCATCACTGTAAAACAAAACATGCAATGCAACAGCTCTCTGCAAACCAAATAAAGTACAAAATTGCATCATAATTGCAAGTGCTATACTAATAAGTTAGAGATGCTTGACAAATCATTTTGTACAAAATTATTTGAGCCCGTCTGCCGCACGCCAAGGCGATCTCTAGTTAGACGGGTTCCTAACACTAAATTCTACCTGTTATGTGCCATGACGGCTACCATACAATTCAGGGAGTGTAGGTTCCACATGCATGCTGGGCCCACTTCCATTTCTGTAATTTTTGGTGCCAAAATGGCCTCCACTATATCCAAGCAATGCAGGCACCAACATGCATGCCGGGCCCACTCCACACCACTCCTGGTGCCAAATGGCCACCAAAGACTGCAATGAGAGTCCACAAACTATCTCTCTCCTGGCACCAGGAGTGGTGTGGAGTGGGCCCGACATGCATGTTGGTGCCTGCATTCCTTGGATATAGTGGAGGCCATTTTAGCACCAAAAATGACAGAAATTGAAGCGGGCCCAGCATGCATGTGGAACCTACACTCTCTGAATTGTATGGTAGCCGTCATGGCACATAACAGGTAGAATTTAGTGTTAGGAACCCGTCTAACAGAGATCGCCTTGACGTGCGGCAGACGGGCTCAAATAATTTTGTACAAAATAATTTGTTAAGCATCTCTAACTTATTAGTATAGCACTTGCAATTAGGATTCAATTTTGTACTTTATTTGGTTTGCAGTGAGCTGTTGCATTGCATGTTTTGTTTTACATTATTGTTCTCAGCCATAACAACGTGCCCCTGCGCTTTGGGATGTGCTGACTGACCCCCTTTTTTTTGGAACTGTTTCTAAGCCATGCTCTCTCAGGTCCGTTTTATAAGACAATCCTCCAAAATCACAAGGTATGGAATTATGTATTGATACATGCACATGGCGTGGCTATGGTATCATATTAGTGCCTCATGGGCTTTCCTTACCCACTAAATGGTATCTCTATTCATCATGTGTGTAATATGGCATCAGTGTCAGACTGGAAGTAACCTCGAGGCCCAAATACTATATCAATAAAGTCTAATAGGTTTTGAATCCCAGAAATATACCCTAGTGGCAAGTGATTGGCTCTAAAGCCAACCAACTAGGTTTTCTGTCCTGGTTCTTTGGGGCCCACTATGGTATTAGAGCCTGGGTCCACGGTAGAATCATCTGATTTTCTAGTGGGAAATCTAACACTGTATGGCATTCAGTGGTACATGGAGTAATTTTTTTCTCTTCGGGCCCATAAATTAGGGTTGCCACCTTTCCCAACAAAAAATACCAGCCAAGTTAAATAAAATAGTGTGTGAGACATAAAACAAGGGGTGTGGCTTAATACATTTGTTATTTGGCACCAATGGTTTGAATCATTTTTTTTAATAAAACCTATTTTTTTCTCTGTTGGGGACATCCCTGCATAGTTAACATTTATTAAGCAACAAATCAAGATACCCGCACTACGACAGTAAAAGAGAAGGGAGAGGTGTTGTGCACTGTAGCTGTACTCTAAGTCCATCGCTGCCGGTCTATAGAGGGTTAATTACCCTCAATAGAAATATGCAATTATACAAAAGTAAAGACCTAGACCCGCGCTGACTCCTTAGTGTAAAAATAGTAGTGAATCAGGTAGCTCGTGTGTTTGTATCTTTTCCACGGGACTACTAAGGTGACACCTTCTTTACATAATAATTCCTCGTCTTCTCTACAACCTGAATCCAGCTACCGGGACTATTTTCAGAGAATCCTGTACGTCATCGGAATCCAGGCAAGAAGTCATCCTGTACTGTTACCCGAACATTTATTAAGTCTCTATTTTAAATGGGTCTCTGCTGGGTATTAAACCCACGACCTTCTGCACTGAAGGCAAAGACTCTAACCACTGAGCCATAGAGCTAAATGCTAGCAAATGGGCTCCCAAGACTCTAACCACTGAGCCATAGAACTTAATGCTAGCAAATGGGCTCCCAAGACTCTAACCACTGAGCCATAGAGCTCAATGCTAGCAAATGGGCTCCCAAGACTCTAACCACTGATCCATAGAGCTCAGTGCTTGCAAATGGGCTCCCAAGACTCTAACCACTGATCCATAGAGCTCAGTGCTTGCAAATGGGCTCCCAAGACTCTAACCACTGAGCCATAGAGCTCAGTGCTTGCAAATAGACTCCCAAAAAGCTCAGAGAAAATACCAGCAAGTCAATGTTTGGGTCCGAGCTGTGACTCCCAGGGATTGATCCAGGTCATCTTAGCACATTAGTGGTAGGTAAACATTACTATGTGATAGCCTGGATGAGGCCTGCAGAAGCCTGGGGGGTGGGGGCACAGGGTCTTAATTAGGTGTATACATTTTAATAATCCCAGAGTCCTCTATACATCAGTCATTGAGCGACACAGATGTGAGTGATCGCCTGTCACAACCTGGGCTATCAGTCATCTGGACAGCCATTGGTAAACATCATTAATGGCCGTATCCTTGAAATGATAATCTAATTTAAGAGACAATGACAGCATTAATAAAGGGCAATGCTGTAGGCACACATGTGGGAACTAAACTTGCTTCATGTAATGAGATAAAAGTCACCGCAGACTTTGAGTGGGATTTTACTACTAAATAGTTGTCAGTTTGCCTTTGACAAAATTCATTCATTTCTTATCTTTCGCGGGGGTAAGCCCCCGGCCCTGAACTCTTTGCATTAAACAAAGCCCCCATATATATGCATGCTCAGCTAAGTATGCATGTGTTTTCAATGGGAAGAGGGAAGTACGCCACTGCTAGACTCCTCATGGTTGGGCATGTTCGATCCTCTTTCCCCGACAATCAACATTAGGTAGTTGGCCAGGCCAACCAAAATTGTATGTGTATACAGTCAACCAATTAACCGATAATGATGTACATGTATGGCATTAGCTTGGGGGGGATGTATAGAGCAGGCTCACACAATAAGCTTGCAACATACATGATCGGTGCCAACTGTATAATAGTGACCGGGATCAACATCATCGCCAATCCCGGTCACTATTATACAGTTAGACCCTCCCGCAGCATCTGTGGGGTCAGACAGAGGGAGAGGGCTCCTTTTGGCCTCAATCGGAGTCCCTGCAGCAAAATCGTGGAGCTCCAAAGGGTTGTTATGACAGTGTAGGGCCTTATGAAGACTCCCAGCACTGTCATAGTTAATTGCCTGCTAAGCTGTGTCTGAGGCTTGGCCTGGCTGGCAACCTGTCAGAATTCCATAGACTGCAGTAGTGTTCTATTGCAGTCTATAGTGCAAGCGATCAGAAGATCGTATTTTCAAGTATGTCTAAGGAAACAAAACATTACATTTAAAAAAAAATTATAAAAAAAAAAAAAATTTTGAATCATTCCCCTTTCTTAATTTTATATGTAAAATAAATAAACAATACAAAATAAACATAACAGGTATCACCGAGTCCAAAAATGCCCAAACTGTTAAAATAGCAATATATTTTTCCTGCACTGTGCACAAGTAAAAAGTGATCAAAAAGCCCTCATACAGCTCTGTGTAGAAATAAAAAGTTATGGGTGTCGGAAAACGGCGATGCAAAGCAAATGTTTATTTTTTTTTCCAAAAGCTTTTAATTTTTTTAAAAGTAGTAAAACATAATAAAAAACATTATTTCTGTACTACGTGTTTGCATACCATTAACAAAGCAAAAAGACAATCCAGGGGATATTTAAAAGACTAGAGCCCTGGGGGGAGGTACTGTTTATTATTGACGAGACACAGCCTGTAAGGAGAATTATTTTTTAGGCAATGCTCCATGGGAAAATAGTATGTAAACTAATTCCACCCAAATCAGGAACACCCATCTGTAGACAGCTGTTTTGGGGTTATTGTCCTTCATCAATATAGAGCAGGGTACTGGCTGACTGTCATTACAGAAATAGCTAAC